>NC_140652.1:36663547-37263547 GCF_978046115.1 Saccoglossus kowalevskii | reverse complement strand
TGGTGTGACTGTGTACTTACTGTCTAGACCAAGGCGTATCAGAGTTTGGTGTGACTGTGTACTTACTGTCTAGACCGAGGCGTATCAGAGTTCGATGTGACTGTGCACTGTCTAGACCAAGGCGTATCAGAGTTTGGTGTGACTGTGTACTTACTGTCTAGACTGAGACGTATCAGAGTTCGATGTTACCCTGACTGTGCACTGTCTATGCTGAGACGTAACAGAATTTGATGTGACCGTGTACTGTCTAGACCGAGACGTATCAGAATTCGATGTGACTGTGCACTGTCTAGACCAAGGCGTATCAGAGTTTGGTGTGACTGTGTACTTACTGTCTAGACCGAGGCGTATCAGAGTTTGGTGTGACTGTGTACTTACTGTCTAGACCGAGGCGTATCAGAGTTTGGTGTGACTGTGTACTTACTGTCTAGATCAAGGCGTATCAGAGTTTGGTGTGACTGTGTACTTACTGTCTAGACCGAGGCGTATCAGAGTTTGGTGTGACTGTGTACTTACTGTCTAGACCAAGGCGTATCAGAGTTTGGTGTGACTGTGTACTTACTGTCTAGACCAAGGCGTATCAGAGTTTGGTGTGACTGTGTACTTACTGTCTAGACCGAGGCGTATCAGAGTTCGATGTGACTGTGCACTGTCTAGACCAAGGCGTATCAGAGTTTGGTGTGACTGTGTACTTACTGTCTAGACTGAGACGTATCAGAGTTCGATGTTACCCTGACTGTGCACTGTCTATGCTGAGACGTAACAGAATTTGATGTGACCGTGTACTGTCTAGACCGAGACGTATCAGAGTTCGATGTGACTGTGCACTGTCTAGACCAAGGCGTATCAGAGTTTGGTGTGACTGTGTACTTACTGTCTAGACCGAGGCGTATCAGAGTTCGATGTGACTGTGCACTGGCTAGACCAAGGCGTATCAGAGTTTGGTGTGACTGTGTACTTACTGTCTAGACCAAGGCGTATCAGAGTTTGGTGTGACTGTGTACTTACTGTCTAGACCGAGGCGTATCAGAGTTTGATGTGACCGTGTACTGTCTAGACCGAGGCGTATCAGAGTTCGATGTGAATGTGCACTGTCTAGACCAAGGCGTATCAGAGTTTGGTGTGACTGTGTACTTACTGTCTAGACCAAGGCGTATCAGAGTTTGGTGTGACTGTGTACTTACTGTCTAGACCGAGGCGTATCAGAGTTTGATGTGACCGTGTACTGTCTAGACCGAGGCGTATCAGAGGTTGATGTGACCGTGTACTGTCTAGACCAAGGCGTATAAGAGTTTGGTGTGACTGTGCACTGTCTAGACCAGACCACTGTCTAGACCACTGTCTGTATCAGAGTTTGGTGTGACTGTGTACTCACTGTCTAGACCAAGGCGTATCAGAGTTTGGTGTGACTGTGTACTTACTGTCTAGACCGAGGCGTATCAGAGTTTGGTGTGACCGTGTACTGTCTAGACCGAGGTGTATCAGAGTTCGATGTGACTGTGTACTTACTGTCTAGACTGAGACGTATCAGTGCTCGATGTTACCTTGACTGTGCACTGTCTATGCTGAGACGTAACAGAATTTGATGTGACTGTGTACTGTCTAGACCGAGACGTATCAGAGTTCGATGTAACTGTGAACTTTCTAGACCGAGACGTATCAGAGTTCGATGTAACTGTGTACTTTCTAGACTGAGACGTATCAGAGTTTGATGTAACTGTGTACTTTCTAGACTGAGACGTATCAGAGTTTGATGTGACTGTGCACTGTCTATGCTGAGACGTAACAGAATTTGATGTGACTGTGTACTGTCTAGACCGAGACGTATCAGAGTTCGATGTAACTGTGAACTTTCTAGACTGAGATGTATCAGTGCGCGATGTGACTGTGTACTGTCTAGACCGAGACGTATCAGAGTTCGATGTAACTGTGTACTTTCTAGACTGAGATGTATCAGTGCGCGATGTGACCATGTACTGTCTAGACTGAGACGTATCAGAGTTACGTGTACTAACAAAAGTCACATGATTAAACTATGTGCACATTGAATGTAGAAATATTTTGTGTTTTAAACTTTTTTAAAATATGTTTTCATCAAATTCTGACTAGAAATGTTCCATATACATTTGTTTTTCAGGAAACAGTGTAACTGAAGCTGCTATCCCCGATTTGTTTGAAAACAATTCTTTGTTTGCAGTTACGAATACAGATAGTGAAATAATTGATACTGATGTTGGTCCGACTTTCATGATTACACCACAGGATGTCCCAAAAAGCAATTCATTTGACTCATTTCCAACTAATAACAATCACAATAACTTTTTATCATCTGAACAAAATAATGCACATATGACCGAACACAAATTGAAAAGTCAGATAATGGAACTGCTTGAGGGCGCTCTACCTGAACGGACGTCAGATTATGGTGATCCAGTGCAAAAGGTTACGAATTCCCATCATCTTCCAGAGATTGCAACTCATACATCCAGTAAAGAAGAAGCCGAAATGAATTTAAGCAATCTTCTTGAGAACATATTAGCTGATGATGACATTAATGCCAACGTTGGATATAATTTGAATGATAATAAAGTTTCAGCATCGTCTAGACCTAAGCACCACCAGATAACAAACGAATTTCATAACATGGCTACTTTCCTTGACAATAACAAAAACTTCGATTACGATTATGACGTTACAGATGTGTTGCACACATTGCATCAGCATGAAAAAGACACCAGAAAACTGCGTGGAACCACCAACAATTTACACCACAGTCGTCATAAACCCAAATTCTACAAGGCTTACCATTCAACACTGAAGAACTCAAATCATGATTATGAATTTTCACGAGCAGTTACCCAAAGAGCTGAATATCGTGCAAATTATAATGAAGACACTCAGACAAATACGTATGAAGAAAATGATCTAACAACGCAACCAGTGCCTACATTGGCAATGAAAGACACAGGCAATATATATAACCACAGTGGTTCAGTGATGTCAGAACCTACTATGGTATCAGTCACTGAAAAACAAATACCAATGCAGACAATTATTAACAATCATAGTGAGCACAATTTGCCAAGTTATAATAACACTAACCTTCATGTAAATGATACAAACCAGAATAACATGAACATTACTGACTTAATGTCAACTGATGATTCCATAAAATTGTCTAATAGTCACAGCATGATTGAGCCAATCGCCGGACTAATGAAGAAAATAGAAGAACTGAACGATAACCTAGGAAAGCTAATAAATCAGTCGACACCAAATGATTCGCTCAACTCCACAGTTATGCACCAAATTCAATCAGGCATAGATGACCTAAGAATTGGTAAAACGAATACAAAAACAGAAGCAAACAAAACAAAGAATAACATGACACAAGATCCTGCATTATTACAAGTTTTAGAAGTGATACCTCCACATGTACCTCAAGCAAACAGCACTGATGATGACACACCTATTTCCAGAGAGAACAATTCAATGAAGTCAATTGGTAGTAAGCAGACTGGTAGGCATAACACAGATGAAATTAGTTGGGCAGACCACTTTTTAAATTTAGCTAATAATATTCGTCATGATGATGTTGCCAGTGACATTTTGCATGATCTTCACCAACATCCTAGTACAAAACTATACAAGACAGCTGGTTATGGTGTTAAGGAGGGCGGGCAACATTCTGTTGATATACTTGGGTTGTCTACTCAGTCGATACCACAATCCAAATCCAGGAACACCATCGAAGATGCTCAACACGATGTAGTGAATCTCAATGAGATCAACCCATCGCATACATCTAGCTCATTTCCCTCAAAACATGTAGAATCTGTTACCAGTGAGATGCCAGATCGTGCACCAGAACCTGTACAAATCAATGATTCAGAAAAAGTTAATTCATTTTATACAGATACCAGTGTTGAAAATACTGAAGCATTGGAAAGATCGCATGCCTTCAAGACAGGACAAGGAAAACCAATTTCTGATCTCTCCCAACAAAAGAACATACATATAAACAAACTGAATCCGGATGCAATGTTCCAAAATGGATTCAATCAGCAGCCCGGTCAACAAGTAGTACCAATTACACACAATACAATGGAACATAATGAGCAGACATCTTTTCAAGAAACTTATCTTCCAAGACAGTTCAAGCCTGAATCACAAATCATGGTAGATAGACACAACAGCGCTGCCACAAACAGTGTGCATGGCTACCCTGGATCACAATCAGTACAGCCATCTACCAAATATGAAGATATAGTAAATGACAGAAAACATCATTTACATAGTTCTGATGAGTTTAAGCATCACACATCTATTTCTAATGACCATTCTGCCCAATCATTAACCGGAAAGAACTACATGGACAGAAACAATATCTTGGAAGATTGGCGACATACTTACCATACCAGTAAGCAACACGATGGCGAAAATGCACATGAGCAGTTTGATCGTGAAAATACAATATATGAAAATGATTATTTAGATGCATCAAACATACATCCAAAAAATCATAAAGATACGCATCATTCCGGCCATTCAGCACCTCGCCATAAACCTATGGATACCCACATAAATGGCATACACCGAAAATGGGAAAAAAATGTACATCATTCTGATTTTTCAACATCTCACTATAAACCCGAAGGGATGCATGCAAACAGTTTTGAAAAACACCACACGCATCATGATAATGAACTGAGAAAGACTGATGTACAAGAACCTGAAACAACCACCAATGTGTACCCTACTACCCATGCCGATGTTAATTTGTATTCAGACTCAAGACCTCACTATATTAACAAAGGTACAAATCATCTACCCAATGTTTTTAAGCCCAATATTAAAAGCAGGGATAAGGAACATTCTGACTTGCATCATTCATCTGTACTATATAAACCATCACCAGATGACTTCATTACTTTGACTCCAAATATCAGTCAACCCGGAGTAAGAAAAGAACAAAACCCATCTAATTTGATGCAAAGTATTGCTGAATTAAGTACTAACCTTAAAGAACTTGTCAGTAGAGTCTTGAATGGAAATGCAACCATTAATAAAGACCTGTCAAGTGTGGGACATGATGCTGAGTATCAACAGACTACAAATGCATCCACGCCAAGTGAAATAGCGCAGGTCAAATCAACTAGTAGTCATGCAAATTTTACTCAAGTAGTTGTTATGGAGAAGCCATTATCTTCAGGTGTCACGGGCCAACATGAGATGAATTCAGACATTCCAATTCCTCCCAAAGATACAACTGATTTTCAACAGACTAGAGATGCCTCCACGCCAATTGATGTAGCGCAGATCCAGTCAACTAGTAGTCATGCAAACCTCACTCAAGTAGTAGATGATTTTGACATTAGAATGCCAACTATTTTCAAACAAGAGGATGACAAGGAAACTACACAGGGCATTAATAGTGACATATCAGATATTATAGATATTGTGTCAAATGAAGATTCAACAGAGTCTATTGCTGAAATGAAACCAGGAATGGCAGAAAATCAAGCAAGGCAAAATAAAATTACTTCAAACATTCCAATTTCACAGCATAGTACAGCTGACAACTATATGACACAAAATGAACAAACTGCTAATGCTGCTTCAGTTGAAAAAAGTTCAAACGTTATATCAAGTCAACAACTTGGTCTACTAAACACAGCAGAAAAAGATCATATTATATCGGAGGAGCAATTAAAGACATCACTTACTGGTACAGAGGACATTCCAAATAACGTTGTTATGGAGAAGCCATTATCTTCAGGTATCAAAGGGCAGCATGAGATGAATTCAGACATTCCAATTCCTCCCCAAGATACAACTAAATTTCAACAGTCTACAAATGCCTCCACGCCAAGTGATATAGCGCAGATCCAGTCAACTAGTAGTCATGCAAACCTCACTCAAGTAGTAGATGATTTTGACATTGAAATGCCAACCAAATTTACACAAGAGGATGCAAAGAAAACTACACAGGGCATTCATAGTGACATATCAGATATCATAGATATTGTGTCAAAAGAAGATTCACAAGAATCTATTGCTGAAATGAAACCAGGAATGACAGAAAATCAAGCAAGGCAAGATAAAATAACTTCGGACATTCCAATTTCACAGCATAATAAAGCTGGAAACTATGTGACGCAAAATGAACAAACTTCTAATGCTGTTTCAGTAGAAAAAAGTCTGATATCAACTGAACAACTTGGTCTACTAAACACAGCAGAAAAAAATCATATTGCATCGGAGGAGCAATTAAATACATCACTCACTGGTACAGAAGACATTCCAAATGACGATGTTATGGAGAAGCCATTATCTTCAGGTATCACAGTGCAACATGAGATAAATTCAGACATTCCAATTCCTCACCAAGGTACAACAGTAGTAAACTATGTGACGAAAATTGGTGAAAATGCTGCTAATAATGTTGTGTCTGGTATGAATAGTCCAAGAATGGCAAATCAACTGCCTGATCATTTAAACACCAAAGCAAATCATACTATATTGAAGCAACTAAATAAATCATATCACCCTTTCCCAGGAAAAAATGAGGCATTATTGCATCGTGTTGGAAATCGTTCTAGATCAAAAGATATTCCAACTGATGTTTCCACTACTACTGGTACACTACCACCTGCAGCATACATGGATGAGAAAGACCCCATCAGTAACAAGACACCTCTAGCTGAAGATTATCTCTCAGCTGTGTCTGCAATACCTAGTGTGATGAATACACCAGTGAAGGAATCAACAGTTCCATTCTATGATGAGATAATACCACAAATTGAAAGTACACAATCTATCAGTGCAAACCATCTTTCCGAACTTCCTAAAACTATTGCAAATCCTACCAGTGGGACAAACACACACATGGTTGAAAATGAAGAAAAGCAATCAACAACATTGAAGAAAGAGAATGAGGCTTCTGCAGAACATAACAGTATACAAGAACTTGTGGAACTTCAAACAATGGCAATTGACAGGGAACACCTAACAGATAGAATACAATATCATAATTCACTTCCAAGTGATCAGCCAGATCAAATAGATCATTCTGTACAAGATCTTAAAACCACAATAGTTGGTTCTGTGTCTGCAACACAGGTCATTCCCAGCGACGTGAAATCTACTACGCCAACTCCTGATTTAAAGGAACTAGATGGGGATTCACTTGTGAATAAAATTGTAGAACCAGCTTTGGATACAGTTGCAGGGAAAATCAGCAAAGTTTCACATGACACACATGGTAGTAAATCGTCTGCAATACCTTTTTCAATTGATGAGCAGCAGAAAAATATTATCAGAGGAAAGGAATATTTTACTGATAATGGGCTAGGATTAGTGGAACCAGCTTCATCAAGTATGTCAGCTGCTTCTCAAGTTAATATGTCTTCTGGTGATCAAATTATAGGAGTACATGATCTTCACAATATGTCAGCCAAACAAGACACAATAGAGGAACACATAGGAGTAAACTCAGCTTTTAATGAAATTGCATCATTAGACACTCTAATAGATGGACATGAAGGTAAGCCTTCAGATATAAGTGAGACTATCAGTCATGACAGTATGTTGCGAATGGATGCATTGGGATACCCTCTGAGTAATACTGAGCCCAAGAAAGAATCAACATTCTCTGGTGCAAAAAAGGGTCAACTTGAAGGTTATACTGCAGACCTTGATACTATAGAACATCTACAAGATATTAAAAATGACCTATCAGATAGTATTGCCTCGAGAGTTGCAGACAAAGTAGAAACTTCTTTGTTGACATCAAGTAAAATGATTCATCAAATCCTAAATGAGACAGGACAGGTGTCTTATTCAGATGGTGACCTTGGTAAAGATGATGAACCACCAACCATCGTAAATGACAGTGACACATTTTATGTGTCAACAACAGCAGCACCAGATGCAAATACCACTGAGTTTCATAACAATATATTCAGTACAACTATGCAACCTTCCACTATGGAAATAACAACTGATATGATTCGTAACAGTTCTGAAGATTCTGGACAGCTTACAGGACAGTTGTCTCATTCAGACGGTGACCTTGGTAAAGATGATGAACCACCAACCGTTGTAAATGACAGTGACACATTTTATGTGTCAACAACAGCAGCACCAGATGCAAATACCACTGAGTTTCATAACAATATATTCAGTACGACTATGCAACCTTCCACCATGGAAATAACAACTGATATGATTCGTAACAGTTCTGAAGATTCTGGACAGCTTACAGGACAGTTGTCTCATTCAGACGGTGACCTTGGTAAAGATGATGAACCACCAACCATTGTAAATGACAGTGACACATTTTATGTGTCAACAACAGCGGCACCAGATGCAAATACCACTGAGTTTCATGACAATATATTCAGTACGACTATGCAACCTTTAACCATGGAAATAACAACTGACATGATTCGTAACAGTTCTGACGATTCTACAAGATCAATTGAAATCATTCCAAAAATGTTACTGAAGTCTGAATATGAGCAAATTGCTAATGCAGTTCTACGTATGTTGCACAATCATTCGGGTCATTATGATGACGACTCCTGGCTTGATTCTATCCATGTTTTCAGCAATAATGGAAGTTTAATGCATGAAAAATCTGCAATGCCAACTTTCACAGATATTGAACCTGCAGACATGGCTTTTAAAAAAACCCATACTTTAAACAGAGGTGAGACACTTGGAAATAAAAGTGACGACTCAATTATAGAGATAATGGAACCAGAAATGAGAGCACCACAAGAGGTCATAGAGACAGTTCCAATGTCAACTTCAACTGTGTATCACAATGTGAAACCTAATCTGTCATTTAATAACCTTCCAGCTACATCACATTCCTCTAGTAAATTCAATTCATTGATAAGTGCACGACCTATTTCCTCTACAAAAGAGGCAAGAATCGCAGAAAATTTGAAAAGAAGTGAAGAAAGCACAATTAAGAAGGGTACTGCAGATCATTCCATTCTCTACAAAATTATGAATAAGTTGTCAAGTAACAAAGACAACAATAATGATAACAATAATGAAATCAGTAGCAGAGATGATAGTTTTCATCTGGTGATTAACAATAATGGAGTTACAAACAACTATCGCTATCGACCTGATAATGCAACTAACACAGACTTGAAAGAGTCTCAGTTTCAACACCCGCACAACAGTGAGACACAAGAACATCATGAGCCAAATCAACCAAAACATGCTTTTGCTTATTCACAAATATCATTGTTCCACGGGTATGATGCGCATGAACCAACTGCGGAGAGAGAAGCAAATAAAAATGCATTGAATAACTTACATTCACAACCAACCAACTACCTTGAGCAGGATTCCTCATCAGAACCATCGAAAGATGCTGAAATCACTTCCTCTGCAGATGCATCTCATAATGCCAACTCCACTATACTAGCTGTTCAGTTAGTTAGTGGCATCGAGAATGCTATCAAAAATCAGGCTGAAACCCTCACTCATACTGATCCATTCCTCAGCATTGACGCCAAAGGCCATGACAACAAACAGAAGGTGATGAACAAGAAACAAAATGTTGATAGCTATAATGAAAATATAAGGGATGATCATAGTGACCACAGCATCACAATTGTCGTGAATGAGAAAGATGATAGTCTACACGTGCATAGTTCAACAAAAAGTCTGTCAAAGAACATACAAAATGGAAAGAGTGAGAGCAGTTTAACCAAAGAAAAGAAAGACACTGAACAGAAAGATTATGATCTGACTGATAGCAAAGGGCATAGTTCTGGTGAGCTGGATGAAGGCATGGAGATGAAGCAATGGAACAAGCAGCTGAACCAGAATAAACACGTTGATCGTGTTACACCCGTGCAGAAAAGAACAAGCTTGCATCATTCTAATCACATTAAAGATGGTTTACATACAAACATCAAACATGGCAGTCTCGCAGATAACTATGTTTCCCATGACAGGAATCAGGATCAGCAGACAAAAGATAATAGCTTTGCACATAATCCTATTGTTATAAATAATTATGTACAACTTCCTCACGTTACTGCAAATGATGAATCACAAAGTGATGTTGCTGATGAAGAACCTCATTCAGATGACCCCTATAATTTTTTATCCGTGATGGCACCCAAGGGATCTAAACCTTCTGACTTAGTGGGTGCCGACTCAACAGACAAGAAGGTTAAGAAGATTTCTAAACCAGGTAATGATTATCCACAAACCACAACAGAATACAACCAAGATGAAGAAGATAGAATCACTGAAGCCCATTCATTTCTGAGTTTCCTCACATGGTTGAAAGACATGGTTGTAGGAAAGGGGGATGAAATGTTGGAACCAGTAGAGCATCGTGAAGCAGGTAAGGCAAAAATGTGTTTTCTCTTGTTACAGTGAGTTAGGCCTCATGTCAGATTACAGTCATGAACCATAGAGCTATATTATAAAACTTAAAATAACAGTTTTAATACGGTTGAACAGAGAAACCGAATGTGAACGTTCCAATATGAGCTTCATCGTGCACTTTTGAATTTTTGTTTCAGTTGCAACACCATCAATAATTAAGGTGTTTAACTATAAATGGTATGATTGGTCAAAGTGGTCAACCTGTTCCGTATCATGTGGGAGTGGTGTACAGTCACGTAGTAGAGTCTGCACTGATTTGAATAACGAAGCTATGGTCGGCGACAATAACTGCGGTGGGACATCACTTGAAACCACAACGTGTCTTTTGCATGAATGCCACGGTAAGTTTCTCATTGAATGAGACTGATAGAGGTTGTTCACGGTAGTCTTGACGCATGGAGCCGCGAACAACCAGTTTATTATGATAGACTTCTAACGTTAGTCGTGATGTCATCAATAGTTCAATGTGAATATGTATTGAAATATATATCATGAAACGATGTGTTCATTTTCAGATACAAACAATAGCTTTAGTGTTTTAAAACCGCCACAATCGCCGTATTTCTGGGCACCTTGGTCCGATTGGTCACCATGTACAGCATCGTGTGGAGGTGGAAAAATTACCAGAACTAGAGATTGTTTGAACGCAGACACTAAATCGGAGGAAGACAAGGAGATGTGTGATGGAGCTTCTTTGGAGTCTGCTTCATGTGGTTTACTCAAATGTAAAGGTATATATATCAACATAGTACACACTCTGGACTATTATTGGTGGGACGACAGAGGCAACGGCATGCTTTTTTTAAAACATGATGTATTACTTTGTTTATGCACTGCACTGCACTCGATTGATGTAAGATGTGTGCGTTCCGATTTCATGTGAACAGAAAATACAAAAAAACAGTGTCACGTTAATCGACAAGGCTAATTTTCTTTGTATATTCGTATTTCAGAAACATCACCAACAGAGGCGCCATTGCCTTATTTTTGGGCGCCATGGTCCATGTGGTCAAAGTGTTCAGTGTCATGTGGCAACGGAAACATAACCAGACGACGAAGATGTCTCAATTTCAATTCGAAAATGGCAGTGGCGAATGGAAAGTGTGACGGCGTGGCGGCAGAAAATATTTCTTGTAGCTTGGCGAAGTGTCCTGGTACGCATATTACGCATGTAGACTTCCATACCAACGCGTTAACTAGGATAAACATTGCATGGCAAACTGTATAATTTGTGTTACATAGGAAATTCTATGACAACATAACCATTTCAATTGTATTCACAGAGATACCATCTTATTTCTGGGCACCTTGGTCCAAGTGGACGCAGTGCTCAGCAACATGTGGTGATAGTCATATAACAAGGACAAGGAATTGTTTACATCTAGCTACTAAATTACCAGCCAATGGGGAGAAATGCGACGGAGAACAAATGGAGACTACATCTTGTAACTTACCGGAATGTCAAGGTAATTTATGAACTCGATGAAAAATTGATAATCACATTTTTTCAGTAAGAAATAAACTAAACCGATTATTATTTGTTTGTAGTAATTCCAACAGCCACAGATGAATCATTATTGCATTTCTGGGCACCATGGACTAGATGGACTAAGTGTTCAGTATCTTGCGGGGAAGGAGATATATCAAGAACTCGAAAATGTCTACATCTACGCACTAAATCGGAAGTTGATGCAGATGAGTGTGACGGCGTTGCCAGAGAGTCAACCTCGTGCAGTTTAGCTGACTGTCCAGGTATTTGCAATTTGCAACTATTAATATTAATTTAATGTACTCATGCGTTCAAAGAAGGGCACACATTAACAATCATTCGTCTGCCCCTGATTTATATACTCAGACATTTGTTTACTTATTTCATGTAATACGCAAAGGGAAAATACTGACTAATGGCATATTTTCCCATAGTCTAGTAGAAGTATCTTTTAACAATTACGAGCAAATACTTTTTGTTCCGTATAGTAAAACCTCCCATTGTGTTGTCACACTGGAATCAATGGAGTAGATGGTCTTCCTGTTCAGTAACATGTGACGGAGGACACAGGTCAAGCAAACGGCGGTGTATTTCCCGGTCAACAACCCATTGTCCTGGTAAGAGAAGACGTGTGAAAAGATGCCATTCAGAATCATGTCCAACAGGTAAGGTTTTGAGTGTGACACTATGTGTACTGCTCAATATAAAACTATAAATATATTTTAGTGTGGGACAGAGGTTTTAAATACAAGTCTCGTCACAATGCAGTTTTCAATTAATTCCTGGTTTGTCCTGGGCGGTCGGCGTGATAATGCCAGGAGTACTATTTTTGTCAATGGTTGCGTTATTCAGCTGTGTTGATTTTCAGTTATTTAGTTCCCCACAAGTAATGCTAGTTGCATTGATCGAGTGACAGTGTTTCCACATTTTATATCACAGGATGTAGAATACTAATCCAGTTTGTCATTTCCATTTTGTTTTATATTTTCAAGTAGTAAGAATTCGTTTTTCAATTTGTGCATTACATGTAATATAATTGCAGCCAATGTAGTCTGTTTTTGTTTGTTGTTAAATGATTGGTTCGTCGTACTGTACTCACTTTACCGCACCTGGCATTAAACTTTCCTTATTAAGTGTTTGTTACCCGTTATTGAGTCTAATAAGCCTAGTTTTTCTGATATTTATACTTCATTAGCTTCATTAACTGGATTTCTGAATAACGGTTATCATAGTTGGTTGGTTGATGTTTTGTAGGTGTCAATGACGATATAAGCCAGTTGACTTTACTTCCTTTAAATCATTTCAGCTCCACTTCCTCCTTCGTATCAATGGGCACTGTGGTCACCATGGGCACCATGCACAGCAACCTGTGGCTCGTCCGTGAAAACAAAGTTCCGTCAGTGTATGGACTGGCTAACCCAGACACACGTGGGAGACACACACTGCATCGGTAACTCTTTGGAAAAAGGTCCTTGTCCAGCGCTGACTGACTGCAAAGGTATGTACGGCGGCGTGGTGGCGTACTTACAAGTGGTGGCGTAGTTTTGTCGCTGTTGGCGTTCATGTAGACTGGCAAAGTCGGGACTTCTTTGTTGTTTTTTCACAAAAAAATGTAATTAATTGTCAGTTTAGCGTGATTGTTTGTCTTTGTAAAACAAAAAAGAAGTCCCGACTTTGCCAGTCTAGCGTTCATGGGACATTTCAAAATACGCCAATATAACTGTCGCAACTGAGTCGTAGCATTCCATAGTACGACACGTACTTTGTTGATGTTTTGTGAATTTCAAATGATCACGCTCATTGTATCTGCTCACGATAATGTTTTTGTTTCAGTTTACGTGGCTCCTTCTTATCGCTGGTCCTACTGGTCGCCGTGGACACAATGTACAGCAAGTTGCGGTGCGTCGGAGAAAAGAAGACATCGCCAATGTTTAGATAAACGATTTGATGAGTTCCAGGTTGGTGACTCAAATTGTATCGGCAGTGCCAAGGAGACTGCGTCTTGTCCCATCATGGTTGACTGTCAAGGTAATATAAGTCATATCTATTTTGTATTTCTCTACAGAAAGGTATATAGAGTTGAGATAACAGAATGTCTATGAAGTATGGGTTTCAGACATGATACACTTTACTTCAAACCAGATGACAAATAAAACAATATCTACAAATACCATCAACGGCAAGATGTTTCTTTTTGGCTGATTTGTTTTATTTCAGTATGCGTGATTTGTGTTCATATCGAGTTCCCGTTCAATTTTTTTAGAATTCCAAATAATTATTATGGGTTCTTTTGCTTAGTACAAGTTGTTTAATGTATTTACGTTATTTTTCAGTTGCTCATGAAATACAGCAATACCAAATGAGAATATTGAGTGAACAATTCTTGGAATCATCGTGGGCTGTGTGGAATCAATGGTCAAGTTGTGGAGTGACGTGCGGAAAAGGTCACGTGACACGATCGAGATCATGCGAGATGCGCAGTGGGATACCTTGCGAGGGTGACGACAAACAGCTGCAGTCATGTCATCTGGATCCATGTACAGGTGTGTTAAATTTCATAGATTGCACATTTATCGTAAACTGAAAAATCTTATTCAAGTTTGCGTAATCATGTTTTTTTTTTTTTTTTTTTTTTTTTTTTTTGGAAATGAGAATGGATTTACAAATACTTTTTAAACTAATGTTTATATTTAAAACCATGTACATTGCAATAACGCTTCGGCAAGTTGAAAATGAATAAAACCTGAAATTGAAAAAGACCCAATTCTGCCTGGAAGACTATAAACAGCGTTATAAGCGACCAAGAACTAACTTCTTTTGTTTTTACTGCAACTAGAATATCATTTATTACATGACATTTGTTTAAAGTGCAACAAGATTCACCCCTTTCATATCAATGGTTGCCATGGTCACAATGGACAGCATGTTCTGTTTCCTGTGGGATTGGTACTATGTCAAGATCTCGAAAGTGTTTGCATGGAGCTGCTTCTCAATACGCGGATCAAAGCAAGTGTAGGGGAAATGGGGACCACGTCAAACAGTGTTCACTGGATAAATGCCAATGTATCTTTAAGTGTAGTGTATGTGGTCTTTGTATTTTACGAAGTGAACCCAACTCTTCCTGGGAGGCTAAAAACAGCGTTATAAGCGACCAAGAACTAACTTCTTTTGTTTTTATTGCAACTCGAATATCATTTATTACATGACATTTTTTTTAAAGTGCAACAAGATACATCGCTTTCATATCAATGGTTGCCATGGTCACAATGGACAGCTTGTTCTGTTTCCTGTGGGATTGGTACTATGTCAAGATCTCGAAAGTGTTTGCATGGAGCTGCTTCTCAATACTCGGATCCAAGCAAGTGTGGGGGAAATGGAGACCACGTCAAACATTGTTCACTGGAAAAATGCCAAGGTATCTATAAGTGTATGTGGTCTTTGTATTTTACGAAGTGCATCCACTAGTAGTAAGATTGTTCCATTGGCATAGGGCAAGCTTTTAAAACTACCATATAGATCCGAAACCCTCTCCTCTTATTTATTTTTTTAATATATATGTTTCATTTTCAGATTACGGTTTATCAATATAGTTTATGGAAAGTCTTTTACACGTGTATGTTAAATAAATTAACCCGTGACCCATTTTTGTTCGCAGTGACTTTGCATAGCAATACAATGTATCATACATTTCCAAAGGCTAAACTTTATTGATCAAACGGAAGTAAGGTCACAATGATCTGACAGAAGTGATCTGTTTGGTGTTCTAAAAAAAAACACCGAAGACGTACATTTAAATGCGTACGCAAGTTCTAAAAATCAAAAAAATATTCGTATATTCAAATTCACAGGCGGCAGTCGATGCTTGTAGAATGATCTAGACCAACTTCGATTGTATCCAAAGTAATATTTATTCATTTAAAAATTACTGAAATGGTTTTTAACTATTTTTATTAGAATCATCATGGAGTCTTTGGTCGCCATGGTCACCGTGCCCTGTGACATGTGGCAATAGTCACGTAAGTCGTCATCGTCAATGTGACTCACTTGGTACGGTTACATGTAAGGGCCAAGGGTCACAACAGAAAGCCTGCGATGTACCAACATGTGAAACCCAGCGTAAGTATTTGATATTTACCGGTGTATTTCAAATAACACAACACGCAGTTTGTAGCACAGCACAACACAATAGAGCACAAACAAGATAACGCAACATAGCACAGCACAACATAACGTAACATTGCATAGCTGTGCACAACATAACGTAACATAGCATAGCTCTGCACAACATAACGTAACATATCATAGCACAGCACAACATAACGTAACATAGTATAGCACAGTACAGCATTACGTAACATAGCATAGCACAGCACAACATAACGTAACATAACAGCACAGCACAGCACAACATAACGTAGCACAGCACAGCACAACATAACGTAACATAGCATAGCTCTGCACAACATAACGTAACATAACATAGCTCTGCACAACATAATGTAACATAGCATAGCACAGCCCAACATAACATAACGTAACATAGCATAGCACAACATAACGTAACATAGCATATCATAAAACAGCACAACACGCTAGTGCACAGTGTAGCACAACTCACCACAGTGCAACGCAAGACGGTTGTAGTAACTGTGAACACGTTTTATATAATACCATTTTGTATTTATTCAGGCGCAAATATTTCTTCAGTCGCAATTATTTCTGCTAAATCGGCATGGGAAAGCTGGGAACCGTGGTCATCGTGTTCATCTACCTGTGGAATTGGTGTCCGTATTCGTAATCGGCTGTGTGACATCATGAACAATTCACCTTGCGATGGTCCAATGTCTGAATTGGTCACGTGTTTGCAAAAAGAATGCGAAGGTAAAAATATATTTTATTTATCCATGTATTTGTTAGTTGCTTTATAAGACTCAAAACATAAACTAATTGTTTACAGCGGCTTTTCATTCATTCGCTAATACCATACCTTGTGCACTAAGGTAACTTTTACGCTCATCTATAAAAATACCCATAATTTGTTAAAATGTTGTATTCTGAAGCAACAAATGAAGTGAAGAGGTCACTAACTACTGTTCTAGTAAATTGTGGTTATAAAATGGTGGGAATTTTTGTTTTTCAGCCATTTCATCTTCGATTGTCTCAAATTGTTGTATTTTAATTGAATGCTTTGGTGAAGACATATCGTATCTCAAATTATTTCTTGATGACCGACTGCATATTCTCCAATACGATGAACAATTTATAAAAATTAACTGAGAAGGTGATTTTAGTTGTTCTTGGTTTTAAAGTGTTTTGAAATAAAATAACGCTCTAGAGCGCGGTGGTCGTCGCTCAGCGCATGTTTGAATTTTATGTAAATAAACAATGTATTTTATACGCGTTGTATACGTCGCTATGAGTCCCATATCGAACAGGACGCGGCGCGACGACTGCCGCCCTTTAAGTGTGATTGAGGCGGTCGTCAATATAGTAATTTGTGTATACTAATTGGAAGTTGGTTAGTCACCCAGAACAAATGTTGTCCTATTGAACATATATATGCTAATGTAAACATTAAATATGTTCAAGCCATTTCTACCTTAAGGTAGAGATGCAGTTTACCTGACAGGTATTTTAATTAGTTGATTAGGAAACCAAGATGACCTCCATTGTCCACAAAACTATATATTGTATGAATTTTAAAATGTTGTTATTATTATTCTTTTATGGACACTGTAGTTTGAAATATGCACAAAAATGTGCTTTTTTGGTCAAAGGTGATTTAAAAAAAAATTAGCTCCTAAACCATGCTTCTGTTTTCTGTCAAAATTGGCTTATGGGTACATCTGGTTACTATGAAGAAAGCGTCGTCTTGAAAACTGTCTACCAGTTGTCAATTTTGCAGGGCAGCAGCCCAAATTTCACTACTTCAAGTTTATGCATAAATTAACACCCAGGCTAGTTGTCTGTACGATTGTTGTAACACTGTTCAACCAAAAACAATGAAGATAGACACAATGTCAATCATTTGTGAAAATTTCAAAACAAAGGGTCAAAGCGTCTAGGAGCTATTTTTTTTTTCAAAGTTCTGGGATGTGCACTGAAAAGAAGCTGAGATAATTGCTATTTTGCATAACAATTCATTCAGTAAGAAGTTTGCTAATGCTCATAATTAAAATGGCTGTAACTGTTCCAAATTTAAATGTATTATCGTTTTGTTGAAAGTTAACTATATTGCATATTATGGAGATCCCGTCATTTCTTGTTTTCACCATGTTACTTTTTTATTATTTATGTACAGCCTTGCTAAATCTTTCTAAGCATTCGAAGGAGAGAATGTTTGCACCTGTTATCTATATTTTAAAATCGTTTTTTGAGTATGTTCCACTATTCACAATTCTACAAAATTTTAATAGTCCAAAAAAATTCACTCCATGGTGCCCACAAACCTGCATCTCTACCTTAATGACACATGTAACATATATTTGTTGAAACATCACTGATTGTTATAGTTGCTGTTTACATGATAACAGACTTATCTAGTGCCAAATTATTACACACATCTATTTTGTGATAAATAGAATCCGAAGCGGAACCTACTATACACTCGTTGATTGGATGGTCCAATTGGGCTTCGTGGTCCCAGTGTTCAGCCAGCTGTGGTGAAGGCGTACAGGAACGGCGTCGTACATGTCAGGCCACAGTGGATCAGGAACTACACTGTCCTGGACATCATAAAGAACACATGGAGTGCTCTAGTAAAACATGTGATCCAGGTAAACACTTACAATACAACAATATACGTTAAAAGTGCAATATTTTGTGATACACTCATATTACAACAAACATCAAAACAAAACAAAATCGAAGACAACATAACATTGAGCTGTTCTGTTTTGATTCCTAGTGCACTATGTTCACTATACTTTATTTCAGAACACAGATCATCATCACTGCTCAAAGGAGAAGGTCACAATGTGAAACTTCAATGTCACTATGACAAGTCATTGAATGTGAAGGAGATATACTGGATGTCCCCAAATGGCGACAAATTAACACTGAAAAACACAGAACACGATCAAAGGTAAAGTAATCTGCAAAATTCAATAGTTTGGTCACTTTATAGTGGAAAGTAAGTTCAGTGGGTATGATCCTTCGAGGTCTGTTCAGTGTGGATGATTCGTCGAGTTCAGTTCAGTGAGTATGATCTTTCGAGATCAGTTCAGTGGTTATGATCTTTCGAGGTCTGTTCAGTAGGTATGATCCTTTGAGGTCAGTCTACTTGGGATGGTCCTTCGTGGTCAGTTCAGTGAGCATAATCTTTCGAGATCAGTTCAGTGGTTATGACCTTTCGAGGTCAGTTCAGTGGGTATGGTCTTTTGAGGTCAGTCCACTGGGGATGGTCTGTCGTGGTCAGTTCAGTGAGCATGATGTTTCGAGGTCAGTTCAGTGGTTATGATCTTTCGAGGTCAGTTCAGTGGGTATGATCCTTTGAGGTCAGTCTACTGGGGATGGTCCTTCGTGGTCAGTTCAGTGAGTATGAACTTTCGAGGTCAGTTTAGTGGGTATGGTCCTTTGAGGTCAGTTCACTGGGGATGTGGCTTTGTGGTCAGTTCAATGAGCATGATCTTTCGAGGTCAGTTCAGTGGTTATGATCCTTTGAGGTCAGTTTACTGGGAATGGTCCTTCGTGGTCAGTTCAGTGAGTATGAACTTGCGAGGTCAGTTCAGTGGGTAGGAGGATCCTTTGAGTTCAGTCCACTGGGGATGGTCCTTTGTGGTCAGTTCAGTGAGTATGATCTTTCGTGGTCAGTTCAGTGGGTATGGTCTTTTGAGGTCAGTCCATTGGGGATGGTCTGTCGTGGTCAGTTCAGTGAGCATGATGTTTCGAGGTCAGTTCAGTGGTTATGATCTTTCGAGGTCAGTTTAGTGAGTATGGTGCTTTGAGGTCAGTCCACTGGGGATGGAGATTTGTGGTCAGTTCAGTGAGCATGATCTTTCGAGGTCAGTTCAGTGGTTATGATCTCTCGAGGTCAGTTCAGTGGTTATGATCCTTTTAGGTCAGTTTACTGGGATGGTCCTTCGTGGTCAGGTCAGTGAGTATGAACTTTCGAGGTCAGTTCAGTGGGTAGGAGGATCCTTTGAGTTTAGTCCACTGGGGATGGTCCTTTGTGGTCAGTTCAGTGAGTATGATCTTTCGAGGTCAGTTCAGTGGGTATGATCCTTTGAGGTCAGTCTACTGGGAATGGTCCTTCGTGGTCAGTTCAGCTAGTATGATCTTTCAAAGTCAGTTCAGCGGGTATGATCCTTTGAGGTCAGTCTACTGGGGATGGTCCTTCGTGGTAGGTTTAGTGAGTATGATTTTTTGAAGTCAGTTCAGTGAGTATGATCTTTCGAGGTCAGTTCAGTAGGTATGATCCTTTGAGGTCAGTCAACTGGGGATGGTCCTTCGATTGTCAGTTCAGTGAGTATGATCTTTTGAGGTCAGTTCAGTGAGTATGATCTTTCGAGGTCAGTTTAGTGGGTATGGTGCTTTGAGGTCAGTCCACTGGGGATGAAGATTTGTGGTCAGTTCAGTGAGCATGATCTTTCGAGGTCAGTTCAGTGGGTAGGAGGATCCTTTGAGTTCAGTCCACTGGGGATGGTTCTTTGTGGTCAGTTCAGTGAGTATGATCTTTCGTGGTCAGTTTAGTGGGTATGATCCTTTGAGGTCAGTCCACTGGGAATGGTCCTTCGTGGTAGGTTTAGTGAGTATGATTTTTTGAAGTCAGTTCAGTGAGTATGATCTTTCGAGGTCAGTTCAGTGGGTATGATCCTTTGAGGTCAGTCTACTGGGAATGGTCCTTCGTGGTCAGTTCAGTTAGTATGATCTTTCGAAGTCAGTTCAGCGGGTATGATCCTTTGAGGTCAGTTTACTGGGGATGGTCCTTCGTGGTCAGTTCAGTTAGTATGATCTTTCGAAGTCAGTTCAGTGGGTATGATCTTTGAGGTCAGTCCACTGGGAATGGTCCTTCGTGGTAGGTTTAGTGAGTATGATTTTTTGAAGTCAGTTCAGTGAGTATGATCTTTCGAGGTCAGTTCAGTGGGTATGATCCTTTGAGGTCAGTCAACTGGGGATGGTCCTTCGGTTGTCAGTTCAGTGAGTATGATCTTTTGAGGTCAGTTCAGTGAGTATGATCTTTCGAGGTCAGTTCAGTGGGTATGGTCTTTTGAGGTCAGTCCACTGGGGATGGTCTGTCGTGGTCAGTTCAGTGAGCATGATGTTTCGAGGTCAGTTCAGTGGTTATGATCTTTCGAGGTCAGTTCAGTGGGTATGACCCTTTGAGGTCAGTCTACTGGGGATGGTCCTTCGTGGTCAGTGCAGTGAGTATGATCTTTCGAGGTCAGTTTAGTGAGTATGGTGCTTTGAGGTCAGTCCACTGGGGATGGAGATTTGTGGTCAGTTCAGTGAGCATGAACTTTCGAGGTCAGTTCAGTGGTTATGATCTCTCGAGGTCAGTTCAGTGGTTATGATCCTTTTAGGTCAGTTTACTGGGATGGTCCTTCGTGGTCAGGTCAGTGAGTATGAACTTTCGAGGTCAGTTCAGTGGGTAGGAGGATCCTTTGAGTTTAGTCCACTGGGGATGGTCCTTTGTGGTCAGTTCAGTGAGTATGATCGTTCGAGGTCAGTTCAGTGGGTATGATCCTTTGAGGTCAGTCCACTGGGGATGGTCCTTCGTGGTCAGTTCAGTGAGTATGAACTTTCGAGGTCAGTTCAATGAGCATGATTCTTCGAGGTCTGTTCGGTAGGTATGATCCTTTGAGGTCAGTCTACTGGGGATGGTCCTTCGTGGTCAGTTCAGTGAGCATAATCTTTCGAGATCAGTTCAGTGGTTATGATCTTTCGAGGTTAGTTCAGTGGGTATGGGCTTTTGAGGTCAGTCCACTGGGGATGGTCTGTCGTGGTCAGTTCAGTGAGCATGATGTTTTGAGGTCAGTTCAGTGGTTATGATCTTTCGAGGTCAGTTCAGTGGGTATGATCCTTTGAGGTCAGTCTACTGGGGATGGTCCTTCGTGGTCAGTTCAGTGAGTATGATCTTTCGAGGTCAGTTTAGTGGGTATGGTCCTTTGAGGTCAGTTCACTGGGGATGTGGCTTTGTGGTCAGTTCAATGAGCATGATCTTTCGAGGTCAGTTCAGTGGTTATGATCCTTTGAGGTCAGTTTACTGGGGATGGTCCTTCGTGGTCAGTTCAGTGAGTATGAACTTGCGAGGTCAGTTCAGTGGGTAGGAGGATCCTTTGAGCTCAGTCCACTGGGGATGGTCTTTGTGGTCAGTTCAGTGAGTATGATCTTTCGAGGTCAGTTTAGTGGGTATGGTCCTTTGAGGTCAGTCCACTGGGAATGGTCCTTCGTGGTAGGTTTAGTGAGTATGATTTGTTGAAGTCAGTTCAGTGAGTATGATCTTTCGAGGTCAGTTCAGTGGGTATGATCCTTTGAGGTCAGTCTACTGGGAATGGTCCTTCGTGGTCAGTTCAGTTAGTATGATCTTTCAAAGTCAGTTCAGCGGGTATGATCCTTTGAGTTCAGTCTACTCGGAATGGTCCTTCGTGGTTAGTTCAGTTAGTATGATCTTTCGAAGTCAGTTCAGTGGGTATGATCTTTGAGGTCAGTCCACTGGGAATGGTCCTTCGTGGTAGGTTTAGTGAGTATGATTTTTTGAAGTCAGTTCAGTGAGTATGATCTTTCGAGGTCAGTTCAGTGGGTATGATCCTTTGAGGTCAGTCAACTGGGGATGGTCCTTCGGTTGTCAGTTCAGTGAGTATGATCTTTTGAGGTCAGTTCAGTGAGTATGATCTTTCGAGGTCAGTTCAGTGGGTATGGTCTTTTGAGGTCAGTCCACTGGGAATGGTCTGTCGTGGTCAGTTCAGTGAGCATGATGTTTCGAGGTCAGTTCAGTGGTTATGATCTTTCGAGGTCAGTTCAGTGGGTATGATCCTTTGAGGTCGGTCTACTGGGGATGGTCCTTCGTGGTCAGTTCAGTGAGTATGATCTTTCGAGGTCAGTTCAGTGGTTATGATCTCTCGAGGTCAGTTCAGTGGTTATGATCCTTTGAGGTCAGTTTACTGGGATGGTCCTTCGTGGTCAGTTCAGTGAGTATGAACTTTCGAGGTCAGTTCAGTGGGTAGGAGGATCCTTTGAGTTTAGTTCACTGGGGATGGTCCTTTGTGGTCAGTTCAGTGAGTATGATCTTTCGAGGTCAGTTCAGTGGGTATGATCCTTTGAGGTCAGTCCACTGGGGATGGTCCTTCGTGGTCAGTTCAGTGAGTATGAACTTTCGAGGTCAGTTCAATGAGCATGATTCTTCGAGGTCTGTTCGGTAGGTATGATCCTTTGAGGTCAGTCTACTGGGGATGGTCCTTCGTGGTCAGTTCAGTGAGCATAATCTTTCGAGATCAGTTCAGTGGTTATGATCTTTCGAGGTCAGTTCAGTGGGTATGGTCTTTTGAGGTCAGTCCACTGGGGATGGTCTGTCGTGGTCAGTTCAGTGAGCATGATGTTTCGAGGTCAGTTCAGTGGTTATGATCTTTCGAGGTCAGTTCAGTGGGTATGATCCTTTGAGGTCAGTCTACTGGGGATGGTCCTTCGTGGTCAGTTCAGTGAGTATGATCTTTCGAGGTCAGTTTAGTGGGTATGGTGCTTTGAGGTCAGTCCACTGGGGATGAAGATTTGTGGTCAGTTCAGTGAGCATGATCTTTCGAGGTCAGTTCAGTGGGTAGGAGGATCCTTTGAGTTCAGTCCACTGGGGATGGTTCTTTGTGGTCAGTTCAGTGAGTATGATCTTTCGTGGTCAGTTTAGTGGGTATGATCCTTTGAGGTCAGTCCACTGGGAATGGTCCTTCGTGGTAGGTTTAGTGAGTATGATTTTTTGAAGTCAGTTCAGTGAGTATGATCTTTCGAGGTCAGTTCAGTGGGTATGATCCTTTGAGGTCAGTCTACTGGGAATGGTCCTTCGTGGTCAGTTCAGTTAGTATGATCTTTCGAAGTCAGTTCAGCGGGTATGATCCTTTGAGGTCAGTCTACTGGGAATGGTCCTTCATGGTCAGTTCAGTTAGTATGATCTTTCGAAGTCAGTTCAGTGGGTATGATCTTTGAGGTCAGTCCACTGGGAATGGTCCTTCGTGGTAGGTTTAGTGAGTATGATTTTTTGAAGTCAGTTCAGTGAGTATTATCTTTCGAGGTCAGTTCAGTGGGTATGATCCTTTGAGGTCAGTCAACTGGGGATGGTCCTTCGGTTGTCAGTTCAGTGAGTATGAGCTTTTGAGGTCAGTTCAGTGAGTATGATCTTTCGAGGTCAGTTCAGTGGGTATGGTCTTTTGAGGTCAGTCCACTGGGGATGGTCTGTCGTGGTCAGTTCAGCGAGCATGATGTTTCGAGGTCAGTTCAGTGGTTATGATCTTTCGAGGTCAGTTCAGTGGGTATGATCCTTTGAGGTCAGTCTACTGGGGATGGTCCTTCGTGGTCAGTTCAGTGAGTATGATCTTTCGAGGTCAGTTTAGTGGGTATGGTGCTTTGAGGTCAGCCCACTGGGGATGGAGATTTGTGGTCAGTTCAGTGAGCATGATCTTTCGAGGTCAGTTCAGTGGTTATGATCTCTCGAGGTCAGTTCAGTGGTTATGATCCTTTTAGGTCAGTTTACTGGGATGGTCCTTCGTGGTCAGGTCAGTGAGTATGAACTTTCGAGGTCAGTTCAGTGGGTAGGAGGATCCTTTGAGTTTAGTCCACTGGGGATGGTCCTTTGTGGTCAGTTCAGTGAGTATGATCGTTCGAGGTCAGTTCAGTGGGTATGATCCTTTGAGGTCAGTCCACTGGGGATGGTCCTTCGTGGTCAGTTCAGTGAGTATGAACTTTCGAGGTCAGTTCAATGAGCATGATTCTTCGAGGTCTGTTCGGTAGGTATGATCCTTTGAGGTCAGTCTACTGGGGATGGTCCTTCGTGGTCAGTTCAGTGAGCATAATCTTTCGAGATCAGTTCAGTGGTTATGATCTTTCGAGGTTAGTTCAGTGGGTATGGTCTTTTGACGTCAGTCCACTGGGGATGGTCTGTCGTGGTCAGTTCAGTGAGCATGATGTTTTGAGGTCAGTTCAATGGTTATGATCTTTCGAGGTCAGTTCAGTGGGTATGATCCTTTGAGGTCAGTCTACTGGGGATGGTCCTTCGTGGTCAGTTCAGTGAGTATGATCTTTCGAGGTCAGTTTAGTGGGTATGGTCCTTTGAGGTCAGTTCACTGGGGATGTGGCTTTGTGGTCAGTTCAATGAGCATGATCTTTCGAGGTCAGTTCAGTGGTTATGATCCTTTGAGGTCAGTTTACTGGGGATGGTCCTTCGTGGTCAGTTCAGTGAGTATGAACTTGCGAGGTCAGTTCAGTGGGTAGGAGGATCCTTTGAGCTCAGTCCACTGGGGATGGTCTTTGTGGTCAGTTCAGCGAGTATGATCTTTCGAGGTCAGTTTAGTGGGTATGGTCCTTTGAGGTCAGTCCACTGGGAATGGTCCTTCGTGGTAGGTTTAGTGAGTATGATTTGTTGAAGTCAGTTCAGTGAGTATGATCTTTCGAGGTCAGTTCAGTGGGTATGATCCTTTGAGGTCAGTCTACTGGGAATGGTCCTTCGTGGTCAGTTCAGTTAGTATGATCTTTCAAAGTCAGTTCAGCGGGTATGATCCTTTGAGGTCAGTCTACTCGGAATGGTCCTTCGTGGTCAGTTCAGTTAGTATGATCTTTCGAAGTCAGTTCAGTGGGTATGATCTTTGAGGTCAGTCCACTGGGAATGGTCCTTCGTGGTAGGTTTAGTGAGTATGATTTTTTGAAGTCAGTTCAGTGAGTATGATCTTTCGAGGTCAGTTCAGTGGGTATGATCCTTTGAGGTCAGTCAACTGGGGATGGTCCTTCGGTTGTCAGTTCAGTGAGTATGATCTTTTGAGGTCAGTTCAGTGAGTATGATCTTTCGAGGTCAGTTCAGTGGGTATGGTCTTTTGAGGTCAGTCCACTGGGAATGGTCTGTCGTGGTCAGTTCAGTGAGCATGATGTTTCGAGGTCAGTTCAGTGGTTATGATCTTTCGAGGTCAGTTCAGTGGGTATGATCCTTTGAGGTCAGTCTACTGGGGATGGTCCTTCGTGGTCAGTTCAGTGAGTATGATCTTTCGAGGTCAGTTTAGTGGGTATGGTGCTTTGAGGTCAGTCCACTGGGGATGGAGATTTGTGGTCAGTTCAGTGAGCATGATCTTTCGAGGTCAGTTCAGTGGTTATGATCTCTCGAGGTCAGTTCAGTGGTTATGATCCTTTGAGGTCAGTTTACTGGGATGGTCCTTCGTGGTCAGTTCAGTGAGTATGAACTTTCGAGGTCAGTTCAGTGGGTAGGAGGATCCTTTGAGTTTAGTTCACTGGGGATGGTCCTTTGTGGTCAGTTCAGTGAGTATGATCTTTCGAGGTCAGTTCAGTGGGTATGATCCTTTGAGGTCAGTCCACTGGGGATGGTCCTTCGTGGTCAGTTCAGTGAGTATGAACTTTCGAGGTCAGTTCAATGAGCATGATTCTTCGAGGTCTGTTCGGTAGGTATGATCCTTTGAGGTCAGTCTACTGGGGATGGTCCTTCGTGGTCAGTTCAGTGAGCATAATCTTTCGAGATCAGTTCAGTGGTTATGATCTTTCGAGGTCAGTTCAGTGGGTATGGTCTTTTGAGGTCAGTCCACTGGGGATGGTCTGTCGTGGTCAGTTCAGTGAGCATGATGTTTCGAGGTCAGTTCAGTGGTTATGATCTTTCGAGGTCAGTTCAGTGGGTATGATCCTTTGAGGTCAGTCTACTGGGGATGGTCCTTCGTGGTCAGTTCAGTGAGTATGATCTTTCGAGGTCAGTTTAGTGGGTATGGTGCTTTGAGGTCAGTCCACTGGGGATGAAGATTTGTGGTATGATTTTTTGAAGTCAGTTCAGTGAGTATGATCTTTCGAGGTCAGTTCAGTGGGTATGATCCTTTGAGGTCAGTCTACTGGGAATGGTCCTTCGTGGTCAGTTCAGTTAGTATGATCTTTCGAAGTCAGTTCAGCGGGTATGATCCTTTGAGGTCAGTCTACTGGGAATGGTCCTTCATGGTCAGTTCAGTTAGTATGATCTTTCGAAGTCAGTTAAGTGTGTATGATCTTTGAGGTCAGTCCACTGGGAATGGTCCTTCGTGGTAGGTTTAGTGAGTATGATTTTTTGAAGTCAGTTCAGTGAGTATTATCTTTCGAGGTCAGTTCAGTGGGTATGATCCTTTGAGGTCAGTCAACTGGGGATGGTCCTTCGGTTGTCAGTTCAGTGAGTATGAGCTTTTGAGGTCAGTTCAGTGAGTATGATCTTTCGAGGTCAGTTCAGTGGGTATGGTCTTTTGAGGTCAGTCCACTGGGGATGGTCTGTCGTGGTCAGTTCAGCGAGCATGATGTTTCGAGGTCAGTTCAGTGGTTATCTTTCGAGGTCAGTTCAGTGGGTATGATCCTTTGAGGTCAGTCTACTGGGGATGGTCCTTCGTGGTCAGTTCAGTGAGTATGATCTTTCGAGGTCAGTTTAGTGGGTATGGTGCTTTGAGGTCAGCCCACTGGGGATGGAGATTTGTGGTCAGTTCAGTGAGCATGATCTTTCGAGGTCAGTTCAGTGGTTATGATCTCTCGAGGTCAATTCAGTGGTTATGATCCTTTGAGGTCAGTTTACTGGGGATGGTCCTTCGTGGTCAGTTCAGTGAGTATGATCTTACGAGGTCAGTTCAGTGGGTAGGAGGATCCTTTGAGTTCAGTCCACTGGGGATGGTCCTTTGTGGTCAGTTCAGTGAGTATGATCTTTCGAGGTCAGTTCAGTTGGTATGATTCTTTGAAGTCAGTCCACTGGGGATGGTCCTTCGTGGTCATTCAGTGAGTATGATCTTTCGAGGTCAGTTCAATGAGCATGATTCTTCGAGGTCAGTTCAGTGAGTATGGTGCTTTGAGGTCAGTCCACTGGGGATGGTCCTTCGTAGTCAGTTCAGTGAGTATGAACTTTCGAGGTCAGTTCAAGGGGAGCAGAGGTGTGGCTTTTGACACTCTGTACATGAAATTTGAGATCTATGAATAAATTCTGTCGATAAAAACAACTTGTAAATGCTACTATGCCTACTATGAAAGACCTTGTTAACTGACTACTTAAAAGTTGAAACATGGCGAAATGTTGTGCGCATGAATGCCATAACGATTCATGTCAAGTTTCTCGAAATCCCAAATAAAAAATCACGTTGTTGGTTGCGAGAAAACGGCAGAAGAACTAACCTGAAAATGAAGACACGTACAGCGCTCTAGCTATAGTAAACGGTGAGTAAATAAATATTGTTTGAGTTAAAAAATAAATTAGAAATACGCTAATATCATTACAGTAATCATTTCGCCCAACTTCCCACTTTTAATCGACTGCTTATCGCTTAATTTCCGACCGCACTGTATTTTCCGACCGGAAAACGACCGCATTTTTATCGTAATTTTTCTCTCACCGACCCATTGAAAACACCGACCGGTCGCCCAAACACTGGTCATTGGCAGAGGAGTGATCGAAATAGTGGTTTTGAGTGATACAGTTTGGGGATACAACAGGTACTAACTATTATTAAATTCCGAACTACTCTTCAAATCTATACCACATTGTATCATTCGCGGAGGAATCTTCACCTGTGTCCAATATTAAATAACTGACTTTGCGTAATTATTATAAAATCGATATATTACAATGTTGAAATTTTTAGAGCCGGTACAACATTGTGAACAAATTTGCGTAATTAGAAAAGCAGCGCACTAAGTAAACGACCTCAAAATATAAGTTTGCGTACAGCACCGTCAGAACTAATAACAATTTTACAAGATCGACGCGCGGAGCATGAAAGAAAAAGATTGCTAAGGTAACGCGCCTGTTCAACACACACTTGATGTCAGCATCGCCGCGCAGTAAGTTACGCAATGAAGTACTTAAAATTCAATTGCACCCTAAAATGATGTCGTTGATCACCCAGTTTTTTGCAAAATATTATAACTAGTTTCCAAGCTTTTGATGCAGCCAGATTTATTTAACTTTGTGGAAATATAATTTTTTTAATTTCTCAGTCCTTCTGGGCGACCTGCGGCTGTTTGATTTCCTACTCGCTCCTAAGCTAGCGATTGGTGAGAATGGTTATTAATATATTACCCAATGCACTTGTAAATCGGACAGTCATACCGCAATTGTGTTGAAACATTTTTGGGGCAGTAAGTAACGTCAGAATATTGTTTAAAATAAAATATTCCATCCCAATCAAATCTAGGTCAAAGGGTCAAAGTACGTGCATATAATTATAGATAGTTAAAAACTAAATATATTTGAATGTTTGACGGCTATTCAACGTTTGTGCAAACAAGAATAAAAAAGGTAGTGTATACAATAGCGATATGACTGAGATATCATGGCATTTGTTTACAATATTGTACCGGCTCTAGTATTTGACACAGATGAAGTTGTTCGTGAACGATACAGAGTGGTATAGATTTGAAGAGCCGTTCAGAATTTATAATAGTTAACACTTGTTGTATATCCCCAAACATTTTGACTACTCCTGTGCCGGTGACCAGTGTTTGGGCGAGCGGTCGGTGTTTTCAATATACGAGCGAGAGAAAAAAAAAACGGTAAAAATGTGGTCGTTTTCCGGTCGGAAAATACAGTGCGGTCGGAAATTAAGCGATTGTTTAAAAAGTGGGAAGTTGGGCAAAATGAGTACTGTGGTTCAAGTAATATTAGCATATTTCTCATTTAGTTTTAACTCGTACAATATTTATTCACTCACTGTTTACTATAGCCAGAACGCTGTACTGTCTTCACTTTCAGGTTAGTTTTTCCGCCGATTTCTCGCAACCAACAACTTTTAAGTAGTCAGTTAACAAGGTCTTTCATAGTAGCATTTCTATGGGATTGACGTACTAGCATGAATGGGTTCAATTATCAGTGTTCACTGATGACGTCATTTGACTGGCCCTCTAGAGGCGAAATGACGCCAGGAAAAGCGGAAGTTTGTCGTCTGCTTCACAGCCTGTTTTATTCCCGATATTTAGGGCATTTCGCAGCACATATAAGTTATTTTTATCGACAGAATTCATTCATAGATCTCAGATTTCATGTACAGAGTGTCAAAAGCCACACCTCTGCTCCCCTTTCAGTGGGTAGGAGCCTTTGAGTTCAGTCCACTGGGGATGGTCCTTCGTGGTCAGTTCAGTGAGTATGATCTTTCGAGGTCAGTTCAATGAGCATGATCCTTCGAGGTCAGTTCAGTGAGTATGGTCTTTTGAGGTCAGTCCACTGGGGATGGTCCTTTGATGTCAGTTCAGTGTTTATGATACTTCGAGGTTAGTTCACTAGGGATGGTCCTTCAAAGTCAGTTCAGTGAGGATCATCCATCGAGGTCAGTTCAGTGATGATGCTCCTTTGAGGTCAGTTCACTGGGGATAGTCCTTCAAAGTCAGTTCAGTGGGTATGATCGAGGTCAGTTCAGTGAGCATGATCCTTTGAGGTCAGTTCAGTGGTTATGATCTTTCGAGGTCAGTTCCGTGAGAATGATCCTTTGAGGTCAGTCCACTGGGGTAGGTCATTCAAAGTCAGTTCAGTGAGTATGATCTTTCGAGGTCAGTTCAGTGGGTATGATCTTTTGTGGTCAGTCCACTGGGGATAGTCCTCTGAAGTCAGGTCACCGGGGACGGTACTATGAGCTCAGTTTAGTGGGGATTATCCCCCGAGGTCAGGTTACCGGAGATGGTCCTTTGTGGTCAGTAGAGTGGGGATGATCCTCCGAGGTCAGATCACTGGGGATGGTCCCTTGAGGTCAGTTGAATGGGGATGATCTTCCGAGGTCAGGTCACTTGAGATGGTCCTTTGAGGTCAGTTCAGCTGGGATGATCCTCCAAGGTCAGGTCACTGGGGATGGTCCTTTGAGGTCAGTTGAGTGGAGATGATCCTCCGAGGTCAGGTCACTTGGGTTGGTCTTTTGAGGTCAGTTGAGTGTGAATGTTCCTTCGTACTTGGAAAGACGTACTACATGGGGGTCATTTTTATTACTTAGATGTGACATTTCTACAGATACCATGCTTCATTGTTGTATTGCCTGTGTATATGCCGACAAGGATATAGACCTTGAATCATTGCGATAGTAAAAAACACTAAAAAAGAACGTATCTATGATATCAATGTTTCGACCACATGTTTTCAGCTGCTGTCATTGAGTATTTACATACAAAATAAATTATATATTTTCTAAATAAAGTAATGCACTCGTTTTCTATCCTAGATATAATATTTCCGGCGAGTTTCTGTATATACAGGAAGTTCAGTCTGGTGATGGAGGAACTTATCATTGCGTAGTTGTGACGACAGAAGATAACATCATTACAGCTGATGTTGCCTTAGGTAATTTCCTAAGATCGCCCCTCGACAAAAATGTTGGGGGCCCGCGCGCCCCTCCAAAATTGAGCTGAAACCTTTTGTGTCAGCAAATTGTGAGAAATAGTGTTTCAGAGGATCCAGATTTCAAAGTTTGTACGGCCGTACATACGTGGATGTGTTTGTGTGTGTGTAGGGGGGGGGGGCGCTCCCTGAATATCGAAAATAATTAAAAACCACAGCTTACTACAGCCCGGTCATGTGGAAATTATTAATTTGCGTTATTCGTTAGCGTCCTTCTTCGGAGAAGCGCTTCTGTGATGTAGATGATGAGCACGAGTTAGTGAACCTGGCAAGGACATCCACTCTAACTTTGCTGGTTTTCAAAACAATTTTATTAGCACATTATCATAGATATTAGAATGTCATGATTATAAAACGACTAAATATAAATGAAGATGTAGCAACCCGCAAAGATTGACAGTTACAACACTGTTGTTAAAATATAGGTAATTCCTTCATGATTACAAACTAGGATCATGTTATTTTAGAGAAATTCACAATAGAAAATTGGTTTCATTTCAGGTGTAATTGACTGTCAGTCACATCCCTGCCAGAACGACGGCACATGTTATGAGAGTGGTAAAGGGGAGAAGCGGACATTTATGTGCCAGTGCAAGACGGGATACAAAGGAGACGTATGTGAACATGGTAAGTGTATTGTAATGTTTGATGAGCGAGTGATCAGCATAGCGCAATATAAAACTAACAATGAAATGATTTCAAATTGTACAGAAGCTACACTTTAGTGTAAAGCAGTGCTTTCATCATTAAATCTCTGTATTTTGTGTGTGTGTGTTCTTTTTATGTGTGATGGATTATGGGATAAATCAATACCGCAAACCCTATCCACTGTCGTTTATTATTTTGTGTATTAAACTGTTTTGTGACGTCGTATTTTTCGTCATATGTACTAATTTTTTTTCTGTGTTAATTTGATATATTTGGTTATATGAAGACTGATACATGAAATATCCATATAACTTCATATGAATACTGATTTATTTGTTTTTAAGTCTATTATTAATTGTTTTACAATGTTGTTAACAATGAAATTCATTTCATTATTCAGGTCCCAAAGCACAGAGGCGCCAATTCGTGATTGGCTGTATTGTTGGAGGCATCTTCTTCGTCGCTGCCGGGTGCATATTGTTGCTCTATCGGTCTGGAAAGAAGGACAAGTAAGAACCTCATTTAATAAGGAGATTTATGGATTAATACAGTCTTAGAAATCATGAATGTAACTTCGCGGCCACAAGTTGATTTTTATTGACACTTCTTTATTAAAGCCAGCCAATAATTGACAAAGCATGTAATGATATTCTTCTGTAATTGAGAAGTATATTTTCTAAATAAATATTAGACAAGTATGTAAATATTGTAATGTCTTCTTTTTATAATGTTCTGAATCCATTACTTCTCAAAAACGTCATTTCCTTTCTACTTTGTCATCAACTGGTGGCGCTTTAAAAACAATGAAATGTAATTTACAAAGCAGTTTATAAACGCCAGATAAAACAAGACTAACCATATTCTCTCCTTTCATTGGATATGTAATACATTGCTTATAAGTAAATCCTGCATATTTTGGAAGTGAGTGAATTTAGTATAAAACCTAGGTTTTGTAACATAATTCTTGTGTGTCAAAAGTCCATGAGAAGCGAACATACACTCAATTTACTATCAACTTATTTCGTAATTATCATGTGTAGAAAAAACTTCATCTTCAACATCATTTCCACGTAAAATTTTGAACGACTCAAAACTTTAGATTTTATTTAAAAATAAAAGTATAAAAGAAACTAATTACATAGATCATGAATTTACTATTCTGTCTAAACCATGCATGCAACTTTGTAAACTAACTACACGTATCCACGTGCTTTGTATAAACTGACTATACCTGACCACGTGCTTTGTATAAATTGACTACACGTGTCCACGTGATTTGTATAATTGACTACACGTGTCCACGTGATTTGTATAAATTGACTACACGTGTCCACGTGATTTCTATAAATTGACTGCACGTGTCCACGTGATCTGTATAAATTGACTGCACGTATCCACGTGATCTGTATAGCCAAGCATACGCACATAATACATGGCGTGTTTTCAAAATATTAATTTCAAACCTAATAAAACGCCAATGTTTAAATTATTACTTTTACTTAATGAAAACATATTTATATATCATGAAAGTTTGAATTAGTCAGCAATGTACTTGTCATATAAACATGTGCACACAATTTTACACATGAAGTGATGGATTAGGTGTTGATTGACTTCACACAACTAATTACGTCATAATTTAATATGTGATAATACGTGTAATATACGATAATATACGATCTCTGGATTACGTCTCGATACTGTTTAACAAACCGTTTCTTAATAAGGCGACGTAAACGTGTTTGACCAGAAATAAAACAAAGTTCGGCCCAAGTTCGTTCGATTAGAAATAACACGAAGTTGTTAGAAATTAAACAAAGTTTACATTTCACAAATGTTTCGCTACTAAACTAAACAAACATTTACCTGCTATCTCGTTGAGTGATATACCACACTTCAGTGATATTAGCACGACAACACACAAACTAGGATTAATAACACGGTGAATTTTAATGTAGTTCTAATCATTTGCGTTTATTCCGAGTTTCAATATTTTACAACTATTATTTTCTATCACAGGAACGGAACGTCTGGGGATATTCACAGAAAACATAGCCTTCTTTACGATCTCAGCAAAGGACCAATATTTCAATCTTGTGAAGAACCCAACGGCAGTTTGAAAAGTGAGTTAAAAGAGGAAGCAAGGGTTCAAGAACTGAAATCGTTAATAATCAATCAACCGGGAGGTATTACTGAGATTGATCAGGACGAATACCAGCACTTCAAAAAACAAAATGCCTATACTTTATTCAAGAACAAAGATGGAGGTGTTCGAGAAGTGGGAGAAATTGAGACCACTGAGATTAACGATGATGCACCGAATGGAAGTAAAGATGACACTGACGGAGCAAAAAACGTGCGAAAGAAAACACGTAAGAAGAAAAAACATCAGAAAAAAATCAAGTCGAGTAAAAGGGAGGATGGAGCATATGCTCCATTCAAAGTTAGCATGCCACACTCTCCGGAAACTGCATTCCACCAGATTGAGCCCCAGAATCACGTTCCAAAGGTTCCATATGCGGATTTCGTACGTAGGATGATTGCTTTGGAAGAGTACGAGAAAAGTAAACAGAAGCAAAGGGCAGAGATGAATCAATCAGAATTGTCATCATCGAGTTCAGGAGTGTCTATCACATCTAGCAGCAGTAGCCAGACCGCATGTAGCGCCAGCAGCAGTACAGTTAGCTTGTATTATGGAAAGGATACGCAAATACTGGGAAATAATTCATCTATAAGATTAACAAAGAAACAGAGATCACATAACTCGATAGTGATTCCATTTCCTGCATCACCATCAACAGATCTAAATATGCGAAGTACTGGAAAGGGTAATAAGGCCAAACAGCTACATATGCGGCACTCTGATAATAATAAAACCATGCCATCACCGATTACGGAACATTATTCATTGGTAGAACAAACAGTTGGTTTATCGTCCATCTCACGTAATGAGAAAAATGTAATAACAACTCTATCGACTATGCAGGAATATAAACACACCACTTCGAACTCTGCACTGGCCATAGAATATGGTGATCAGGATGTAGAAATATCGAATATTTCACTAACTAACGGTTCACGTGCACGGAACCATGGTAACAATCGCATAATTGCGTCATCGAACGTGCAATTTAACGAAATAATTACATCACCATCAAGAATTATCAACAACAGAACAAAACCACCACAAGTCGAGGAAATCGACTGTGATACACCAAACCACGCTGGATTTAGTGACTATTATAGTTACTACGTCACACCATCAACTTCAGATAACATTCAAAACACTGTCGCCATTAAAGAATTATCATCGCTAAATAAAAACATATCAGTTATATCAGATAATGCTTTAGATGATGAGACAGCACCCTTACTTGGTAACACATCTGCATCACCACCCGCAATGAAGACAGAGTTTTTAAATGATGGAATCGGGCCACCGGAAGAAACAAATACTAGCAATCAGGATCCACATAGTGTACTCACTACTAATCAGAATACTACTTTACCTAATGTAGAAGTGAGTAAAGTAATCACATCACCAGTAACGATGATTAACAAGTTGAATGAAGACCACCAACAGAATCTTTCCAAACAAGTCGGAGAGGTATACGATGGGACACCGAATCACGCTGGATTCAGTGACTATTATAGTTACTACGTCACACCATCAACTTTAGATAACATTCAAAACACTGTCGCCATTAAAGAATTATCATCGCTAAATAAAAACACATCAATTATACCACATGATGCTTTCGATGATGAGACAGCACCCTTACGTGGTAACACTTCTGCATCACCACCCACAGTGAAGACAAAGTTTTTAAATGAGGGAATCGAGCCACTGGAAAAAACAAATATTAGCAGTCAGGATTCACATAGTGTACTCGGAGCTAATCAAATGAATGGCTTAGTAACATCGAAATCGAGAACTATCAGTAGTTACAGCAACAGAAAACCAAATCAGCAACAAGAAAATACAAATGATGCTGCATTCAGCGAAAACTACAGTAACTATATCACTCCACTCAATTCAGATAAAAGGCAACAGTTTCCAACACACAGCATAGATGCTACAAAATTTAAAAATGTTGTCCCGAATGATGTTGACATTCCATCACCGTCCACAAATTTGACTTCAACAGAACGCGTACCTGGTGTGCATAAGCTGAATAACATTACAGATGAAGACAGTAGGACATCGGATGGCCATACCTCGGCATTTAATGACAAGTTCAATTCATTTTACAGTTATTACATACCGTCCTTCCCTAAAACGACAGTTACCGGTACAAGAAACAAACAAGGTAATAGGCTAACAAATCATCGTGTTTCTAAACAACCTGTTGAAACTACTTTGAACAATGATGTCCGGGATACGGCATTGCCACTACCCTCGAAATACTCAAGACGACCAAACAATTCCCAACATTACAAATAGAATTATATCAACGAGTTAATCAGTATACTCTTATTTTTGAGAAAGTGTCACATTTACTTTATTGCTAGTGTTTTCCAAAGATACGAAATCGAATAAATCGAGTTTTAAACAGATGCATTTAACTGTGTGTGACCATTGTGAAACAAAATCAATACATATGCAAACAACGCATCCGGATTACCATTCAAATGCGCTAATCGGCTTCTGAAAACAAAACGAAACACAATGACGTTCATATTCCTAGAATAAAGTATCTCAGTAGACATTGTGTTTGATCCAATGACAAATACAACGTTTAATATAACATATATACTGAGAATGTGTGTGTAGATTTTTTTGACGGCTTTGTGTAACACGCTGTGAATATCTTTTAGCGAATTGTTGTTGAATCAGCTCTTATATCTCGTTGTACATAGTGGGGGTATCTCTGCGGAATGGCACAAACTGCTGTTTTCAATGGTTCTAGGAACCAACCTAAAAAGGGGCCATAATATTTAAATCGGCAACACAAAAGTCTGTGACAAAATTATTGAAAAAAGCGACTTATTTCAATAGATCGAACGCCATCATATCAGACACATTCTCTGACATTATTTCAATAGATCGAACGCCATCATATCAGACACATTCTCTGACATTATTTCAATAGATCGAACGCCATCATATCAGACACATTCTCTGACATTATTTCAACAGATCGAACGCCATCATATCAGACACAGTCTCTGACATTATTTCAACAGATCGAACGCCATCATATCAGACACAGTCTCTGACATTATTTCAACAGATCGAACGCCATCATATCAGACACAGTCTCTGACATTATTTCAACAGATCGAACGCCATCATATCAGACACATTCTCTGACATTATTTCAACAGATCGAACGCCATCATATCAGACACATTCTCTGACATTATTTCAACAGATCGAACGCCATCATATCAGACACAGTCTCTGACATTATTTCAACAGATCGAACGCCATCATATCAGACACAGTCTCTGACATTATTTCAACAGATCGAACGCCATCATATCAGACACAGTCTCTGACATTATTTCAACAGATCGAACGCCATCATATCAGACACAGTCTCTGACATTATTTCAACAGATCGAACGCCATCATATCAGACACATTCTCTGACATTATTTCAACAGATCGAACGCCATCATATCAGACACATTCTCTGACATTATTTCAACAGATCGAACGCCATCATATCAGACACAGTCTCTGACATTATTTCAACAGATCGAACGCCATCATATCAGACACAGTCTCTGACATTATTTCAACAGATCGAACGCCATCCTATCAGACACATTCTCTGACATTATTTCAACAGATCGAACGCCATCATATCAGACACAGTCTCTGACATTATTTCAACAGATCGAACGCCATCATATCAGACACAGTCTCTGACATTATTTCAACAGATCGAACGCCATCATATCAGACACAGTCTCTGACATTATTTCAACAGATCGAACGCCATCATATCAGACACATTCTCTGACATTATTTCAACAGATCGAACGCCATCATATCAGACACATTCTCTGACATTATTTCAACAGATCGAACGCCATCATATCAGACACAGTCTCTGACATTATTTCAACAGATCGAACGCCATCATATCAGACACAGTCTCTGACATTATTTCAACAGATCGAACGCCATCCTATCAGATACATTCTCTGACATTATTTCAACAGATCGAACGCCATCATATCAGACACAGTCTCTGACATTATTTCAACAGATCGAACGCCATCATATCAGACACAGTCTCTGACATTATTTCAACAGATCGAACGCCATCATATCAGACACAGTCTCTGACATTATTTCAACAGATCGAACGCCATCATATCAGACACAGTCTTTGACATTATTTCAACAGATCGAACGCCATCATATCAGACACAGTCTCTGACATTATTTCAACAGATCGAACGCCATCATATCAGACACAGTCTCTGACATTATTTCAACAGATCGAACGCCATCATATCAGACACATTCTCTGACATTATTTCAACAGATCGAACGCCATCATATCAGACACAGTCTCTGACATTATTTCAACAGATCGAACGCCATCATATCAGACACATTCTCTGACATTATTTCAACAGATCGAACGCCATCATATCAGACACAGTTTCTGACATTATTTCAACAGATCGAACGCCATCATATCAGACACAGTCTCTGACATTATTTCAACAGATCGAACGCCATCATATCAGACACAGTCTCTGACATTATTTAATGTTTTCCAATTACGAATTTCTTGTTACACGACATTGAGTTATTGTAGTTACAGCCTGAGATAATTTGTATTAGTTTATTCGACTGGTTGGACTTATTCGTTGAATTACGAGTACTTACAAATTACAGCCATATTTTGACGCGGGTTTATGATGTATAATTGCACCCATAATTGACACATTAAAATATGACAATTTAAATTAAAAATATGAGTAAACTTAAAATACGAAAATATATTAAAAAAATAGCATTTACGTTTAAAATATGAAATACGGATATCAAAATATGAGCATTTAAGTTTAAAATATGAGCTTTTTAAATTAAAGATATGAATATTGAATGTTAAATGGCCAAGGTATTGCGATGGTTTGAACCACAGGCAGGTGGCAGTCAATTTACCCATATTTTACTATATGGGGAACAGCCGTCTTGAATACAGCTTGTAACTAAATAAAGAGACAAGTTGAGAAACGGTTTTTCTCAGATTCTTACAAATTTATGAAAAATATTTTTTTTATATACAGCCACATGATCCGTTTGGGCAAAATTAGGTCATTGGATAACAAAATTCGAATTCCTCGTTTTTGTGTGGAATAATCCCTTGCATACACCTAATTACACGAAGAACATAAACCAAAGTCGTTAACTGTAAGGCCGTCGCTGAATAGCTTCTAAAATAAATAAAAGGATAGTCACCGTCCAACATGTCCAATAACTGATGCGAAATACATGTGAAATATATACATCTAAAAAATCAAAAATAAGACATTGTCTATGGTCACGTATGGGGTTAGGACACTTGTATCAATCGTTTAGAGTGACCCTCGAAGTGAGGTTGAGTGTTGTTTCCAAGAGCCATTGGATTAAAACCTCCGCTACAAACGAAGATCAAATATCATGTAAAATGCTGTTCGATACTGGAGAGTGGTTCTAATATATCGATACTAGTCAGATGTTGTTTCCAAGGGCCTTATTATTTCAAATCTCCAAAACTCTCGGCGAATACTGTCAGATATTGTAGACAATATCTCTTAATCATATCTAGTATCAATGTTTGAGTGCATTTTACCAATGTCAGGGTGTTTTTTTCAAATATTTCTGAAAACTTCTAAAACGTGATAATGCTTCGTACTAAACATAGTTCTGATACATCAATTGCAGTGTTTGAAATCAAAATTGTGTACCTAACACTAGGACAGATACCTTTAAAATTTCACCAGCTCTGCCAACCCGAGGGATACTCACCTCGATTTTGGTGGGTTTTGTGTGTAGGTGCTCCGCAGCCAGGTAAAAACTGGGCCTTTGGCAATGAATTTCATCCCCGGGGTCCGACTTGTAGAAATACCTGGAACCTATGTCTGTGAAAGGTGTTTTCAAAATGACCCTAACAAGTTGTAAAAGGTCAAAATTTCGTACCCTTTTCACTGTTAGAAAGCTAAAAGATCACGCACCTTGAAATCGTGCCTGATCTCGCGATATTTGAGCTTTCTAACCCTTCAGTGTAAGCACGGGTTGGTCATATGCCGTGATCGCCGGTGATCGAGGGTCGTTAACCAAGGGGCTGGACGTTTTTCTCGTTTTTGCGATCATTGAATTCCTTAAAGCAATAAAAAAACGATAATCTCATTTAAAAAATAGCCACCCTTATCACGTTGGCAGTACCGGAAAAGACACCATTTTTGTCTATTTTGACTGAAATGATAACGCGTAACGCACGTTAACACACACGTTAAAACACATACCTTTTAACGCGTTTTCTTTCACAGACATGCGTACCAGATCATTCTTTATGTCGGGCCCCCGGGATTTCATTTAGTTCTGAGAAGTGAGTGAGAATCTAAAACAGTTATTACTGAAGCACTACATTCGTTACTTGTAGCATACGATTAACAAAATATTACCAGACCAGTCAGTGTTTATTGTTGATAGCACGACTGGGAAATTCCCCGTCTCGGGCATATGGGGAAGTCATTTATGAATTAACTGTGGAGAAACGTCGCATACGAGTTACAAATCGTATACCACATATCTCGCTGTGTCAACGCATTGTCACCCGTCATATAAAATGATCCAACACGGCGATGACCCTATTGCTGTGGGAATAATAGACTGTAGGACGAACCCTGGGGACGAAATGACTTTCTGTTCGATGGCATATTGCGTCCCGTATAGACCATTACAGTGACCCATGTGCATGTGTTCAGAAGTGCGCCACCTAAGCGCCATGTTCAAATCTGCGATCGATGTTCAAAGTTGCAGTTTTAAAATAAGAATAAACTGACTGTCAAATGTTTAATGTCAATTTTTCATATTTTAAATTTAAATGCCCATAAAGTGAATTTAAATAGTCGTATTTTTAATTTAACTGCTCACATTTTAATGTTACGATTTTAATTACGGTCCTAATAACACCATACGGCTATTCCTTGAATGTTCAGTTACAGCTACGGATTAACGACGAATTACTAATTTCATGGTTGACCAATAACCATTCGTCTTTGTGCTGAAAGATCGCGAGCAAAACCAGTCGTTTATCTATCATTTCTCCGGTTTGCCGTCGTATAATTCACTAATTGTAGGTGTTTGAATGGGAACATTCTTTACATTTTATGAACTGAACCTTGGTCGGTGTACATGATATGCTTTGTTTCAAACCAAAATGTATTAACGCCATGTTTTGTCCACCCGCATACAATTCTCGTACACCTGTCTCAATTTTCATGTTTCAACTTCATAAAAAACACTTAGTGGATTAATGCATGTCAAAATATTAAGTGCTCAAAGAGGACACAAATTTAAGAGGATTATGAATAGGGAAGGGTACTGAGATAAATATAAGTGCTCGTCAATATAAGTATACAGATGTGGGGATTCTGCAGTAAACAATGGATATTATCAACTTTTATTGTAGTCATTCTGCGTTGACAATGTAGAGGCACAAAATAAAATATTTATGTTTACACAAAGATGTATTTAAGCCGGTCATGCTGGCCATACTGCCATTGAAAACAATAATATGCAGATGTCGCCAATTTCAGGACTATTTTTGAATACCCAGGGGGTACTACTCTTACATTCAGCTTCATCGGGATAGTATTGTGCTAGTATATTGTGTTGCCATGTACTGCAACTCACTGTGCGTCCCCATGACATATATAGCTAATACCTTCTGGACCAGTTGCGGACACGACTACTGGGATACAAGAAGAAGCAAGGTGATGTCAAACCATTTACATTATAACTGTAACATTAACGTAATGTGTTAAAAATGTATGCGTGTAATTCACTTTTACGTACACATTTTACGCGAAGTAGCGCAGTTTGATGACTAGACAATGATATATCAGTGTCCTATTGAATAGTTTAACAACAAATGTATATGTTGTTCACAGTCATTAATTACACATATTAATTAATTGTACAGTTATTAGAGAGAAGTAGCTACCCGTTCAATTCTGATTGTCACTACCCACAAGTTTTACCTGGTTCGCATCCATTACCTTCACGTAAAGCAATGCAACTCTCGTGACAGAAAACCGTCAAGGCAGCAAAAAAACAACAACATTAGAATGGCCGATAATTTGCTCGAAATGCTTGTTCTTGTCGGCTTACTTACGAAATATCAAAATCTATGAATCTATGTATCTGGATCTGGAGAAATATTTTGCAGAACAGGGACTGATGTTGTTATTATTTTCAACATGCATGGCATGTTTACCCATAGTACACAACATTAAGTGTATACAATTTATTAGTAACTCTTACAATAAGTTCTGGTGTTTTAGTAAATGTAATACCAATTGGCAGTGAGATGTCATGATTTATATTTCAGTCAGTTTGACAGTGGTTGCCATGACATATACTGATAAAGGTTAATGACAAGACCAGATGGCGAGCTGGTCGAAATCAACCAAAAACATCTTATGACTCTGCAGTTTTTAAGATACAATACAGTAGCTGTAATCCTAAACCAATTTTGTTTGCGATTCTAACTAAGGCGGTATCTTTGTGGAATGTTAGAGCAAGACTATTACCCCATCAATATTAGTTAGCATTGACAATATATAGAAATGTTTTCTCTAGACAGCTTGACGAGTAATTAATTGATTATGATGTGTAAAACTTTCATGTGATTGGTTGTTTGTTGGAAGGCAAGGCCTTGGAGTCCCTTATACTGATTGTAATTGGTTAAGGAGTGACAAGAAATAAAGAGTGATTTAATGCTGTCTCGGGTGAAAACCAGGGACTTGGCAGAGAATCGTTTGGGAACATGAATGAAGCTCGTGTGTGTTTTTTGTCAGCCTAGCGTGGAAACGACCGAATCCCGGTTACCTAAGTGAAAGGTTTTTAACCATCAAAAATACCTATCACAGAGATATCGCGAAAATCGAATATACGCAAGGGAAGCTGCAAATGATTGATAGCTTGTAAACATAATAAATACATTCGCTTTATAAAATTTGGGAATAATAAAATATTGAAACAGTTACAAATGCTGTTTGTAATGATGACGTCACTTGCGCATTAAACGTACGTGTATATAACAAACAGGTAGCTTGTCCTCTCTAATGCAGATTCGTGGGCACTCGGAGCCATACAACTATGTTTTTGTATTTGTATCGACAATTTAGAGCTCCACCACATGTAGAACGTATTGAAAAGCGATTCAAATATATCAAAACGCTGTGTGATAGGTTATGTTTCAAAGGGCGATAGTCTTTTTTTTCAATTAATGAGTGAGATTTAAACTTAAATAACTCCCCCAGTTTTTATCCATTTCGCTAGTAATTGTCATACTATGTAGTTGGAGTGTTTCTTAAAAAATATCTTCATATCTTGTTCTATTTTGTTCTGTTTTTATAATTATATTATAAATTATGTTATATTATATGCAACATATCCAATAAGATTTCTTCCTATATGTGTTTTTTTTTCCATTTTTTAATCAAGTTCAAGATGTTGTTTTTGTACACGTTACTGGTTACTTTGATTGGTACTTCTATTGCTACAGAGAAGGGTGAGTTTATTAAAACAGCAAATCTGTCAGTTATTTTGTCAGTTTATTACTTATCATAAAGTAAAATATTGGTTTATATCACAAAATAATAAAATTCGTGCTCAAGTGTGCATACGTTACCGGTACGTACTATCAATTCAAAGTTTATGTGTTATTTGCATATTTTAGTGTGATCTAACAATACTTTACGTAGTCACGTGTCAGGATTCTATATATATCACAAAATACAAAATACCACTCCATTACAACCTGTGAGATAGTTGGGGTATTTTATATGAGTAATACGTATCTAGGACCAGACTTTACATGGGTCACAAAAGATTTATATAATTTTGAAGACGCATGTCAAAAGTTAAATGCAAATCATCTTTTTTTTTCCATTTTAGCAATAATAGCCATCTATTTTTATTACTGTATTGATTCTAACTTAATAAGCTGTTTCTGATATTTGCAGTACGTTACAAGTGAGTTGATTTCATTTTATCAAAAATGATTAGCTATATATTGATTCATTAATGAAATTTATTTTATTCTTATCAGCATCATATTTACAGTGCGATCCATGTCGGGAATACAAAATATACTGTGGTAGCGTTGACTGGAAAACCGCCAAGGGTATATGTGAAGACGAGGGTGGATCTCTTGCAGTTGTCGATGGAAATATCTTGCATGAGCAATTGAATGATACCATTATAAATAACGGCATGAATTCAATAGAATGTCATCATCATGGGTTTTGGACTGCTCAGTGCGATGTGAATAAGATGATTACTACAAATCACGGAAAGCACTCTGGTCCCGGAAAGCACTCTGGTCCCGGAAAGCACTCTGGTCCCGGAAAACACTCTGGTCTCGGAAAACACTCTGGTTTCAAACATAGGAAGCACTCTGGTTCCAATAAAGAAAAACAATCTGGTTCCAAAAACGGGGGACATTCAGATGATAAGTCGCATGTGAAGCGTTCCATTGATGAATCAAAGGAAAAATTTTATGGAATTTGGGCTGATAATGAACCAAACAACGCCACGAGAAAGGACCCAGATGGACAGCGATGCATTCAGCTGTGGTAATGCAAATTATACTTATATAAAAAACTCACTGAATGAACTAGATACCATTTCTAATTAAACTTATATAAAAAACTCACTGAATGAACTAGATACCATTTCTAATTATTCTTATATAAAAAAACTCACTGAATGAACTAGATACCATTTCTAATTATTCTTATATAAAAAACTCACTGAATGAACTAGATACCATTTCTAATTATACTTATATAAAAAAACTCACTGAATGAACTAGATACCATTTCTAATTATACTTATATAAAAAAACTCACTGAATGAACTAGATACCATTTCTAATTATACTTATATAAAAAACTCACTGAATGAACTAGATACCATTTCTAATTATACTTATATAAAAAACTCACTGAATGAACTAGATACCATTTCTAATTATACTTATATAAAAAAACTCACTGAATGAACTAGATACCATTTCTAATTATTCTTATATAAAAAACTCACTGAATGAACTAGATACCATTTCTAATTATACTTATATAAAAAAAACTCACTGAATGAACTAGATACCATTTCTAATTATACTTATATAAAAAAACTCACTGAATGAACTAGATACCATTTCTAATTATACTTATATAAAAAAACTCACTGAATGAACTAGATACCATTTCTAATTATACTTATATAAAAAAACTCACTGAATGAACTAGATACCATTTCTAATTATTCTTATATAAAAAAACTCACTGAATGAACTAGATACCATTTCTAATTATTCTTATATAAAAAACTCACTGAATGAACTAGATACCATTTCTAATTATACTTATATAAAAAAAACTCACTGAATGAACTAGATATCATTTCTAATTATACTTATATAAAAAACTCACTGAATGAACTAGATACCAATTCTAATTATACTTATATAAAAAAACTCACTGAATGAACTAGATATCATTTCTAATTATTCTTATATAAAAAACTCACTGAATGAACTAGATATCATTTCTAATTATACTTATATAAAAAACTCACTGAATGAACTAGATACCATTTCTAATTATACTTATATAAAAAACTCACTGAATCAACTAGATATCATTTCTAATTATACTTATATAAAAAACTCACTGAATGAACTAGATACCATTTCTAATTATACTTATATAAAAAACTCACTGAATGAACTAGATATCATTTCTAATTATTCTTATATAAAAAACTCACTGAATGAACTAGATATCCTTTCTAATTATACTTATATAAAAAACTCACTGAATGAACTAGATATCATTTCTAATTATACTTATATAAAAAACTCACTGAATGAACTAGATATCATTTCTAATTATACTTATATAAAAAAACTCACTGAATGAACTAGATATCATTTCTAATTATACTTATATAAAAAACTCACTGAATGAACTAGATATCATTTCTAATTATACTTATATAAAAAACTCACTGAATGAACTAGATATCATTTCTAATTATACTTATATAAAAAACTCACTGAATGAACTAGATACCATTTCTAATTATACTTATATAAAAAACTCACTGAATGAACTAGATATCATTTCTAATTATTCTTATATAAAAAAACTCACTGAATGAACTAGATATCATTTCTAATTATACTTATATAAAAAACTCACTGAATGAACTAGATATCATTTCTAATTATACTTATATAAAAAACTCACTGAATGAACTAGATATCATTTCTAATTATTCTTATATAAAAAACTCACTGAATGAACTAGATATCATTTCTAATTATACTTATATAAAAAAACTCACTGAATGAACTAGATACCATTTCTAATTATACTTATATAAAAAACTCACTGAATGAACTAGATACCATTTCTAATTATACTTATATAAAAAAACTCACTGAATGAACTAGATACCATTTCTAATTATACTTATATAAAAAACTCACTGAATGAACTAGATACCATTTCTAATTATACTTATATAAAAAAACTCACTGAATGAACTAGATACCATTTCTAATTATACTTATATAAAAAACTCACTGAATGAACTAGATACCATTTCTAATTATACTTATATAAAAAACTCACTGAATGAACTAGATATCATTTCTAATTATACTTATATAAAAAACTCACTGAATGAACTAGATACCATTTCTAATTATACTTTTTAACAACTATCTTGTTCTTGTTGATAATCAGGTACCTAGGAGATGCCAACGGATATTTTGATGATGACTATGCTTTCAAGAAAAAGGGGTATATTTGTGAAATTGTACATGGTAAGCATACCTCGACAATTTGTCTTTAAGCTCATACATTTTTAAAGAAACTCTGATCCTGAATTTTATGAATATTCAGAAATAGTTAAATATGCCCTGGACGTCTGATGGTAACGACGGCAATATTCACTAGTTCCATAATCACTATTTCACAAGATACACTGATCATTAGGCTTATGATCAGTAGGTCACAAGGTACACTGATAACCGGGCTTATGATCAGTAGGTCACAGGGTACATTGGTAACCGGGCTTATGATCAGTAGGTCACAAGATACACTGATCACCGAGCTTATGATGAGTAAGTCACAAGGTACACTGATTACCGGGCTTATGATCAGTAGGTCACAAGGTACACTGATCACCGGGTTTATGATGAGTAAGTCACAAGGTACACTGATCACCGGGCTTATGATCAGTAGGTCACAAGGTACATTGATAACTGGGCTTATGATCAGTAGGTCACAAGGTACAATGGTCACCGGGCTTATGATGAGTAGGTCACAAGGTACATTGATAACCGGGCTTATGATCAGTAGGTCACAAGGTACACTGATCACTCGGCTTATGATCAGTAGGTCACAAGGTACACTGATCACCGGGCTTATGATCAGTAGGTCACAAGGTACAATGGTCACCGGGCTTATGATGAGTAAGTCTTAAGGTACACTGATCACCGGGTTTATGATCAGTAGGTCACAAGGTACATTGATAACCGGGCTTATGATCAGTAGGTCACAAGGTACCATGATAACCAGGCTTATGATCAGTAGGTCACAAGGTACAATGATTACTGGGTTATGATCAGTAGGTCACAAGATACATTGATAACTGGGCTTATGATGAGTAAGTCACAAGATACATTGATAACCGGGCTTATGATCAGTAGGTCACAAGGTACATTGATAACCGGGCTTATGATCAGTAGGTCACAAGGTATAATGATCACTGGGTTATGATCAGTAGGTCACAAGATACACTGATAACCGGGCTTATGATCAGTAGGTCACAAGGTACATTGATAACCGGGCTTATGATCAGTATGTCACAAGGTACATTGATAACCGGACTTATGATCAGTAGGTCACAAGGTACACTGATAACCGGGTTATGATCAGTAAATTATGGGGTACCCTGATCCCCGGGCTTATGATCAGTAGGTCACAAGGTACAATGATCACTGGGTTATGATCAGTAGGTCACAATGTACACTGATAACCGGGCTTATGATCAGTAGGTCACAAGGTAGATTGATCACCGGGCTTATGATGAGTAAGTCACAAGGTACACTGATCACCGGGCTTATGATCAGTAGGTCACAAGTGCACTGATCACCGGGCTTATGATGAGTAGGTCACAAGGTACACTGATCACCAGGCTTATGATCAGTAAATTATGGGGTACCCTGATCCTCGGGCTTATGATCAGTAGGTCACAATGGAACAATGATCACTGGGTTATGATCAGTAGGTCACAAGGTACACTGATCACTGGGTTATGATAAGTAGGTCACAAGGTACAATGATCACTGGCTTATGATCAGTAGGTCACAGGGTACACTGATCACCGGGCTTATGATCAGAAGGTCACAAAGTACACTGATCACCAGACTTATGATCAGTAGGTCACAAGGTACACTGATCACCGGGATTATGATCGGTAGGTCACAAGGTACACTGATCACCGGGTTATGATCAGCAAATCATGGGGTACCCTGATCCCCGGGCTTATGATCAGTAGGTCACAAGGTACATTGATCACCGGGCTTATGATCAGTAGGTTACAAGGTACAATGATCACCGGGCTTATGATCAGTAGGTCACAAGGTACAATGATCACTTGGTTATGATCAGTAAATCATGGTGTACCCTGATCCCCCGGCTTATGACCAGTAGGTCACAGGTTACACTGATCACCGGGCTTATGATCAGTAGGTCACAGAGCACACTGATCACCGGGCTTATGATCAGTAGGTCACGAGGTACACTGATCACCGGGCTTATGATCAGTAGGTCACAGAGCACACTGATCACCGGGCTTATGATCAGTAGGTCACAAGGTACACTGATCACCGGGCTTATGATCAGTAGGTCATAAGGTACACTGATCACCGGGTTATGATCAGTAGATCACAGGGTACACTGATCACCGGGCTTATGGTGAGTAGGTCACAGGGCACACTGGGCGATCACCGGGCTTATGATCAGTAGGTCACAATGTACACTGATCACCAGGCTTATGATCAGTAGGTCACAAGGTACATTGATCACCGGGTTATGATCAGTAGGTCACAGGGTCTATCAATCACCGGGCTTATGATCAGTAGATCATAAGGTACCCTGATCACCGGGTTATGGTCAGTAGATCATAAGGTACCCTGATCACCGGGCTTATGATCAGTAGATCACAAGGTACCCTGATCACCGGGCTTATGATCAGTAGGTCACAAGGTACACTGATCACCGGGTTATGATCAGTAGATCATAAGGCACACTGATCACCGGGCTTATGATCAGTAGGTCACAAGGTACACTGATCACAGGGCTTATGATCAGTAGGTCACAAGGTACACTGGTCACTGGGCTTATGACCAGTAGGTCACAAGGTACACTGATCACCGGGCTTATGACCAGTAGGTCACAAGGCACACTGATCACCGGGCTTATGATAAGTAAGTCACATGGTACACTGCATTTCAAATTTGTGATTTCACAACATGAAATAGGTTGAATTACTGTAGTAATATGCTGTTTATGTTATAGGGTTTCCTCACGAAATACCCCCCAACAATAACATGTAACATGTAAAGTTATTATTAAACCAGTTTCATGCTTTCCATATTTTATATAAAACATTTTCGTCAATGGGAAACGATGTCAGTTTGGTCCAACATTAATAAAATTCATACATGAATGCAAAATGTTGTACCAACCTCTTTATATGATGGTATTCGAGGGGTCAAGGGTCAAGCCCTACAACTTTATGTTGCAAACTAAAATATTTGTTATTTTGTTTCTAAATACAGATGACACGTTCTGTGGTAAGTCTAGTTTACATTTGTTATCCCATATCTTTACAGTTTTTATATTATAAGGTTACGAGAATACATCGTTTCCTGAGTCAATTGGTAGTGAGAGATATTATCCTGAAATACAAACGAAATATATTCGTAACTGTGCCATCGGTTGCATTAAGTCACTGTGACGTCATATTTTAATGTAGCACACATTGATCGGAAAGAATGTGTCGCAAACCTGTGTGTTACACTAAGTTTCTTTTTCTTCATTACATTGTTCCCACATTTCCCATTCCATCCCAGGCCATCGTGTAGACACAATCCATACAGTCGAATAATGCCACACATTTTCTGTTGTTTGTAAAACCCATAGAGTCGGATGAATCTTGTAATTATTGAAAAAGTAAGTGATTGGACGAGGATACAGCAGCCATAGGACAACACAAGGACGTGTGACGTCTAAGTAATGGCGTATAATGACTATACTCATATATTGAATTATTAACTAAAATACAACTTGGTAGATTCAGTAGATTGTTATTTAGATATCGCTATACAATGTAATTTAAATAGCATATGGTCAGCATAAATGTATGTATCCGCAGTGTTCTATGAAACTAAAATGATAATGACCCACAAACCAATAGCCATAGTTGTCACGAAAGCGCCACCATAGTGACGACAATACATTTGTTTTATCCATATTTAAGAGTAACACGTGAATATTTTAATGAGTCCATATTTAAAAGAATATACTTGTAAACAGACTTTAAGACGAAATTGAGATTTTTGGTCAATTGTTTGGAGTTAGTTTGGCCCTATGCATCTGACGAATAATTGTATCTACTCTCGCTAACATTCTTTAACAGCGAGTCAAGATCACGCGCGACCATGCCTACTGGGTTTTATTGTGGAGTTGTGAATAAAAAGATACACAAGTGTTTACATTTTGAAACTCGTGATACAATGTACTGATCAAAACAGATTATCTCTAGTGTAATCGGGGCTCGTTAAATGTGCATTATACACACAGCATTGTGCTGACCATTTTTAGATTTTCTGCAGACCGTGATACTGTAAGACAATATGTAAATTAGATTGAATAAATTAAGCACTGGAATACAAGAATTTCCGAGTTTTATTTGTCTGCAACACATTCTTTCAAGGCGTGTCCTGTATATTTTAATTCACTGTTGTGAAAACAGAACATGGTCATCACTCAAAAATTAATTATGTTACTCATTAGTCTTCTAAATACAAGCAAGTGCGTGCAAGTGCTCCAAATATCGTTCAGTTTCGCATGGCAAATTGAGCATGGACAAATTGTAATGCAAAGTTATTTGTATTTGGATCTATTAATCTTTTCTCTTCCGTAATAACTTTTGCAAATGTTATCATTTGAAAGTTATCTCGAATTGCAAATTGGAGTTAAGTTGTTAACACATGGAAAATGTTTTTTAAAGGATCTGTATTGCATATGTACATGTTATACGATACAAAATATATGTAAATAAATATGGATAGATCGATTTGGAATTAACTGATATCGTTAAAATGATGAGTATTACGCAATGCTTATTGCAACATCAGAGGTGTTCATGTTCCATACATCGCATGACAATATTCTGTCAGTTCTCAAATTTTGTTCAGCGCACTTTAATATTGTCGTGAAGTGTTATGGCTAATGTTATGACGGTTTTGCAGAAAGGCGTAAAACAGTTGCAATGCGAACAAGCATCTATTAAAATTATTTTATTTCGTATTACTTTAAATGTAACGGATGCCAAGTTACCTGTGCATATAATCGAATTAGAAACTTGAAAGACTGCTGGGATTGGACTACCGCACAAATACCAGCTTAAATTAGAAACTTTAAAGACTGTTGTGATTGGACTATCGCCCAAATACCAGCTTATTTAAAACCTTATGTGTTATTTCTGCGTGCAGTGAAACGTATTCTCGGAAGGTTGGTGAATTTATACAGGGAGGGTGAGTTTCAGTGCGCCCTCATGACATACGTATTGGAAAGTCTGTACTGTTTAGTGAAAATATTACTGCAGTTGGTATGCCTAGTAGCAACAACACCGTTTGTGAATAGCACTGATGTTTGCAATTCCTAGCTAGCAATGTGTGGGAGCTAGTGATTTTATGTAACACATTATGATTTAGAAAAAGCATAATAAAATCCTAGTTGAATCGTTAAATCACGTAAAATTGACATATCCGATCATCCTACCCAATTACTATGAAGCTTACTTAATAACTCCGCAGACACCGGATTCCTACGCTGACTACGCTCAGTTGTGTCAATAAGGGTGAGCACAACAAATGAATCGTAGGATCAGGATGCCCACCTGTAACGTGAACCCACTTAATTGCATAAATACAACGCCCAACGGGACTAGGTGCGATCCTAAACATTCACAAACACTGGCAATATTCAATGCTACCTCTTGCAGCTCGGGTACCTTACTGTCACAATGCATTCTAACCACATTCTGGTTACCAGCGCGTACTAGCACATTAAGCCCAACAAGGCCTGCACACCAAGTATAATGCGATGAGCTGCCTCGAGTTCTGTCGTGATGCATTCAGCATCAGACCATCTACCAATGGTGTCACGCTCTTCCAGGCGAACTATATATCCACCATAACCACTGGCAGTTACATCGGTATACATAATACTAGTATAATGTATAACACCATCTAGCGAAGTGCCTCTAACTATTTCTATACTGTTTAACCAAAACCACAGCTCCCTAAATGCCAAATTGTCAATTTCAGCCACAGAACTCCAAATAGCACGTTTTCCTAAACAAGCATATTGTGTAAATTGTCTAATTGCACAGTCGAACCAATACTTGCTGCCAGTGCTTTCGCGTTCCATGTTCATTTCCCCGATAAACATGCATTAAACACGCAATACACATTTCAGCCTAGTTGCTCTGTCAGCGGATACATAAATCTGCATATCTAATTGATGATCTAATCAAGCTACTGTTAGGCTAGGCGACCATTTACACTTATCTGTTACTAACAAAAATCCATATTTAACCAGATCCGGACGCGCTACTCGCAATACCAGCCTTCACGATCACTTTGATGCTTTGGTAGCGCCACCACGCGACAATATCCTTACCAATGTTAGTGAATATAATCGGCGCCGTGGAAATACCAAAAGCCAGCACGGAAAATACAAAATATTTACTAACCTCATCAAACTTCCAAGAAAATCCAAGGTAACCATGATAAATCTAAATATGATGGTACGCAGATTTCAAGTCAAAGGTGAATAAATAATCTTTACAGACAAATAACCTCCTTACAATTGAAATAGACAAAATATACACGAAAGAAGTATAACATTGAAAAAACAATGACGAATCTGATCCAACAACTGTATATACATTCGACTACAGTATTGATTGGCAACACGTATAGTGAATTGTTTAAAACCAACGTCGGGGTTCGACTGGGCTGCATTCTTTCACCCTCACTTTTCAATCTTTTTATGGAAAGAACTAGTAGTTTCGCGGTGAGTGGCTTTCGTGGTAATTGGGTTTCGTATCTGTAGGGTTTCGCGGGGAGTAGGGCTTTGTCTCAGTAACTGGTCCTTTCATCCTTGTTGATAATTAAAGTTTTATGTTTCTTTAACAACTGGCACTATTCTGAGAATACCATCCTAGCAGGAGTTTCAAGGACCAATAAACATTACCATTATAATCTTATTGGTGTTGCAAAGGATAGTTGAACATTGTTTATTGAAATTAATAATCCCCATAACCGTTTTCCAATATAGATAAATTGTAGTACGTAACAAACTGTATAACTCAGTCTCAACAATGAAATAAAGGAATGTATATATTTACATCATTATACATCTGTCACCGTAACGCCATAAGTTACAGCGTGCCGTAATTTTGCGGTATTTTACGGGGTATTTTCATCCTACCATATTAGGAAATGCGAATTCCTAATATGGAATGATTACGCGCGTAAACGTCCTCTAATAATAAAAACAAACATGGCTGCCACCAGGGTTTGACTGGACTCCATACAAAGAAGTTCGCTGATCCTATTCTAAACATTTTAGATTTCGGCATTCCCATCCTTGGTAGGAAAAGATGTATAATAATAAGGTTATTACGAAGATACCTCAAAGTATGCACTCAGACAGTACGCTGTCGCATCGACCTCCGCTGCGCGTCGGACGATACTGCCGCTTTACTGTCTTCGTGCATACTTTGAGGTATCTTCGTAATAACCTTATATTATTACTAATGCATTACTGTAACAATACAACTAATTAAAATTGAAGGAAATTACAATATAAAGTATTCATCAGTAATACTTCTCAAAGGCGTATTTCGCGGTGAGCCTGAGTGTTATTTACGAAAATATTTGTTTATAATTTTATAAACCTGCTTGTCAATACCCACCCCAATTAGATAATGTGTACATATTTTAATAAATAAAGATATACTAACAAAAATGAAATTAAGTTCATGCGCTGCAAGTTGCAGAGCACGTACCTAAGCGGCCGCCCCCGGCAAATAATTAAGCCAAGGCGGTTTCGATATCGAAATCAAGAAACTCTCCGATTTGACATAATCTGGGAAGTTTGAATTACTAAATGAAGTACAGGACGACGAAGCTGAAATATCCAAGAACCAACACATACCAACAAATCTCAAAAGTGAATATTCGTGGTGTATTTTAATTCAAATCGGACCGGAAGTGAGAATTTGTTAGTACTCTAAATAACATATTGGCGATCCGCTCTGCTAGGATTGCCCTTACAATTTGTGTGTGTGTGTCTGTGTGTGTGATTTCCAGTGTTTTCACGTATTATTTCTGTGATATTTTTGGCTTGGCCGATTTCGCTCAAAATTGGCAGGTAGGTCACACCTTCACCCTAGTTATTGGAAAAAATCTGTAAAAACAATTTTGGTTCACCGTTGCCATAGCAACAGCCCAAAAAAATGATTTTTGATTAGCTTCGCCCCAAATGTATCTCCTCCTACAAATTCAGGATAAACACTTCAGACATAGCTCATTCTACTCTGCTTGAGTGTTGGCAAAAAATTACTATTTGAATTTTTTGGTATCTTTTTTCATTACCGAGAAATTTGACCCCAAAGTTGGGGTTACAGTTCACTAAGAATTGCTTCTGTGATTTTTTGGCTTGGCTGATTTTGTTCATACTTGACAAGCAGGTCAAACCGTAGACTGGCGCAGTCGGGGCGATTAATTTGTTTTTGTAGTTTAAATAAAATTAAATAAATTGCGAAATGGAGGTGTTAGCGCAAAATCCCTTGTAACTGCGAAATCACCCCGACTGGTTTACTCTGCATGGCCCTCTATCGACACTGCAGGAACCCGTCGATTTTTCAACGGGGTAATTATGTTAATGAGTGTTCTAATTGACAATCATCTGAGCCAATCACAGCGTCTCTTCAACTGACCTCTGACCGAGAAGACGTCGACTGATTGTAGCAGTCGATATTTTTTTAGTTCTACGACTAGTACGAGTTACTTTTTTACACATTGTGATGAATTAGAAACGACAACTACGAAAAACTCGAATTTCAACGTGCCGCCATGTTGGGTCTGCAGCGTGACCTTTACTATGTTGACCTCATTATGCACGTATTTCCGCGCCCATCTCATTATAATATGTGCATCATGAATATTTAATAGTAATGAATTTCCTGCAGAATAAACCAGTCGGGGTGATTTCGCGCTAACACCTCCATTTCGCGATTTTTTTTTATTTTATTTAAACTACAAAAAACAAATTAATCGCCCCGACTGCGCCAGTCTAGTCAAACCGCAACTAATTGGAATACTTTCGCCCCAAATTTATTACCTATTACCAGTCTTGTAATAGCAGTGTTTAAATGGTCATGCTTTTTATTTTGGCTATGTTGCCTGCACACCGGTAAGAGATCACTGGCGCCGACCTTGTTACACTGTATCAACGTAATCCCAACGCAACTTTGAACTTTGAAAAACGGTTGGAAATAACAAATTTAACAGCAGAATACGTCCTAACAATAAAATAAAGTGACTTCTAAAGACTGAGTGTTTTTTGGCGAACTTTGTATACGGTGCCCGGTGCCTACCGTGACAACAGCCGAAAACATGTTGCTTGCTTTTCTAGCGGAGCCGATCGCCAACAGCCTACCGGCTTATTTCAGTATAAGCTAGTAACAACTTGTCAATAATTATGGGATGATTTGTAGGCATGAGATTGTTATGTGAACTTCGTTCATTAATGGAATACTGTGCGATGACGCTATTTTCAGGTCCTAACTGATTCAGACTCCTATATTGACTATGTCCCGGGCTATTTACTAGTACCAACCTACTTACTTGTCAGTGTCTAACTGTTACATACAGCCATGGAGCTAATTTTTAGCTCCATGATACAGCCTTCGCCGCCCACAGCTGTCAGCTTTCGCCGCCCACAGCATCGATATGATTTTATATTGCATAGAAATGAACACTAAATGCTATCGAACCTGAAACAAAAGTAACCGTCTGATCTAAACGACCTGAGTCTATGAAAATCGAGTGTTATCTCCTTTGCGTTTCCGATCGACAGAAAGTCGGGGCCAATCTACCATGATTATTTGCTTATCATCAATTCACAAAGGTCGAAAACGTTTTTAAACGTGAATTTAACGAAGAACGTTTTTTAAACGAATCAATGTTCTGGTTATGTCTGGTGTGACTGCAGTCTTTGGAACAAACTTGAGGGACTGTAAAACGCAATTTATGGTATGCGACTTAAAAACGCAATTTACACGTGAATTTCCCAACAAAGGTTTGAATGTTTTAGTTGTATGTGGTGTGACACTAGTGTGGTAAGCTGTCGAATAAAATGGCAACAACCTTCGAACGCATTGTTATGCTAATTTGATTTCCGGCATGTTAGTTGACAAAGAAATGAAAGATTTCTTGAATTTTCAGGATTGCTACGAACCAAAATGTTATCGGCAAGACTCAGACTGCGACAGTGACAGCCACTGAAACGTAATTGAAGGCAAATGAACACGTCAAGCAAAAAAGACTTTTTCCAGTCGTAGTAAAATGGAAGCACATACCATTTTGACTCTTGAGGGGAATGGAAATCAGTTGATTTGAGGGTGTCACAATAAGATTTACTCCCTGAAAATCGTTTTTATACTACGAAAAAATGAAGACCTTGAACGTACTTTTTGGACTTTAGTACAACGTCATTTTTGTTTGATTACCTAACGTTTTTAGGTTCATGTGCTGTAAGTTACAGAGCACATACCTAAGCGGCCGTCCCTCAGCAAATAATGAAGCAAAGGCATTTTCAATGTCAAAATCGCGAAACTCTCTCTTTTTACGCAAACTGGGAAGTTCGAATTACTAAACGAAGTACAGGACGACGAAGCTTAGATATCCAGGAACCAACACATACCAAAAATTATATCTCAAAAATGAATATCCGTGGTGTATTTTAAGTCTAACCGGACCACAAGTTGGAATTCGTTAGTACTCTAACTATCCGAATATATTTTAGTAAGTAAGTAAGTAAGTAAGTAAGTAAGTAAGTAAGTAAGTAAGTAAGTAAGTAAGTAAGTAAGTAAGTAATTCTTTATTGCTATCGTATCCCATTTGAGATCTTGACATAAAATACAATAATGTCAAAAACATGTAATAATAAAAAAATGAAAATAAAAGGAAATACTAAAAATACTGTAAATGAATGAAATAAATACATATCTCACAATAAGAGATAAATGAATAATTGTAATATAATGTAAATAAATGTAAATCTATGTTTTGTGGGTTTTTTTTTTTTTTTTTTTTTTTTTTTTTAGGCAGCTGGTACTGAAGTTATTGTTTGGTTTTTTGCTCCCTAAGCATAAAGCAAGTATAAATGTGTTTTGAAACGTCTTTAATTATGTGATCGTTTTTATTATTTAATATGTTTATTAATGTCTCTCCATACATTTTATGTTTAGCGAAAAGGCTGGTTTTCTCTTTATCATATAGCTGGCACATGAAAAGGAAATGTTTCTCATCTTCAATTTCTCCAAGATCACAGACAGGGCATATTCTATCAGAGATGGAGATGTTTTTGTATCTGCCTGATTCAATCTGTAAACGGTGGGCACTTATTCTAAGTTTAGTCATTGCAGCATGATATAGTGGATTTTTAATTATTTGGAGGTATTTCTCAAAAGAAAAATCAGTTTTTATTTCTCTGTATGTTCTCAATTTGTTTTTGTGATGCATGCCCTTATCATCATCAAACATGCATTCTTTACTTTTTTTCTGGAATTGCATTTTAAGTTTGTCTGTAATGTCTTCAATAGTAGCATTGCTGTATTTAATTTGTCTATCTTTCCAGATATAAGGTAGTAATTATGTTGGATGCACTTGAAGGGTTCCACGGAAGTGTTAAAATTGGAGGATTGGTTATCAACAACTTGCGCTTTGCAGATGACATTGACCTAATAGTTAGAAATAGACCTAGAAAGGTTAGACTTCAAGAAGTTACGGTATGGAAATCAGTGCTGAAAAGAGTAAAACAATGGTCACAATGGTTACAAATAATAAGAATACCCAAACAATATCAGCAAAGGTAAATGGTGAACAACTCGAACAAGTACACAGCTTTAAATATCTTGGATCAACAATCCCAGAAGATGTTTACAGCGAACAAAATTGGAATGGCAACCAGTGCAAGATTTCTTTTCAACTGCTTCCAAAACTCCCGTTGCTCCTGAATAAAAAAAATTATGAGTCATCCAAACTGTTAGACGCCATTGCCTCCATATGTTTTAAAAGTTAAGCACTGCTTTCATCAACTGATTTTGCAACCTGGTCCTGGATTAGCGCGGCAATGTTCAAGGTCTGTTGAGATATGTTTAAAATATGTTTATGTACGACTGAACTACGGCTAGTCCAGCATAGAATAATTGCCCATTGTAGACGACTGCTTCTCATACGTACTATCACGTGATTAATCACAAAGCCAACGATTGGCTGTGAAGACGGGGGGGGGGGAACTATGTATATTGAAGACAATGAATTCTTGGTTGATTAAGTGTAACCGTACATGTAGTTGATGGAAACCAAGAAGTATCGGAAACCACAGGTCATAAACCTGATATACTAGTATCTAAAGTAAACGCTCACACAATTACCAAAATATTTACGCACCATACTACACGCAGCTACTACCTACGATATCATTCAATAAAATAAACTCAATAACGGTTTGAATAAATATATTTATATATCTAATAAAATATGCGTTTTTGCACACAATAAAAACAAAAAAATGGAATTGTCACGCAAGATTGAATATAAACGGCAGTCTTTACAAAACAGTGAAAAAAACGTTCGAATTCTCTATGGAATACCGCGTAAACGCAAGCTCATGAATATTCACGAACGCGGGATTGTCATTAAGATGTGTGTCCACGTCTTCGCTGGATGACTTCTCTGAGCCGTTTTGGCATGGTATCGACGAGTTTCCGACACATGTTCACCTGGAACTGTCCCCAAGCTTCCATTATACTCGAGTATAAATCCTCGATGTTAGCGACTGGTCGGAAATGCACCTCTAGTCGATCAACTCCCGAGGGTTATCAATAGCGTTTGAATCTGGAGACTGTGCAGGCCAATTGAAAGTGGTAAAGTTGCCGAAAAGATAATCGTGTGGATTACTTAGAAAATCCCTCACTGCCAATTCTGTGTGAACGGGGGCATTATCCTGTTGGAAATGAAAATTGGGTCCAACGAGTCTTAGTGCCGACGGTATCATTTCGTTTTGTAGGATATCCAAATATTTCCATCGATTCATTGCCGTCGATACACGGACTAGCGATCCTAGGCCGGTAGTCGAAAAACACCCCCACACCATGGCTCTCCCACGACAAAATGTTATTGTAGGTTTAAAACATCATCTGGTCTCCGACGTACATGTAATCTTCCATGGCCACGAAACACCGTAAACTTGGATTCGTCTTACCAGTTAACTTGAGGCCACTGCGCCGAAGTCTAGTCGATGTGTTGTCTGGAAAATTACAACCGCGATGCGATGTGTCGAGTTGTAGTTTTGGTTTCTTTTTAGCGACACAGCCTCGAAGATCACCGTCCTTATATAGTCTTGATTTTATTGTGCTCAAACTCAATCTTTTCCCAGTGAGTTATTAAAATTGGCACGCAAATCACGGGCGGCGTGAAACCGATTCGTTAAATTACACTACATTGTACACTATTGACATTTGCCCACTTTCTCATACGCTAGACCTAGTGTGTATGACCTTGATTTGAATTTAAGCTGGACACCTTTATAATTTTCAACTGATTTTAACTATTTTTCACAATGCTTGATCCCTGTTTTAAATTTCATGTAATGATTTGTTTGCCATGTTTTTTTAATTTTTTAATTTTCTGCTGACTAAAGTGTACAACTTGATGTTCATCTAGATCTATACTTTCTATGATATCGTGAATACATTTTGGCCAGTTCCAGGACATTCTGAAAGTTGTGTAGTTTTTGTTATTTTCATCATTTTTATCATTCAAAACTTTGAAACTAACTTTCAGCCATCTAGAATCTGATATATCACACAATCTTTGGTAATATTTTAGTTACATGATATCTAATCTACATCACCGAGTCGTTGCTTAATAACGGGTGTCTTCTCGCTACTGCCCTGAATATCTTGCAACATAGTACTCGCATGTTTTCATTTGATTTAAAGTCTGGTTATCACCATATTGACATATTCTCCGAACATCGCTCCTACTTGTCATTTGCCTGGCCATATGGCAGTTCGATGCAGTACTTCTGTTTCAATGTTTTACCATCTAGTTTCAGCTCTGCTCCTCTCATTTTTACTACAGTTGTTCGTCTCCTGGCTAAGTTATGGAGGGCGCAAGGTACATTTATAGTAGTCTATTTAGACGATGAGCTCAGTAGTGATAACTCTTACGACTCATGTGAACATGTCATTCAGTGAGATAGAAACGACATATTAGTAGCAAGTTTTGTTCCAAACGATTGGTCGCCATGCAAAAAACTTACACGGCTCAGTATGATTATAGATTTAGATTGTGGCCTAATTTTTGCACTTCCCGAAAAGGTTACAATAGTGAAGTCTAACGTTTTAGATCTATTGCATAGTATCAATGTTTCCACCAGGCAGAAACGTGTTTCATGTTATTGCGACGAGCATGTTTACTGAGACAGTATATACTGACGCTCACGATAATAAGACAGCAGGTGGATATATTGCATCAATTAACGGTTGAAACATCCCATGGTATGTGGACGACGCATGAGGTTACACAAAGTTCAACTTGGCATAATCCAGAGTTAGCGGGACCAGCGCAATACCAATGTGACCTTGATAATAGGATTGTGTTCAAATAATAGAAGCTGACATTTTTGGACTAACATTATGTAATTGAAACACAAAATATAAGTATTAGAGGGATTACAAACAAGGCTATAGTTAATATGGGCGGATGATTTGCTGGAGCCGTTGGTAAATTTATGTAATTGATTTTTCTGTGACAATGTATACATGTATGAACAATTATGTGAATATGGTGTTGTGTGTTATAGGAAGTAGGTGATGTCTTAAGTCTTTTGGTTATGTCATGTGAATCAAGAGGGGAGGTTAAAGTACTTGATCGGAAAGCATGATTATATTTGTTCTTTGGCAGTGAATGGCTTATTTGTACGTGACTGTGACCCACCCACCACTCGATTGTAATTAGGCCAGCTGCTATTATACATCACTCAGCATGACTAGTTGGAAGACAATCATGTAAAAATAGTGTGAATAGAATAAACGTCTGTAATAAACAAGGAAAAAATAAAGTTTTTATTTTTTATCTTAACCATCAATTTACAACAAGTTTAGCAAAACATTCGAGTAAGAATAAAGTACAAAGTTGAACCAATAGGAGATACAGGTGATGGTTGAATTATCTCGCCTGGATGAAAATAAAAAAACAAGTGGTAAGGATTATATATTGTAATGAATGATTTGAGTAAGGTGTTAAGTAGAGGAATGTTCAATAGGAAGAACATTGTTGAAATGCTTTGGAAATGATTGGACTTTCCATAAATTAAATCTTGAGGCACATTGTAAATAACTAGTGAGAGGATGCTGAAAGCACTACCGTGCATTCAAGCATCCTCTCAATGAAAACACAGGTTATGCACATTTATATTATAATGAGGTAATTTGGTGTTGTAAACGGAGTGTCATGATTAAATCTGGTATGATGTGCATGGAACGACTCATTGTGCAAAAGCAGATAAGTGTTGAATGAAGAACCAAATGATAGGTATCAACACCGACCAATTCGGTAGTAGTCATATTGCCGAAAATACTATATCTTGTTGTTTTCAATAATTATATGTGCAGCAACAATAAACTGTACAAAACCAATAGTTAACTGTTTACAAGACAGTATTATAGACCCATATCATGCAAAGTGACAGGGTGTTGTACAAATATACCCCCTTACTTTTAGGCTATTGTATGTTCATCCACCTGTTCATTCAGAATGAATAAGAAATAAAGTAGGTGCAAAAAGACTGTATGAAATGTAATTGTACTTCATAGAGTTATCAATGATGATATCAATTCCATCAAACTGATAGAACTGGTAAAAGTAATGAATATATCGCATGGAAATGGTAATGTGTCATCTGACATATAACTGGAGTGAATTATCCATGTGCAAAAACAGCATTGTTGGTTTGCATAAGACAGCCCACACACATGCTATAAGGAGTAAACTCCTTGTATCACCAATGACAGGGCTGTAAATGAGTCAACATCAAACCAGAAACATAGAATGTAAATGCATGGACCTGTTTGTACAGAATCCCAGTTCATCCCTCATTATTTATGTGGATCATGTTAAAAAGATCTCAAACCATTATGAGGCCAATGAAAAACAAATTTGGTGTTTCTAGTATTAGAGTAAAAATTATTGGGTAGTTAGGCAGGGATTTTATTATTTTAGATTTATTTTTTCCCCAACATGTTCAGTCTATATCAAATACAATCATTTTAAACAATTTTTTTTACATGATGATATTACTATCAAATTTTGTTTATTTTAGAGAAAGGTAACTCATTTCCATAAAAATGAAATGAATAACAAATGACAACACATGTCATTGTTTAAGGTTGAGGTGAGTGGCATGAACTGTTGATCGGTGGCACCATTTCAAAAATGGCAGCTGGCGACAGAAAAACCTTCACTGATGTACATGTGTATGTAGTGAGCACAAGGAATTAGCCCCTATCAGTTTCTGCCTAATAAATGACAGTTATTTACATTCCTGCTGTGGCAATTTACCTACAATAGCAACATCACAAGCATGATAAAAGCCCCCTGATGTACACATTGCAGCTTTTGCTGTTACTTGCATGTGACAAAAATAAGCCTAAATCTCAAGAATCTTGTAGTGAGCCAAACAATGATCATGAAAAAGTAAGAATGAATACAGCCAGCCATGCCAATGTGGTGAATCAAATGCATTTTCTTGCATGACTTTCTGCTCAATATTATACAGTGTGTGGTAGCCTATGCCGAATAATCAATGGTGTGGTCACAAATGATCATGAAGATTAATCATGATCACATACTTCATATAAACCATAACATTACATTAATGGGCAAAGACTATAAATCATATCCATGCCCCTAGACATGGCTACATCCGAGGTCATCATTTTGCCAATGCCATTCTTGCATGTCATTATTGCTGGTTGCATAGACTAGACTATTAATGTACAAGTATTTACACATATCGGCCTTAATAGGATTTAGATGCTATTTTATTGAGATGCATCGCGACAACTGTGGCCGTGAAGGACCGGTAGGTTAGGTGATTGTTACTAGTCGCACCGTGCACACACATCATATGAGTTCACAGGCCATAGGCCTAGTAAATCGCTGTCATCATTTATATACGATGCAATATTTATTTTTGGTCATTAGTTTCTCTGATTCATGACATCATGTGGCAATAAATCCTGAAAATTGGCTTTGTTAAGTGATGAATCGTTTAGTACAAAACACTGAATGATCATAGCATGCTGTGCAGAGTTTTAGAGGTAAAGCAACGTTGAGGGACTGTGCTTTAGTACAATGTCTGTACGGCGTCCTCAGCTGGCTGGCAAAATAATCTACGTCATCGAAAGATGCGTGTACGTGTACTGTAGACAATTTCCGTGACGCTGCATTGCATGCGTAGAGTCGACGTCACGATTTTTGCGTATGAATTTGTCTACGGTTTTTTCAACAAATAATTCACTTTTTTCTCCTGTGAAAACGTCGTCAATCTTATTTTATTAACTTGAAATTTGTCTTGACAGCGCAAATTATACCCAAATAAGCGTCTTGGTTGATTTCTGGCACCTAAACTTGATTTTCGGCTCAGTCCTAATTACGCGTTTAGGAATGACCTGATGATCCAAAATTGACCTCGCATGAAAATACTGCCGTCTACGGCGGGTTCCGGGAACATTGCGTCAAGATGCTTTCTTGAGTTCTGACTCCGATTCGGGCTGATCGGTGACACGATGACGCTTTGGACCACAGTTCCTCTTTGTTGAAGGACTGTGTGTTGACGAAGCAGCAATGCCACCCAAGAAAATTAATATTACACGAATCGCCGTCTTTTCTGAGTACAAATCATTTGGTGTAATATATTCATAGTTTAGACAGCTTGTGATGTGGCAACAAGTAACATGGCTTATGACCTAATCCCACTTATTCATTACACTCTGCGTTTATTTTTGTGATAAGATTAAATCGTTGTCCTCCCATGTTTACTCAGTAAACAAGTGACGCCATTTTACAGAGTGGTTTCCGAAACGTCGTTGCATTTTCCCTAAACATATCCGTCGCTCTATGATTATTTTCGTAGATCGGGACGTCAAAGATACGAGTATTATCCAAACAAATTAGCATGAAAAAAATTATCGTTTCAAATAGGTTTCCAGTCGAGTAGAAAGACAAGAAATTACTTTTATGCAAATTTGCTGTTTTCGAGCCTTTCATTTTGGCACTACGCGCTTTAGTTTAATAGACGTCCGACAGACACAGGATCAATGGAACAGTTCAATTTTTTTCACAGAAGATTCTCATCTAGTATACTAATAACTGAGCGTATCGCATTATTTAATAAACCTATTAAAACGACAGAAATCTTGAGTAGAATAAAAACATACTGTAATTTATTCATAAATTGAAAAGTTTTCACTTTTGACTCCCATTTCAAGAAAACAAAGGCTCGCATTGTACTGTCCGGACACGGTTCGATTCCCAGTCTGCTGATCAGTTTATAACAATAGACAAGATGTCTGCAACTTCAATATGTTTTCCGTACGTCAGTGTTTAGTGAAACAAACTCAAAAACAAATTTTTTTCGAGAAAAACACGCATACACTCCACTCGTTTGAAAAAACAATAACATTTTCACACAATTCACACACAGAGCTAACTAAATATATATAATATGTAGGTAGTCAAATTCAATCTTCACTGTGAAATACAGGTTTGAATATAAGCGCCCACGAACCTGGGTCTCATCCTTAAATTGGCTCTTGAAGCGGCAAAGAGGAGAGACTCTAAATCAGTTAACAAAAAAGGACCAATTACACCTGAAATTAATACTTTATTAGTTAATAGTTATGATGGCATTGAAGCCAACCTACCTTGCTGTGTGTATTACAGCACTTGCATGTTTTTTTAGGTTTGACGCGCTATGTAACGTTCGACGTTTAATTTTATGATTCTTATATTTCTATTGCGATTAGGCAGTCAAAACAGACATTTAGAGAGAAGGTAAATCGGTCGTGATTGCAAAGACTGGCAATCCCATGTGTTCAGTGGGTATGGTGTCTCCTTATTTGCAGCTTGCAAACATCTCGGACGATTCAGTTGATTTTATTTTTAGCCTACTTTACAAAACTAAAGCTGGTTTAAATACAAGCTACGCGCTGGCCAATGCATGTCAGCTAATTTGCTTTATACAGTTTTCGCTCAGGGGGTGCGCGTCTGCAGCCCAGGCTGGTGTGGGAGACACAATGTTTCAAACGTCAGGGCTAGTGGTAGAGTAAAAGGCAAAACACGGATATGTCAGTGTAAAATTGGATGAACGCCTCAGTGTCTCCCGTGCTTTGGATTTGTAATTTCACTAAGGTAACATGCTTACATATATGTAATCTTTTTTTCCATTTTTCAGACAATAACCAGCCAAAATAGGCAATGTTAAAATGAATTTCTCTACTATGTCATAACATGCGATTGCCCGTTCTGTGTGACACTCGGGCCTGCTGGCTAGACGCGCCATCCCATAGTACTAGTATATACTTGTGTATGAGAGTTTCGGGTTATGCGAGAGGGAATGTTAGAGTAATAGAGTAGAATGTCAAGCGAATTAGAACGAACATCTGTTCTTATCGTTTACAGCCAATCAGAGGCTGTCCTCCATTTGGCATGTCGTATATGCAGATAAGGTAGAGCTCTATAAATACAGTGAACGAGTGATGATGTTCATACTCGGGCGTCAGACAGCACAGTGATATATTTTTTTTAAACGTATGTTTGCTAAAATACCACAGTGCATTCTTTTATCGCATCACGAATGTAGTTGCCGTACTTTGGCGCAACTACGGGCTGCTAGGGGGTCTGCTGGCTAGACGCGCCATCCCATATTATATACTTGTGTATGAGAGTTTCGGGTTATGCGAGATGGAATGTTAGAGTATTATATGTTAGAATATATTCATGAACCACGACTGACAGGTATTCCCGCCCCAAAAATGCGTTTGAAATAATCTCAGCTTCCCAATTGGTTCAAATTTGCATGAGAAAGGACACGACTATCGAACATGTTTTATAGCGCTGAATTGTAATGAGATGCAAATGACATACAAATGAGCGCGCTTCCGTAGAACCATTGTGATTTTCGCTCACTGAAAAAACGTCTACATACATACAAACTGAACACAGATCAACCATTTTATTTTGACTAAAACTAGTTCTTCTTAAATTTAGTATATTTTAGAGACAACACATAATGTTACACGAAAACGATCAAATGACGAGTGCGTAAATACTTCCTGGCGGGTCTGTACTATGCATTACGAACTATTTGAATAATTCAACGCTTCGCTGATAAAGACAATATGTGATCTAATAGGTTGGATTATTGTTGAACAGACGTTGACAAGAGTAACTAACTTTTGATAAGCGAGAACATAGTATTACTTACAAATTAACAACGATGTGTCATGTAACATTTTATTTGCATGTCTGTACTTTTTATATTAGATTGTTATAATTGAATAGATTTTATTGACATGTAGTTTCTCCCTAAGAGGACACTCATTTTATTATTCCACTTAAACACATGGTGCAGTTAGGTATAAGAATGTTGTGTTATTTCTGGAGTGTGAGGGCGTATCATAAATTGTCGGGTTAAATAGTCCCGTCAGACAGAAATCCATGTATGGCGTATTGACAATCATGCCTATTGACGGTTAAACCAATCATAGTTTGAGATCACGTGATGGACCCCATACCAAATATCATTACAATATTATTTCGAACATGTCTTCTTGTTTGTCAAAAGATATCTTCCATCTAAAAACTTATATTGTGTTGTTTGAATTAGTTACTTTTGTTAAATTTCTATTTTGAACCAAATTGTAAAGTATGCAAATTTATGATTACATTCAATTGAAACAAAAAAAATCACATCAAACTACTAAAAAGCCCACAAATCAATATGATATTTCTTTTCGGATTATTCTATATCTTGTTGCTGCTTTAATGTGGTTTCTGAATTCTTACATTTTGGTTTTTGACGTAATTTCACAACTTACATTTTAGCTGTGATTCCTGAAATCTGCGGAGGCGGCATTTAGTTTTCAACAATAAAATTTTGAAATGAACGGCAAAAGTCAAAATTCTATTTTCAGTTTGGGACGTTTCATTTTATTCTTGAATCGCCAGGGGGGGGGGGCTTTCGGTTATTTGTAAATTTTCACTCGACGGTGCACCCAACAAATGATAACAGGTCAATAACACGCACAAACTACAATTTTACCAGTCAGTTCTGTTTTGAAGCCCACTTTTTAATATTCATATAGATTAACACGTGCTTGTATTGCACATAACGTAATGTTATAAACCTATAAAGTCACGCTAACTGATTCGTGGCCTTGCTAATCGAAATCGAAAAAATGTTGATGCTGAGTATATCATCGCTCTTATCAATCAGGGGACTCAATACCGGAGCACGAGTGACATAACTTTGGAAACTATAACTAAACTTGAGTATGATTGCCGCTAATTCATTAATTTGAATTACGGCAAAAAAAAATGTTAGATTCGAGATTGGCTGTCATTAGCCACGGACCTTACTGATTACTTGAAAGCAATATATAACTTGACCTATGATTAATTGCTGAACTCGCTAGATGTGTACGCTAGTTATATTGTAGTGCGAGTACGGATGGTGACAATAAGATTATAGAAACTAAATAAACATTAATTCTAAATGTAATTATCACAGTGGTAAAACATTTCAATATGTATCAGAAATTCCATATGGATCACATATAGACTGGTTTTGAAGTATTCCTCAGCTCTAATCGTACACTTCATTGAATGGATAGTCCTTGTGTCCTTTGTCCCTATAAATAAGAAGACAAAATGAATGCATTCACGTGACTGAAGTGTGTTTTTACACTGGTTACTCTATTGTTGATGTTATTTACAGCTGTGTATGCACAGAGGGGGAAGAACAAACAATCTAGTTATATTTCGATATTCTGCGTTCACTATCAGATCACAATTACAATATAACAATCGACAAACATGGTTTGCAAAATCACATACAGTGAACCCTCGTTAAATCATGGGCCGTGGGGTAACGGACAGACAGACAGACAGACAGACAGACAGACAGACAGACAGACAGACAGACAGACAGACAGACAGACAGACAGACAGACAGACAGACAGACAGACAGGCAGACAGACAGACAGACAGACAGACAGACAGACAGACAGACAGACAGACAGACAACAGACAGACAGACAGACAACAGACAACAGACAGACAACAGACAGACAGACAACAGACAGACAGACAACAGACAGACAGACAGACAGACAGACAGACAGACAGACAGACAGACAGACAGACTGAATAACTTGAGATCAGAATAATTGACTGTTTGTGTTTATAGGGCTTTATCAAAGCATTGCCGACTGAAAATGCCCAGTAATTTACTTCAATGGATGTTAAATACTGCGGTCATTGTCGCGGTTTGAAAACACCAGCGCCGATTGTCTCACACAAACTCTTTAACGGCCAATTAAATAAGTGGAGCAACGAACCATCAACAGTTGAAACTACTGCTAGAAAACAAAACTAGAATTTTTGTGATCCTTTGAATTACTCACGACTTAGCCAATACATGGCGAGAGGTCTCTGTATAGTGAAAAATTCTTATATAATTTATTAATCACTGAATTATGATGCGTGAAGATGTAAAAAATAATAAAACATCAACTTACCAGAGGTGCGGATGAGCACGCCAGTTCATATTTAATGACTTGATGGTTTGCATTTGCTCGTCACTAAGATTAAAATCAAACACCTAGGAATGGGAACAATCAATAAGTGAATTTGAGAAACAAATAACAAACGTATATTTTTTAAATACATGTTAAATCCAATGCGTTGATACATAATGTTAGTGCCATGTTACGTCAAACTCTTAGCTGGTGTATACAAATACAAACACAGTGTTGCCCCATTTAAAAAAAGTATGTGTAGAGATGTTGTTAAAAGAATGCAGATGCGTTTTATTTAACAGCAATATGCTAGTTTGTTTGGTCTAGTGCATATTCTTACCTGTAGGTTTTGCTTAATTCGACCAGGATTACTACTCTTTGGTACAGCGCTCAATCCACGTTGGATCAAATATCTCAATATAATCTGGCCTGATGACCGATTGTGTTTCTGGGCAATTGCTAAGATGCTAGGATTTCTCAAAACGGGCTCTTGGGGAAGCTTGGCTCTAAAGCAAATACATCATGAATGAAGTATTGATTTTATTGTAGGATTTGATCTCATAAACAGGAATGAACATGAATGCACAGAAATGATGTGTTACATCTACGAAAGTGGGAATCGACAACAACACGAAACTGGGAATTGACAAAAACATGAAACTGGGAATCAAAATTATTAGATTGACACATGTGAATACTCGATGTAACAAAGAATGGATTAGGTAAGGTTATGTGAACATTATTAGATTGACACATGTGAATACTCGATGTAACAAAGAATGGATTATGTAAGGTTATGTGAACATTATTAGATTTACACATGTGAATACTCGATGTAACAAAGAATGGATTATGTAAGGTTATGTGAACATTATTAGATTTACACATGTGAATACTCGATGTAACAAAGAATGGATTATGTAAGGTTATGTGAACATTATTAGATTTACACATGTGAATACTCGATGTAACAAAGAATGGATTATGTAAGGTTATGTGAACATTATTAGATTGACACATGTGAATACTCGATGTAACAACGAATGAATTAGGTAAAGGTTATGTGAACATTATTATATTGACACATGTGAATACTCGATGTAACAAAGAATGGATTATGTAAGGTTATGTGAACATTATTAGATTGACACAGGTGAATACTCGATGTAACAAAGAATGGATTATGTAAGGTTATGTGAACATTATTAGATTGACACACGTGAATACTCGATGTAACAAAGAATGGATTATGTAAGGTTATGTGAACATTATTAGATTGACACATGTGAATACTCGATGTAACAAAGAATGGATTAGGTAAAGGTTATGTGAACATTATTAGATTGACACATGTAAATACTCGATGTAACAAAGAATGGATTATGTAAGGTTATGTGAACATTATTAGATTGACACATGTGAATACTCGATGTAACAAAGAATGGATTATGTAGGTTATGTGAACATTATTAGATTGACACATGTGAATACTCGATGTAACAAAGAATGGATTATGCAAGGTTATGTGAACATTATTAGATTGACACATGTGAATACTCGATGTAACAAAGAATGGATTATGTAGGTTATGTGAACATTATTAGATTGACACATGTGAATACTCGATGTAACAAAGAATGGATTATGTAGGTTATGTGAACATTATTAGATTGACACATGTGAATACTCGATGTAACAAAGAATGGATTATATAGGTTATGTGAACATTATTAGATTGACACATGTGAATACTCGATGTAACAAAGAATGGATTATGTAGGTTATGTGAACATTATTAGATTGACACACTTGAATACTGGATGTAACAAAGAATGGATTAGGTAAAGGTTAAGTGAACATTATTCGATTGACACATGTGAATACTGGATGTAACAAAGAATGGATTAGGTAAGGTTATGTGAACATTATACGTGTAGATACTCACTCTGGTGAAGCAGGTGAACCGAATGGACTAGATGCAGTCACATGAATACCTTTAGATTGACAAAATTCAACCAGTTTTGTCATGGTAAGATATGGGTGAATTTCAAACTGAAAGACAAGACAATAGGTTATTTTTCGCTTTGGTCGAGATCTCGCGAGACCGTTAAATTTGCCTAGCAACCGGTTGCTAGTCATGTGATACAGGTCAAGCTTTGAATCAAAATAGCGCTAAATCGTTCGTGTACCTAGTGTCGTGCATTACATTTTCGAGTGATTTATTGCATTTGTTTCACGTTTTTGACTTCGACAGAATGACCGTGCCACAGCTCAAAGAATTCTTGCAATCATTAAAGCTGTGCACGATTTGGAGTTCGAGGAAGACCCTGAATTTTTACGACATGATCCTAAAAAAATTCGTCGCTTCAAGACTTAGCAAACTTGGTTGCAATTTCATCGATCCTTTGAAATTACCAGGCTACTCTAGTGATTTCAGGAATGTTCCAGAATTCAGTTTTTCCGATGTTTAATGCATTATCGGTTCGACTATGACCGGAAGAAGCTCAGGGTCTACAAATTGTGCGAAGATTTCAAGTTGTTTGGCGACGGGCAGGTTCAAACGTAATATCTGTCTGTGTACTAGCATCATATGTCAAAGGCACATATTTCACATTACTGATACTTTCACCATTACTAGCGTGAACAGCTTTTGAGATTCCTAAAAAATAACGGGAAACGGCTAATATTGCATGATTCACACATTAGTTCATATGAACAAAATATTACCTGTATAAATATGTACAAATACCTGGGTATAAATATAAAGTCAAATGGCTGCTACACTGAAGCCAAACAAAATTTAGCAGATAAAGCAGCCAGAGCAATGTAAGCATTGAAACAGTTCCTACCACCAGAAACAAATTGTAGAACTTTCATCCTTCTTTTTAAAAGGTGTATTCAACTAATATTATTGTACGGGTCTGAAATCTGGGGCCATGAAATTCAAGATTACAACAAATGGGACAAAACAATAACAGAAAAAACACAATTGAATTTTTACAAACAACTATTGAACAAATTTGTGGCAAACATTGCATGCAGAGCCGAAGTAGGAGAATTCCCACTCTTAGTAGATATTCAGATCAATTTAATAAAATACTGGACTCGTATCAGTGAATTACCAGACAATAATATCACAAAACAAGCATACCTTGAACAAAAGAAATCCAATTTACAATGATACTCTTCAATACAAAAAATGATGAACAACATGAACTTTTCACGAGAACAACAGAATGATTGGTTAACAAAACATATACAGCAAATTGGTAAAGTTGTCAAACAAAAATACATAAATTTCTGGAGAAAAAATATAACTGAAAAAACAAAGCTGAGAACTTATGAAAAATTCAAAGACTCTTATAATTTTGAAAAATACTTGGATGTGCTAAATTTGAAACAAAGAATTTCAATGACAAAATTTCGAACTAGTAATCACAATTTAGCAATAGAAAAAGGGAGACATATGCAACCAAAAATACCTACTGAAAATAGAATTTGCAAACAATGTTCACAGAATGAAATAGAAGATGAACTGCACTTTGTTATGAAATGTCCACAATATAAAGTAATACGCCAACAAATCATACACGACATTATATATCCACAAGAAACCCAGGATGATCTCCAGAAATTTAATTTCTTGATGACTTCAAAAGATGATGTAATAATAAAAAAGATTGGCAACTATATTCATAATGCATTTCAATCAAGAAATAAAAATGCCATTTGATATGTAACACTTGCTTTATCTTTTTTAACAACTAACTTTCTTTTTGTAGTAGTAGTTATCACAACTAATCTTTATTGCTATTAACTGATAGAAACATTGTATTTCTAAGGATGCAATAAAGTTATTATTATTATTATGGATAACAACAATCTGTCGACACTGCATGATACGCACACACATCCATACAAATGACAGGAAACTGTCAATATTGCTTATTGTACACAACAAGCATGTTATAAAAATACATAGCTTGAAAATTCATAACATTTCGACATAGAAGGGAAGTTGAATAAAACTATTTTTAAAACCCGATAGTATGAGTATTAAATTGTACAAGTATTAAATATTACAATTTAATTCTGCACTTAGTAGTATAATTAGTTCACATTCAGGCTTACTCTTAGAGGTATTCCCTAACTCTGTAGCAATATTGTTATCATTAAATGCAAAGCTATTCGCATTTAAATCCTTTTCAAATTCTAAGGTAACAGTAATGTCAGGAATCTAGTTTTCATCGGGATACTAATGATAAGACAATTTAAGATGTACACTTGTGAGTTGTAAATAACAAAAAAATGGTCAATCCCATGCATTTTATTCGGGATCGCAATAAAATACACGATCATAAAATTTAAATAAATAAATATTAATGGCATGAAAACAAGCACGGTAAAGTTCCGATCAGTACAACTTGCAAAAGGAAGTTAAACCGTATCAACAGGTTTCAATGTTTTCCGGCGCTTCTTTTGATTGCCGCTCGGCGATGTCTTCGACTTGAATATACGGCGTTCGACACCTCTCGCAATCGCTGTTGTTGGGTCTGGATACGACTCCGAAGGACCCTTTCCTCCCACAAAGTACAGGAAACGAGCGTACATGTACATGTCCTGGATGATTCTGTGTCGACCAAAATTGTCAGCCCGAGAACAGGCACTGGACCATCAATCGCACTTTTCAGACTGCGTTTTTGGTTTAGGGAATCGCAAAAAATAAATAAAAACAGCATTCATATAATGTTTGTATTGAAAGCGAGAATCACTCTTACATTCTCCGTAAGCGCACCGTTTGACTCCCATTGGGACAAATATTGTTTCGAGATGAGATTTACAACGCGTAGGACAATGTGGTTGCTACCATATTAAACTGAAAGCTTGACCTGTATCACGTGACTCAATTGGTTGCTAAGGTTCGTAAACCGTGGCCACGCGTGATCTCGCAGCCTGCGAAAAATGGCTTATTACTAACATCTTTATAAGTGCAAGAACGCAAAACAAACGACTACATCGCGACGAGTACACTATAAAATCTAATCAAATCAGTAAGAGAAAGATACATGGACTCCATGGTATACATAGCATTATAAACGAATGAGTAGAGAAATGCTAACCCCATAAAGAAGAGTTTATATTGTTGTAAAGGTGTGGTAAAATTAAAATAATTGTCATTTTGTCAAATAGTTTCAGACTGTATTTGGTGACATCAAAAGCCAGGCGCAGTGTAGTATATTCACATATAACCCAGAAGATTCGATTGATAAAACCAAATTTGACTAATTTATGCGAATAATCACGGACAAACGAACATTCACATTACACACGACATGAGATTTGAACTCGCACACACAAATTAGGAAAACAAAATAAAATGTTTACCAGCTTAAATTAGTCACATCTGTCATATATGCATATGTGCACAGTATATATATGTATTACTTGGGATATGTGGAACAACTAATCAGATATGTGCATTGTTTATACTTGGGATATGTGGAACAACTAATCAGATCTGTGCATTGTTTATACTTGGGATATGTGGAACAACTAATCAGATATGTGCATTATTTATACTTGGGATATGTGGAACAACTAATCAGATATGTGCATTGTTTATACTTGGGATATGTGGAACAACTAATCAGATATGTGCATTGTTTATACTTGGGATATGTGGAACAACTAATCAGATATGTGCATTGTTTATACTTGGGATATGTGGAACAACTAATCAGATATGTGCATTGTTTATACTTGGGATATGTGGAACAACTAATCAGATATGTGCATTGTTTATACTTGGGATATGTGGAACAACTAATCAGATATGTGCATTGTTTATACTTGGGATATGTGGAACAACTAATCAGATATGTGCATTATTTATACTTGGGATATGTGGAACAACTAATCAGATATGTGCATTGTTTATACTTGGGATATGTGGAACAACTAATCAGATATGTGCATTATTTATACTTGGGATATGTGGAACAACTAATCAGATATGTGCATTGTTTATACTTGGGATATGTGGAACAACTAATCAGATATGTGCATTGTTTATACTTGGGATATGTGGAACAACTAATCAGATATGTGCATTGTTTTTACTTGGGATATGTGGAACAACTAATCAGATATGTGCATTGTTTATACTTGGGATATGTGGAACAACTAATCAGATATGTGCATTGTTTATGAGCATTGCGTACGTACATGCTTTCATTGAAATGTGACGATTTAATCAACCCGTCAATAGGGGGCGCTATGCAGTGGCGAAATAAATCAGTGTTGAAAACTAAAAAATGCTTACTTGAATGACAGCTGGTTTAACTCTGCAATGGTCCAAAATGTTTTGTACTTGATAGTGGTTGAAATTAGACACACCGATGGACTTGACCAGACCTTCGTCGACCAGCTTCTCCATTTCCTGCAAGCAATATTATTCAGTTCATGAGTGATTAAATTGTGTACCAAACATCAGAGTAGTCATCTTTCAAATTTTACCATTTTAATCCTGAACAGATTATTTCAAAATACTTACGTTCCCATGCCAACTAAGTATCATAAAAAACATTCCGTCTTTTGTTCTTCGTCTGATCTTTGTATTAGCGACTTGTATTCAATGTTACTAACCACACGAACAAATGGCTATATCGGTGTTTGGAATATATGTGGTATTCAACTACATTATTGTTAATTCAGTTCTGGTTTACAAAAATACCATACATTCTCGAGTTCTTTGTGTACGTGTACACATGTCCACAATTGAAAAAAAATAGATCACATGACCACCAGCAAACTCGTTATTCTTAATTAACATTAAGATATATTTGTGTCTATGGAGGGGGGGGGGGTAGTGATCAAAATAATTTTAGGAATGGTTTTGTTACTATTTTACTCACCTTCCACGTGTCAGTATGCTGAACATCATGATTGAAAAGAACATCTCCATTTTCATTCTTTGGAATAATATCACCTTGATTCTAGTAAATATATTAGTATAACAATGTAGTATTTTATAGTTTCATGCCAATGTGAACATATACACAAATGCAATGAAGTATTTGAACACTAAGAAAAGGTTTGTGTTTAAAACAGCTTGTACAAACAAATTTAAAAATAAATTCTACAAATTAAGACAACTATGTGTATAATAATGGCTACGATTCCTGAAAAGGTCAAAGATCAGATTCTTGTCAATCAGGTCAATAGTTGTTTACCTATAATACCTATATTGAGTTCATGATACGTCTCAGCCACGTTTGTATTAACTTGTCAGACATTATGTATACAAGTAACATCTTGAAATCTAATCGTACATTACGAGTACCATCAGTGAATACAATTAATAACAAAATATAAAACACTACAGGAAACTGGCTAATTAAATATTAAATCTAAACTGGAACTGAGCTACAACTGACTAATCTATACAAATTATGCACAAAATGTTCTTAATTCATGCCAATGGCATCATTATTGATGTGAATGCTAACATCGTTAATAATATTTCGAAACGTTTACAAGTTTCGTCAGTTTTCAGTTTGAATTTAATTTTGCATGATATAAGTTATCTCTCACAATGCACTGCTAATGTCAGTACTGTGATAATTCGGTTCAAGTTACCTTAAAATCAAATTGTTGCTTACCATGTAGGGAACTGGTTTGTGAATGAGATACAGATCTAAGTATTCAAGTTTCAGATCTTTAAGTGTTGATAGTAACATGGGTTTAACGTCTTTGGGAGCCATAAACTTCTGCCAAAGCTGAGAACAGAACAAACAAAGACAGGAGATATGACACTGTGCCATACATATCGGGGATATATTTGTATTCCATGTGTGTGCAAACGTAAATGTGCTGTGAAATAAATATTGAATATGAACTGTTCAAATATTATAATATTATTGTGAAAATGAACTTTTATTTTTGATTATATGTGAAATATATGTTAATAAATACTTCGACCTAACCATTTTTGAAAAATCAATTTGACCAGATGTGAAAATGGCTGGCAATTCTTTTTTTTCGCGGTTTACATTCTGTTATTTATGTATTTTTAAAGTTATTTGCCATATATTTATGAGTTGTATTGCTCGATATTCTGTACCTATTGAGAGATATGTATATTTGAATCATGATAAGAATTATTTATGATTTACTTCCTTTATTTAATTATACGGTTTCTCCATTTCATTTTGTATATCTTAGAACCGTATTCTGAAGTTCTTCATCAATAGCAATAGCCAATAGTTCACCTCAGGTCAAACAGTGAAACAAAGGAATCTAACTATGAAGTAACAAACATTTAGTGAACTCGTATTTAAAGAACATGTATGTAACTTCCGGTATAACCATAAACCATTCATCCGTCTACGAAATATAAATATCAGCATCATGTATATATCATTATGTTAAAGCGCGGTGGTCGTCGCGCAGCGGGTGTTCGAATTTCATGTAAATAAACAATGTATTTAACACGCGTTGTATACGTCGCTATGAGTCCCATATCGAACAGGACGCGGCGCGACGACGACCGCGCTTTAATTACGATACACGACTCATCATCTTTCCGCATTCACAAAAATAGCTCTCCAGGATTTTTTTTAATTTCCAATTACACGAAGAACATAGAACACTTTCCTGGAATATTTGAAACCAAAAATTGTCATTCCAACCCAGCAGCCAATCAGCGACGGCCTTACAGTTTGATGACAATTTCGGTTTCAAATACCCCGGGAAAGTTGTCTATGTTCTTCGACTAAATTGTATTTCTTGTATACCGTGGGTGGCTCAGATATACTCTGCAATTGCTTCATTTTTTCTGGAACTCTGGACTCTGGGTCGTATTTTCCGATTGCTACTCGTCATTTAAATACTCCAGCGTGACCAGTGTTGTGCGAAAGGAGATAAAGAGTCATAAAGGTCAACAGGAAGAACTTACAAGTGTGTAAATATTTACTCTTTAAAAATGGCCTTTTTATTATTTCGTTATTTCGCTATTTTTTTATTTTGCTTTCCGGCATTTACAGTATGACCTGACTTGCCATATCCACTGGTGTTTTCCACTGTTGTTGATATCACTGTGCAGATACCGTAACGCTTTACATTGTTTAAATACAGGCCTCACCCATGAGAATCCTCACAACGCCTATGATGAGTGTCTATGTGCGAGAGATGACACGATAATGGCGTGGTCACTCACAGCCGACCAAGGCAGCACCATGACTGATATATTTCATCAGTATATATTCATTCATTTATTTATTTATTACCTTGCTGACCACAAACAGCTCTTCTCGTTTTACTGCACCGTCCTTGAGTTTAGAGTTTATGGCATCGCCGACCTCATGTTCCACTCCATACACATATGCTGTATCAATATGACGGTATCCTACATCGATCGCCGTCTCCACTGCTTTTAATATTTCACCTGGTTTCGCCTGTAAATCAAGTTTATTGATTTATAGTAATCCCTACTGCTACATCACACATTATAGAATTCCATGTTTCACGCGATAGTAAAACGATTTTAAAATTTAAAATTAAGCCTGTACAGCCCCAGAATCGCATTACTATTATAAGCAAATGTCACGCTCACCTCCCATCCGCCCCAAGTACCAAGCCCCACCAATGGAATTTCAGCTCCATTCCAGAGTTTCACAGTTTGTGCTGTCATTCTTAACACATGTACACGCTGTGTCGCCAAAGCAGTAGACTTACTGTTCACAGATAAAATAATGTCGAGTCATGCCACTTTACCCTCTAATATGTTTACGACTGCTCGTAGAAATGATTGGTTGTTGGCTAGACAATAGGTTTGTTGTCTCCTTGTTTTATATAATCACGATGACCTAAGCAAAAATTCTAACCGCGATAATCCATGTTCGTTCAAGAAATTGTCATTCGAAATGAGTCAACCTCAAAGTTGAAACCATAATCTAACACTATATGTAATGCTTTATTCTGTAAATTGTAAATCTTATTATACAAAATCATTTATAATAATATTTTTAATAATAATAATAATAATAATAAATATTTCACAAAATCAAAATGTTGAAAAGAGTTTTTATACATTTCTTAATTGTAATACAGAAAGCATGGATGTGAACGAAACAACGGAGAAATTAAAAACCATTCTACTAAATATTGCTGACAATAGCTTAAAAAAGGTCAAACAAAGTAAAAATAAAAAGAGAAACAAAAAATATAAAAAAGCCTTGGTTTGATAAATCATGCAATGAAGTCAGAAGAGAACTTATAAAACTGGCAAAACCATTATCTCATCAGCCAAACAATTGTATTGTTAAACATACTTACTATACATTAAAAAAACATTACAAAAAAATAATCAAAAATAAGAAAAAAGAATTTAAAGAAAATACAATAAGACAGTTATGGGTGGACAACAATTAGAGTATTGGTCAGTACTAGAACGTTTGAGAAATGCAGAAAATAGAAAATCTTATGCCATTATAACAAATGAAAATTGTATGGATCACTTTAATAAGCTATATAATACTAATAATAACATAAATAATAATAAAATTGACCAAGACTTATTAGCAAAGGAGAACTTAAAAAACTACAATGCAGTGTTGAATGAAGAGATTAAAAAGTCTGAAGTTATTAATGCAATACAAATTGAAAAAATAATAAGTCTGCAGGAAAAGATGGCATTGCAAATGAAATGCTTAAAATGGCTAAATAAGTTTATAGCCAAAATAATTAAAGCCCTACACTACATCAGATTTTAATCAGATTGCCTTTGTCTGTGAAAACTGAATTAGTGGTGGGAGACCTATAGTTAAGATGTGTGTTATGCCAACCTTCAATCTGATTAAAATCTGATGTAGTGTACGGGCTATTATTTTATTTTAATTTTATTGTTTTATTACTTTTGTTATTAATGCCTTTTTACTTTATTATTTACTTAAATTTTGATTTTGTGATTTTTTTTTAATTCCGCCCTACATACACCTAATCCGACGCCTATGTAAGTCCCGTTCAAATCTCGCATAAGTAACAACCAATCACAGCCCCCTTTTTATACAGGCTGTCGGCTGCTTACTTTTCAGTGTAGCAATACTCTACGGGCAATCTTTCTGTACATTATATTTTGCCCACTTGAATAAACCATTAATAGAAAATTGCTAGTATATTTTTATTTACAAAAGAAATTCCACAGCATTTTACAATTTTTGTCATTATATTGGATATTTTTTTCACTTCCAACAAATGTGTACACTTCCTGATACATCTTCGCCAGCCAAGGTTCGTTTATTCAGTCATCGCTTCAATTTTACATCAAACATTGAGCATAATTATCTAGAATGGAAGCAAAAAAATAAGTAAATCGTAATGATTAGAACACTGTAAACAGCTATAGTAAACAATACAAACTGATTTTAAATTGTATAACGGTCACTGGCCCACGGCATCGATGCAGAAAATTGGAGCAAAAAATATTTCCTGATCAATTGCGATGTGTTCCAAATAAAAAATATTTTATTCCAGTCCAAATCAGCTCAATTACTTTAATAAAGAGTTATTGTATAATGTACAAAATGTTGATACATTTTGATGAATATTTACAGCTACGGCTTCAATACCGTAGAAGATTTTGGCCCGACCGTCAACAAAATATCACCCGTCTCCAGGGCAAACGACTGGAAAAAGACACTGGTGTTCGGTCGAACCGGTGGAAACAAAATCGTCACTCCTGGAATAACTACGCAAAATAACGAACTAAAGTCGAACCATTCGAGCCACAATATAAACATAAAAAATGACTTTCGTTGCATTTCACAGTGTTTTTCTCGGTCGCTAACGTCGGTATAATCCGCCATTTTATTTGAGTGTGTTTGCCACCTGACTCGCCCGGTGAAGTCATCATGTGCGCTAAAGAAGAAGGTCTGTGATTCGTTGACTAAAATCGTCGATAGTGGGTCTCGTTGAAATCTTCTTACGTAGGCATCGAGTCAGATGTATGTAGGGCGGAATTAAAAAAAATCAAAATCATAATAAAATAAAAAGTCAATAATAACAAAAGTAATAAAAAATAAAATTAAAACAAGTTTATAACCAAAATAATTAAAGCCCGTACACTACATCAGATTTTAATCAGATTGGTCAACCTTTAGACCGTCGCATGATGCTATCTTTGTAACGGACACGGCATGATCTATCACGTGTTTCTTCTGTTGAACTGACTTTGAATGGCAATTACTGATTAACTATAATGTACACGTACTATGGCCAAAGGTTGTTATAATGATCGCTACCATTACTGATTCGCACACTATGCACTACTGGACAGCGTCATTTTTTACGATCTTGTATCTTATTTTGTGAGTTTGGACAAAATCCAAATAAATTGCATAGTGTGTATGTGTTAGAGAAGAATGGTGTTGAAAAATGGAAATAGAATACCCAACCATAGATCGTTAAACAACGGGTATGCGAGGCGCCCATGAAGTCTGTAAATTATGTTCGCAAATGGGCAAGAGGTCCCGTTTTGGAATTTGTAAGGAACCATATTTGTGTTGATATACTAGTAACATGTGATATATGACAATGATAAATTCATTTTACCATTTGCTGCTGCAAAAAATGTTTATATCACTTAAGTGGTAGGCTTCCTTAAATGTTTTTCACCAAACGTTGGTGCCTCGCATACCAATATATAAATTATACAAGTTATCCTCGGTGGGAAATATATAGCCAATAGGTCGGAGAGAGTGTCAAATTGCTGTGAAGGTGTGGACAATTATTAATAGCAAATGTAAAAATCATTTGTCTTGCCATGTAGTCTGGTGGAGATTTGCCTCTTTACATTTTTGTTTGATTACCTAACGTTTTTAGGTTCATGTGCTGTAAGTTACAGAGCACATTATATTCAAAGCACAGAACTAATTATGAAGCATATTCCTAATTCAACTCAAGCTCGCAATCACGGCTCCGCGACGACGTATCACTCGAACGTTCAGCACTATGAGTTGGCGACGCCATTATTCCTTAGGGTTATGTTTGGGTCACACTTGTGACGTCACATATTTGATGCCCATAAATGATGCGGAGTTCATGACAGGCAAATTAACATCGAAGCACCGGTGAAAATGCTAACATTGATCGCCCATAACAAAGCTCATATACACTTTAATCTTAAGGTAAACTGGATACATCATTGGAATGTAAGCACTATTTATAGGATTGTTGATGAAAATACACCATCAATATATCTGAATACGCTTCTTTGTACTGTTTGTTTTCAACTACTAGTACTGGGGAAATTCAGACATTTGAGGTTCTCTGAACGTAGTCCACGTGATATTATCTTTCGAGGAGTGTCATGTGGAATAGTATTCACCAACATAGGTATAATTGAAGAAAACAGTTTGATTTTGAAGACAAGTTTCCACACTGGTTGAACACTTTTGTGTAAAATATTCGTGTAGACAGAATGGGAACAGATAAAATAAGAAGGTATTAAATAAGTAAAATAAGAATCTTCTGATTATGAAGTATATTGCTGTCATTGATAGCATCTATACATTTATTTGCAAAATAGAGATGCATGAAGTGATGATGTTCATTAATCTCTGGTCACACTGCTTTAAAAGTATGTATTATAATACTAACCAATCTGTATTGTGCAGTTATGAAATCAATTTCTGACAATTTCTAAAGTGTTTGAGTCACAGATTATAAAGGGACTCTTTCATATATTTCAACAACGTTGTTACAACCTTTTTTATTTAGCTTTGATCGATGGTATTGTCTACGGCCGTGGTATAAAAGGTGTTAAAGCGTCTTACCAAATTAACTGCATGCACTACATCCACGACACATTACCAATAGTATACATGTTGTCATTGCACCTGCATAATATTTAAATAAGTATAGATCGAAAAGTTATGACAAATGACATATTGAACTTTTTGGTAGCCGGTGATTTGCCCAACCTACTTAGAGTTTACCTCCCATAGTGCAAAAAAAGGTAGTTGAGTGATCACTGGTTCATTGCCCAAGTGGAAGAAATATGCAGTCTTGAACATGTGGAGTCTGGCAGCACCCCTGGGTCAGGGATATTATGTATCCTGCAGCCAACCATGTTAGCATATAGAGGTGACTCAAGGGAATATTTTTCACTAATCCTGTTTATTTGGTGCATTCCTGAGGATAAAACAGACGTGTTTTTGTCAGCTCTCCCGTTGAATTTTGTCTACATTGAATTGCAAGAAACCCGTACACAGCTCATGCTGAGAACTGGTAAGTACAGTTCAGCCAAGGCTAACTACATAAAATACTGTAATGGATACACAAGGCTTCTGTTTCATACCGCTGAGCATAGCCTAAGTGCTGATCAGCCAAGGCTAACTACATAAAATACCGTAATGGATACAGAAGGCTACAGTTTCATACCGCTGAGCATAGCCTGAGTGCTGATCAGTCAAAGCTAACTACATAAAATACTGTAATGGATACACGAGGCTTCTGTTTCATACCGCTGAGCATAGCCTAAGTGCTGATCAGTCAAGGCTAACTACATACAATACCGTAATGGATACATGAAGCTACTGTTTCATACCACTGAGCATAGCCTGAGTGCATGCCAGTTCAACTATGCTGGTAGCGAGTACACATATAAAATCCTTGGTTCACCCACACTATAAAATATCCATACTGGGGCGGTATGAAAAAATGATAACTACATGTTGGCTCTGCTAGAATGCAAATATTTTTGATATGCACTACTGTCATTTCTGTGTGATTCCTTTGCATGGCGTTTATTTTATGGTGATGCATGGAAACTTTTTCCTGTCAGTAACAGTGGGTTCTCATTCATTGTTATTACAGGAATTGGTCCAACTGTGAGCCACTTGCATGAAGCATGTCAATGCGAGACCTGTCCTCTTTGCAGCTTACTGATGCAGAAAAGCTTCTCCTTACAGAGCCTTCAACAACCAGGTCTGGGAATGTGCGACAAAAACAGCAGGAAAAGGGGGATATTGAAAAAAGATGCAATTGTTAGTGACATTGAAAATGAGGAAATGATGGATACAAGCAATGACACATCTGCAGAAAGTGTAGACCCACCGCCACCAGAAAATATAGACCCACCACCATCAGAAAGTACTAGGGAGCAACCACTACCAGAAATGCAGGGGATAATTGTAAGCCATGCCCTGGTACATGACAGTACTTCTGACGATGATGATGGTTCCTACATGTCCTCACCATCCCCACCACCTCCAGTAGATTCCTCATCAGGGAGTGAAATAGGTGGTTTTTCATCTGAAGATGAAGAGATGGCACGGTTAAGATTACGTAACCACAATGCCAAATTTATAGAAGACACCTGGAAAACAGTATATACTGAACCAGCACACTACTCTGAGTCTGAAGACGACAGTAGTAGGATAGATGATGATGGATGGAGTACAATGCTAAAAAAACGACATACACAGCCCTTCACTGGTAACACACCTGGACCAAGCATTGATTTGGGTGAGGGTGCAAAACCCATTGATGCTTTCTACTCCATCTTTCCAAGATCTCTGGTGAAAAGATTATGGAAAGAAACCAACAGTTATGCAACCTGGTGCATCACTAAGAATGGAGGGGATAGATTCTGGTCTCCAGCTAGCAGTGAAGAAATAAGTGCACCGATTGGAATAATTGCCATCATGGGTGTTGATTCAAAACCAGAGATAGCAGACTACTGGTCCACCTACCAAGCTATAAGAAATGACTACATTGCCAATGTTATGAGCCGCAACAGGTACCAAAAACTGATGCAGTATTTTCACTGTAACAACCCAGAAACAGACCCAATGAATATAGTCAATGATGAAGAACGCAGAGAAAGGAGAAAAGAAGCGTCTCTGTATAAAGTACAACAGTACTGGATGCTGTCTTCACCAATTCCCGAGAATGTTACAACATGCATCGCCAGGTTTGCATAGATGAATCTATTGTTGGCTACAAGGGTCGTTATGGAGGAGTACCTACAGTTTTTATCCAGGGAAAACCTCATGCTAAGGGATTCAAAATATATGCCTTGGCTGATAGCAAATCAGGCTACAATTATAGGATTGAGATCATGTCAATGACTGGTAGTCATGAGAAGTATAGAAGGGATGTGTCCAGAACAAGAGATCTGTGTGAAAGGCTTATCGTTGACATTAGGGGATGCCATCATGTCCTGTACACTGACAGTTATTATACCAGTGTAGACATGGTGAGTTACCTGCTAGAAATTATGAATGCCCTCCGTACCAACCCCAAGAAAAATTTAAATCACAAAGCAATAACAAATTTAGGGAGGGGACAGTTTGTATCCAGACAAAAGGATACAGTGGTGGCTATATCATGGAAGGACTCCAACCTCCTGAATATACTGACAACATAATATGAGGGCTATAGAACTGAGAACCAAACTGAGTTACCCGTTTCCTGCGCTCACCAGATACTGGCAGGGAAGTAGCATACTCTCTACCTTCCCCAGAAGCAATTTATGACTACAATCTGTACATGGGTGGAGTTGACAAGTCAAACCAACTCAGGTCCTATTATACAGCCCAGCGTCAGTCAAAGAAATGGTGGAAGTATATCTTTTTTACCTTCTGGATACTGCTATATGCAACAGCTGGATCCTGTACAAAGAATCAGTGGATCCAAAGAAAATGCACAAAGCCTTGCAAATTGAAGTTGGCATGGCACTGGTTGGTGGTTTTTCATCCCGAAAGCAGCATACCAGAACTTCTGAACCTGTGATCAGCTCATTCAAAAACCACCATTTAGTACATGGTCGGCGCTCCCGTGGCTCATCCTGCAGATGGTGCATTCAGTTAGGGAGAAAAACAAGGAAAGGTTGCCCTGTATCGACTGTGTTCAGATGTCAGGAGTGTAGCATCAACCTATGCAAGGGCTGTTTTCTGCCCTACCACCATGTGGCCACAGGTTGCCCAGACAGACCCAAGACAAACACAGTACATACCAACTACCAGTATAACGATATTAACTTACCCATACAAACACAATACATACCAACTACCAGTATATCGATATTAACTTACCCATACAAACACAGTACATACCAACTACCAGTATATCGATATTAACTTACCTGTACAATCACAGTACATACCAACTACCAGTATATCGATATTAACTTACCCATACAAACACAGTACATACCAACTACCAGTATATCGATATTAACTTACCCATACAAACACAGTACATACCAACTACCAGTATATCGATATTAACTTACCCATACAAACACAGTACATACCAACTACCAGTATATCGATATTAACTTACCTGTACAATCACAGTACATACCAACTACCAGTATATCGATATTAACTTACCCATACAAACAGAGTACATACCAACTACCAGTATATCGATATTAACTTATCTGTGCAATCACAGTACATACCAACTACCAGTATATCAATATTAACTTACCCATACAAACACAGTACATACCAACTACCAGTATATCGATATTAACTTACCCATACAAACAGAGTACATACCAACTACCAGTATATCGATATTAACTTATCTGTGCAATCACAGTACATACCAACTACCAGTATATCAATATTAACTTACCCATACAAACACAGTACATACCAACTACCACTATATCGATATTAACTTACCTGTACAATCACAGTACATACCAACTACCAGTATATCGATATTAACTTACCCATACAAACACAGTACATACCAACTACCAGTACATCGATATTAACTTACCCATACAAACACAGTACATACCAACTACCAGTGGTAATTGCGTGAGTAGAAATATTTTCAACTTTGAATCTCTTCAGCGCAAGGCATTATATAACTTCAGTCAGCGTCTACTTACGAGCGATAATGCTTTAATTCGTACTTGTGTCAACTCTGACAGTTTTTTCTTATCCAAATTTTGGACTAATCTTAGACGTTGTATTTATTAGTGTTCGTGTTTGTTATGTATTTAATATGGGACTTTTTTGGCCTGAAATAAAGGATTAATAATAATATTGATATTAACTTACCTGTACAATCACAGTACATACCAACTACCAGTATATCGATATTAACTTACCCATACAAACACAGTACATACCAACTACCAGTATAACGATATTAACTTACCCATACAAACACAATACATACCAACTACCAGTATATCGATATTAACTTACCCATACAAACACAGTACATACCAACTACCAGTATATCGATATTAACTTACCTGTACAATCACAGTACATACCAATTACCAGTATATCGATATTAACTTACCCATACAAACACAGTACATACCAACTACCAGTATATCGATATTAACTTACCCATACAAACACAGTACATACCAACTACCAGTATATCGATATTAACTTACCCATACAAACACAGTACATACCAACTACCAGTATATCGATATTAACTTACCTGTACAATCACAGTACATACCAACTACCAGTATATCGATATTAACTTACCCATACAAACAGAGTACATACCAACTACCAGTATATCGATATTAACTTATCTGTGCAATCACAGTACATACCAACTACCAGTATATCAATATTAACTTACCCATACAAACACAGTACATACCAACTACCAGTATATCGATATTAACTTACCCATACAAACACAGTACATACCAACTACCAGTATATCGATATTAACTTACCTGTACAATCACAGTACATACCAACTACCAGTATATCGATATTAACTTACCCATACAAACAGAGTACATACCAACTACCAGTATATCGATATTAACTTATCTGTGCAATCACAGTACATACCAACTACCAGTATATCAATATTAACTTACCCATACAAACACAGTACATACCAACTACCAGTATATCGATATTAACTTACCTGTACAATCACAGTATATACCAACTACCAGTATATCTATATTAACTTACACATACAAACACAGTACATACCAACTACCAGTATATCGATATTAACTTACCTGTACAATCCCAGTACATACCAACTACCAGTATATTGATATTAACTTACACATACAAACACAGTACGTACCAACTACCAGTATATCGATATTAACTTACCCGTACAAACACAGTACATACCAACTACCAGTATATCTATATTAACTTACCTGTACAATCACAGTACATCCCAACTACCAGTATACCGATATTAACTTACCCATACAAACAGTACATACCAACTACCAGTATATCGATATTAACTTACCCATACAAACACAGTACATACCAATTACCAGTATATCGATATTAACTTACTCGTACAAACACAGTACATACCAACTACCAGTATATCGATATTAACTTACCTGTACAATCACAGTACATACCAACTACCAGTATATCAATATTAACTTACCCATACAAACACAGTACATACCAACTACCAGTATAACGATATTAACTTACCTGTACAATCACAGTACATACCAACTACCAGTATATCGATATTAACTTACCCATACAAACACAGTACATACCAACTACCAGTATATCGATATTAACTTACCCATACAAACACAGTACATACCAACTACCAGTATATCGATATTAACTTACCCATACAAACAGAGTACATACCAACTACCAGTATATCGATATTAACTTATCTGTGCAATCACAGTACATACCAACTACCAGTATATCAATATTTACTTACCCATACAAACACAGTACATACCAACTACCACTATATCGATATTAACTTACCTGTACAATCACAGTACATACCAACTACCAGTATATCGATATTAACTTACACATACAAACACAGTACATACCAACTACCAGTATATCGATATTAACTTACCTGTACAATCACAGTACATACCAACTACCAGTATATTGATATTAACTTACACATACAAACACAGTACGTACCAACTACCAGTATATCGATATTAACTTACCCGTACAAACACAGTACATACCAACTACCACTATATCGATATTAACTTACCTGTACAATCACAGTACATACCAACTACCAGTATATCGATATTAACTTACCCATACAAACACAGTACATACCAACTACCAGTACATCGATATTAACTTACCCATACAAACACAGTACATACCAACTACCAGTGGTAATTGCGTGAGTAGAAATATTTTCAACTTTGAATCTCTTCAGCGCAAGGCATTATATAACTTCAGTCAGCGTCTACTTACGAGCGATAATGCTTTAATTCGTACTTGTGTCAACTCTGACAGTTTTTTCTTATCCAAATTTTGGACTAATCTTAGACGTTGTATTTATTAGTGTTCGTGTTTGTTATGTATTTAATATGGGACTTTTTTGGCCTGAAATAAAGGATTAATACTAATATTGATATTAACTTACCTGTACAATCACAGTACATACCAACTACCAGTATATCGATATTAACTTACCCATACAAACACAGTACATACCAACTACCAGTATAACGATATTAACTTACCCATACAAACACAATACATACCAACTACCAGTATATCGATATTAACTTACCCATACAAACACAGTACATACCAACTACCAGTATATCGATATTAACTTACCTGTACAATCACAGTACATACCAATTACCAGTATATCGATATTAACTTACCCATACAAACACAGTACATACCAACTACCAGTATATCGATATTAACTTACCCATACAAACACAGTACATACCAACTACCAGTATATCGATATTAACTTACCCATACAAACACAGTACATACCAACTACCAGTATATCGATATTAACTTACCTGTACAATCACAGTACATACCAACTACCAGTATATCGATATTAACTTACCCATACAAACAGAGTACATACCAACTACCAGTATATCGATATTAACTTATCTGTGCAATCACAGTACATACCAACTACCAGTATATCAATATTAACTTACCCATACAAACACAGTACATACCAACTACCAGTATATCGATATTAACTTACCCATACAAACACAGTACATACCAACTACCAGTATATCGATATTAACTTACCTGTACAATCACAGTACATACCAACTACCAGTATATCGATATTAACTTACCCATACAAACAGAGTACATACCAACTACCAGTATATCGATATTAACTTATCTGTGCAATCACAGTACATACCAACTACCAGTATATCAATATTAACTTACCCATACAAACACAGTACATACCAACTACCAGTATATCGATATTAACTTACCTGTACAATCACAGTATATACCAACTACCAGTATATCTATATTAACTTACACATACAAACACAGTACATACCAACTACCAGTATATCGATATTAACTTACCTGTACAATCCCAGTACATACCAACTACCAGTATATTGATATTAACTTACACATACAAACACAGTACGTACCAACTACCAGTATATCGATATTAACTTACCCGTACAAACACAGTACATACCAACTACCAGTATATCTATATTAACTTACCTGTACAATCACAGTACATCCCAACTACCAGTATACCGATATTAACTTACCCATACAAACAGTACATACCAACTACCAGTATATCGATATTAACTTACCCATACAAACACAGTACATACCAATTACCAGTATATCGATATTAACTTACTCGTACAAACACAGTACATACCAACTACCAGTATATCGATATTAACTTACCTGTACAATCACAGTACATACCAACTACCAGTATATCAATATTAACTTACCTGTGCAATCACAGTACATACCAACTACCAGTATATCGATATTAACTTACCCATACAAACACAGTACGTACCAACTACCAGTATATCGATATTAACTTACCTGTACAATCACAGTACATACCAACTACCAGTATATCGATATTAACTAATCCATACAAACACAGTACATATCAACTACCAGTATATAAATATTAACTTACCCATACAAACACAGTACATATCAACTACCAGTATATCGATATTAACTTACCCATACAAACACAGTACATACCAACTACAAGTATATCAATATTAACTTACCCATACAAACACAGTACATACCAACTACCAGTATATCGATATTAACTTACCTGTGCAATCACAGTACATACCAACTACCAGTATATCAATATTAACTTGCCCATACAAACACAGTACATACCAACTACTAGTACATCGATATTAACTTACCTGTGCAATCACAGTACATACCAACTACCAGTATATCAATATTAACTTGCCCATACAAACACAGTACATACCAACTACCAGTATATCGATATTAACTTACCTGTGCAATCACAGTAATACCAACTACCAGTATATCAATATTAACTTGCCCATACAAACACAGTACATACCAACTACCAGTATATCGATATTAACTTACCTGTGCAATCACAGTACATACCAACTACCAGTATATCGATAATAACTTACCCATACAAACACAGTACATACCAACTACCAGTATATCGATATTAACTTACCCATATAAACACAGTACATACCAACTACCAGTATATCAATATTAACTTACCCATACCAACACAGTACATACCAACTACCATTATATCGATAATAACTTACCCATACAAACACAGTACATACCAACTACCAGTATATCGATATTAACTTACCCATTAACTTGAAATGGTGACACCGATGGCTAATGAATGGATGATACCATGACTAAAGACTGATTGGCACAGAGGGCTAAAAGCTGGGTGACATCGAGGGCTAAAGACCAGAAGGCATTGAGGGTATAAAGGCCGTCTGATTATGAATGACTAAAAACTGGATGACGCACCAAGGGCTAAAGGCTGATATACACCGATAGCTAAAGACCGGATTACACTGAAGAATAACAACTGGATGACATTAAGGGCTAAAAACTGGTTAACACTGAGGCTAAAACTGAATGACACTGGGGCAAAAGATTGGATGACATTGAATGCTAAAGGCCAGGGCGACATCGAGGGTTAATGACTGGTTGACACCAAGGCTAAAAAGTGAATGACACTGGGGGCTATAACCTGAATGACACTGAGGGCTAAGGACTGTATGAGACAGGGATTAAAAGGCAGTGGTCGTCGAGGGCTAAAGACAGGATGACACGAGGGCTAAAGACAGGATGACACGAGGGCTAAAGACTGGATGACACAAGGGCTAAAGACTGGATGACACCAAAGGCTAAAAGCTGAGTGATACCGAGGGCTAAAGAGCGGAAGACATCAAGGGCTAAAGAGTGGAAGACATCAAGGGCTAAAGAGCGGAAGACATCAAGGGCTAAAGAGCGGAAGACATCAAGGGCTAAAGAGTGGAAGACATCAAGGGCTAAAGAGTGGAAGACATCAAGGGCTAAAGAGCGGAGGACATCAAGGGCTAAAGAGCGGAAGACATCAAGGGCTAAAGAGTGGAAGACATCAAGGGCTAAAGAGTGGAAGACATCAAGGGCTAAAGAGAGGAAGACATCAAGGGCTAAAGAGTGGAAGACATCAAGGGCTAAAGAGCGGAAGACATCAAGGGCTAAAGAGCAGAAGACATCAAGGACTAAAGAGCGGAAGACATCAAGGGCTAAAGAGCGGAAGACATCAAGGGCTAAAGAGTGGAAGACATCAAGGGCTAAAGAGTGGAAGACATCAAGGGCTAAAGAGTGGAAGACATCAAGGGTTAAATACAAGATGACACGAAGGCTAAAGACAGGATGACACGAGGGCTAAAGACAGGATGACACGAGGGCTAAAGACTGGATGACACAAGGGCTAAAAACTGGATGACACAAGGGCTAAAGACAGGATGACACGAGGGCTAAAGACAGGATGACACAAGGGCTAAAAACTGGATGACACGAGGGCTAAAGACAGGATGACACAAGGGCTAAAGAAAGGATGACACGAAGGCTAAAAACAGGATGACACAAGGGGTAAAGACAGGATGACACGAGGGCTAAAGACAGGATGACACGAGGGCTAAAGACTGGATGACACGAGGGCTAAAGACTGGATGACACGAGGGCTAAAGACAGGATGACACAAGGGCTAAAGACAGGATGACACGAGGGCTAAAGACAGGATGACACGAGGGCTAAAGACAGGATGACACAAGGGCTAAAGACAGGATGACACGAGGGCTAAAGACAGGATGACACGAGGGCTAAAGACAGGATGACACGAGGGCTAAAGACAGGATGACACAAGGGCTAAAGACAGGATGACACGAGGGCTAAAGACAGGATGACACGAGGGCTAAAGAAAGGATGACACGAGGGCTAGAGAAAGGATGACACGAGGGCTAGAGAAAGGATGACACGAGGGCTAAAGAAAGGATGACACAAGGGCTAAAGAAAGGATGACACAAGGGCTAAAGAAAGGATGACACAAGGGCTAAAGACAGGATGACACGAGGGCTAAAGACAGGATGACACGAGGGCTAAAGAAAGGATGACACAAGGGCTAAAGAAAGGATGACACGAGGGCTAAAGAAAGGATGACACAAGGGCTAAATTAAGGATGACATGAGGGCTAAAGAAAGGATGACACAAGGGCTAAAGAAAGGATGACACGAGGGCTAAAGACAGGATGACACGAGGGCTAAAGGAAGGATGACACGAGGGCTAAAGACAGGATGACACGAGAGCTAAAGAAAGGATGACACGAGGGCTAAAGAAAGGATGACACGAGGGCTAAAGAAAGGATGACACGAGGGCTAAAGACAGGATGACACGAGGGCTAAAGACAGGATGACACGAGGGCTAAAGAGAGGATGACACGAGGGCTAAAGAGAGGATGACACAAGGGCTAAAGACAGGATGACACAAGGGCTAAAGAAAGGATGACACTGACGGTAAAGGATTATATGACAACTATATATGATAAATGTATTCAGCATTTATTACATATAACAAACACTCCTCAGAAGGCTAAATAAAAATTGGAAGACATTTCAACCCACTGGTTTAACTCATATTCAAGCTCTGTTATGCTAGAATTAAAAAAAATGTTTTAACATCAGTGATAAAATTGAATCATGGCCCCTATTTCTTTAAGCAGTTTAGGGTAGATAATAGACAACGATCAAGTATAAAAACCTTTGTTTACATTGATACATGTCTCAGATATATTATGAATGGCACACCTATAAATAATTAACTAGGTTGAACATCAAACATTGTACAAGGCAGCAAGTAAACAAGAGTATTTAAAGTAAATAAGCACAATGGTGCTGTAACTGAAAATTTACAATTAAGCCCAAAAATGATCTACAATTATAGGTGATTACCACATTGCAGTCAGTGGCCATCTTGTTTTTCCTGCAAGTATTTTAAAACATTTTATTAAAAAGTAACTGTCAAGCACTAGTCTGTAAATTTGCAGTATATCACAGCAATACAGAAAATGTTTTTAAATTATTTTAAACAATAACAAGCAGCCTGTCGGCTGAGACAGCTCCGCTGTTAGCAATGCACATTTCAATTAAAGAACAGAAGATATCATTAGAAAATGAACAATATGTATAAGTATCAAAGCAACAGGACTTGCTGTTTTCAACAAGAAGTCGAAAATATCACTTTTTACCAAAAATTAAAAAAATATTCACTAAAATTAGAGAATTAAAGATATCATTACAAAATGAACAAATCTGAGAGAGGTCCACATGCAGTACCTATATATGTAATATCAAAGCAATTGGACTTGCGGTTTTTAACAAGCAGTCGAAAATATCACTTTTTACCAAAAATGACAAAAATATTCACCGAAATTAGAGAATTGATGATATCATTACAAAATGAACAAATCTGAGAGAGGTCCACATGTAGTACCTGTATATGTAATATCGAAGCAATTGGACTTGCGGTTTTTAACAAGAAGTTGAAAATATCACTTTTTACCAAAAATGACAAAAGTATTCACCAAAATTAGAGAATTGAAGAGATCATCATGAAATGAACAAATCTGAGAGAGGTCTACCCAAGGTACATATACACCAAGTATCAAAGCATTCAGGCTTGTAGTTTTCAAGAAGAAGACGAAAAAGTAAAACATTGACACGGACGACGATTTACAATCACTCATATGATAAGGTCCGCATGACAAAGTCGACAGCGGAGCTAAAAAAGAATACTGAAAAAGTTGAGGAATACATACACATTGACACAAGAATGATTTATGTTGATACAAGATACAAAGAGCATGAAAAAGATATTGTATTACAATGTTTATGACACAATGCAGATGATCAGTTTGTTACACATCCATTATGTAACTAACACTGTAAAAACTATGTAGCTAATGTATCTACACTGTAGATAGCATGTAGACAAATTATGTACAATGTAGGTACTATGTAGCTAATTTATCTACACTGTAGATAGCATGTAGACAATTTATGTACAATGTAGGTACTATGTAGCTAATTTATCTACACTGTAAATAGCATGTAGACAATTTATGTACAATGTAGGTACTATGTAGCTAATGTATCTACACTGTAAATAGCATGTAGACAATTTATGTACAATGTAGGTACTATGTAGCTAATTTATCTACACTGTAAATAGCATGTAGACAATTTATGTACAATGTAGGTACTATGTAGCTAATGTATCTACACTGCAAATAGCATGTAGACAATTTATGTACAATGTAGGTATTATGTAGCTAATGTATCTACACTGTAAATAGCATTTATACAATTTATGTACAATGTAGGTACTATGTAGCTAATTTATCTACACTGTAAATAGCATGTAGACAATGTAGCTAATGTATCTACACTGTAAATAGCATGTAGACAATTTATGTACAATGTAGGTATTATGTAGCTAATTTATCTACACTGTAAATAGCATGTAGACAATTTATGTACAATGTAGAAACTATGTAGCTAATGTATCTACACTGTAAATAGCATGTAGACAATTTATGTACAATGTAGGTACTATGTAGCTAATTTATCTACACTGTAAATAGCATGTAGACAATTTATGTACAATGTAGGTACTATGTAGCTAATGTATCTACACTGTGGATAGCAGGTAGACAATGTAGCTAATGTATCTACACTGTAGATAGAGTGTAGACAATTTATGTACAATGTAGGTATTATGTAGCTAATTTATCTACACTGTAAATAGCATTTATACAATTTATGTACAATGTAGGTACTATGTAGCTAATGTATCTACACTGTGGATAGCAGGTAGACAATGTAGCTAATGTATCTACACTGTAGATAGCATGCAGACAATTTATGTACAATGTAGGTATTGTGTAGCTAATGTATCTACACTGTAAATAGCATTTATACAATTTATGTACAATGTAGGTACTATGTAGCTAATGTATCTACACTGTAGATAGCATGTAGACAATTTATGTACAATGTAGGTACTATGTAGCTAATTTATCTACACTGTAAATAGCATGTAGACAATTTATGTACAATGTAGGTACTATGTAGCTAATGTATCTACACTGTGGATAGCAGGTAGACAATGTAGCTAATGTATCTACACTGTAGATAGAGTGTAGACAATTTATGTACAATGTAGGTATTATGTAGCTAATTTATCTACACTGTAAATAGCATTTATACAATTTATGTACAATGTAGGTACTATGTAGCTAATGTATCTACACTGTGGATAGCAGGTAGACAATGTAGCTAATGTATCTACACTGTAGATAGCATGCAGACAATTTATGTACAATGTAGGTATTGTGTAGCTAATGTATCTACACTGTAAATAGCATTTATACAATTTATGTACAATGTAGGTACTATGTAGCTAATGTATCTACACTGTAGATAGCATGTAGACAATTTATGTACAATGTAGGTACTATGTAGCTAATTTATCTACACTGTAGATAGCATGTAGACAATTTATGTACAATGTAGGTATTATGTAGCTAATGTATCCACACTGTAAATAGCATGTAGACAATTTATGTACAATGTAGGTACTATGTAGCTAATTTATCTACACTGTAAATAGCATGTAGACAATTTATGTACAATGTAGGTACTATGTAGCTAATGTATCCACACTGTAGATAGCATGTAGACAATTTATGTACAATGTAGGTACTATGTAGCTAATTTATCTACACTGTAAATAGCATGTAGACAATTTATGTACAATGTAGGTACTATGTAGCTAATGTATCTACACTGTAAATAGCATGTAGATAATTTATGTACAATGTAGGTACTATGTAGCTAATGTATCCACACTGTAGATAGCATGTAGACAATTTATGTACAATGTAGGTACTATGTAGCTAATGTATCTACACTGTAGATAGCATGTAGACAATTTATGTACAATGTAGGTACTATGTAGCTAATTTATCTACACTGTAGATAGCATGTAGACAATTTATGTACAATGTAGGTACTATGTAGCTAATGTATCCACACTGTAGATAGCATGTAGACAATTTATGTACAATGTAGGTACTATGTAGCTAATGTATCTATGCTGTAACAGTATATAGCTCACTTTATCTACACTTTATCTAAAAGGCATTGTGTTATCATGCACCATTCTCAAGGCATTATTTGTATACAAATAGGCCAATTCAGGGCTATCATAACATGTGAGTGCAAGTGTGTCCACAGTACAGTGCATACAAAAACATCTGTTATCCATTTTAGGTTTCAACACTGCTCTTATGAGCCATGGCAGTATTTCAAAATTTCAGAGAAGCTAAGGGACTTGAGTCCATTTAAATTTTATCATGGAATTAAACAGCCTTTACATTTTTACCCTGGAGTTTTCTCAGCCAGGTAAAAAATAGAATGGAATTGTAAAACCTTCAAAAAATAATGCATCTAACATGATTCTCATTTTAGGCAGTGTGCCTATCAGTATTTATATTTGTAATTTCATTCTATATAACTTATATATACTCAGAATATCAACAATGTTACACACGGCAAAAAAATACTTGAAAATGTTTACAAAAATGCAATTTGTAATTTAAATGTCATCTATATGGATGGGTTGGGATCTATGGTAATACCAATGCAGTTGACAGGCACGCACTAAACATGGAAAATGCCACATTGACTGATCATGGGACCCATACAGTATACAACGGACACCTATTGACTGTGACCATGGGATCCATCCAAAATATAACATTTATTGAGGTGTAGTTGGTGAGACTAATAACTTGCAAAGCCGCAATGGTACCATGGTTTCTCCAGTCATACAAAAGATTTGGGATGAGACCAATATGGCATTTTTACAATACGGCACCAGACGTACATGTATGAGTTATGCGTTAAAACCTAATTTCGGGACTGATGGGCTAATCCGATGGCAATATAAAAATAACGATGAATCAAGAAAGTAGCACCAGGTGGTCCCTGCTTCAAGGGACGGCTTCAATATCAGGGTGGGTTGTGTTGGTGGGGGAGTGATCACAACCTTTTAGGGATATTATTTCTGAAACGTTCAGTAGAACTATTTAAAAAAAAATGCACAGGGTAGAAGTGCACAGATGCAGAGCAATTTGTACTGCAAGTATTTAACATTCTCAAGTTCATTGGTTATAGCATTAGTTATGACATCACAGTATTACACATGACATCACAGTATTAAATATTACATCACAGCAGTAAATCTGTGATGTGATAGTGTACTACCAAGATGCTGTCAACTACTACCAACTACTGTGAACACTAGTAGCAAAGTTATGTTCATTGTTAGGAGAGGAGAATGCACTGTTACATCTAAAGTTATGTTCATTGTTAGGAGAGGAGAATGCACTGTTACATCTAAAGTTATGTTCATTGTTAGGAGAGGAGAATGCACTGTTACATCTAAAGTTATGTTCATTGTTAGGAGAGGAGAATGCACTGTTACATCTAAAGTTATGTTCATTGTTAGGAGAGGAGAATGCACTGTTACATCTAAAGTTATGTTCATTGTTAGGAGAGGAGAATGCACTGTTACATCTAAAGTTATACCACAACTGCAACCAATATATGCAGGCCATGTTTGCGGAAATAGTAGCTAATATTGGACAGACTAGAGATGGCATTCACTCAAATCCAGGAAGTATAGTTCCAGAATAGATTCTTGAATATAAATAAATCCTACTTTTACTGTTTTCTTCCCTCCTCTTATAAGAACATTTTTTTCTTAAAATAAATAGGGCGCCCTCTTTAGGTACACTAAGTTAATTGCAGACATAATTGAGCCCCCTTTATATAGGTAATGTAAATTCAAGTCTATTTTTTTATATTATAACACATTTTTTTCTTCTTCCTGTTCCTGTTAAATTACTTGATGCTTTAGGATTTTGTTGGGCTTGAAACTTCCTGTAAAAAAATGAGATAGGAATAACAAATGTTAGAAGCTGATGAGATGTCCCACACCCTACAATTTACAACAAGTACATGTCAACCCAAAATAGCTTAACAGCTTTTTGACTTCTGTTTATTGTTTATAGCTTAAAACACACCAATGTCAATGCTAAGTATTATGTCACACACCATGTCAATGCTAACTATTGCCACACACCATGTCAGTATTAACTATTATGTCACACACCATGTCAATACTAACTATTATGTCACACACCATGTCAATGCTAACTATTGTGTCACACACCATGTCAATACTAACTATTGTGTCACACACCATGTCAATACTAACTAGTATGTCACACACCATGTCAATACTAACTATTATGTCACACACCATGTCAATACTAACTATTACAATGTATGTCACACACCATGTCAATGCTAACTAGTATGTCACACACCATGTCAATGCTAACTATTGTCACACACCATGTCAATGCTAACTATTGCCACACACCATGTCAGTATTAACTATTATGTCACACACCATGTCAATGCTAACTATTATGTCGCACACCATGTCAATGCTATTATGTCACACACCATGTCAATACTAACTATTATGTCACACACCATGTCAATGCTAACTATTATGTCACACACCATGTCAATACTAACTATTACAATGTATGTCACACACCATGTCAATGCTAACTATTATGTCACACACCATGTCAATGATAACTATTATGTCACACACCATGTCAAATCTAACTATTGCCACACACCATGTCAATACTAACTATTACAATGTATGTCACACACCATGCCAATGCTAACTATTATGTCACACACCATGTCAATGCTAACTATTATGTCACACACCATGTCAATGTTAACTATTATGTCACACACCATGTCAATGTTAACTATTATGTCACACACCATATCAATGCTAACTATTATGTCACACACCATGTCAATGCTAACTATTATGTCACACACCATGTCAATACTAACTAATGTGTCACACACCATGTCAATGCTAACTATTATGTCACACACCATGTCAATGCTAACTATTATGTCACACACCATGTCAATGCTAACTATTATGTCACACACCATGTCAATACTAACTATTATGTCACACACCATGTCAATGCTAACTATTATGTCACACACCATGTCAATGCCAACTATTATGTCACACACCATGTCAATAATAACTATTATGTCACACACCATATCAATGCTAACTATTATGTCACACACCATGTCAACGCCAACTATTATGTCACACAAAATGTCAATAATAACTATTATGTCACACACCATGTCAATAATAACTATTATGTCACACACCATATCAATGCTAACTATTGCCACACACCATGTCAATGCTAACTATTATGTCACACACCATATCAATGCTAACTATTATGTCACACACCATGTCAATAATAACTATTATGCCACACACCATGTCAATAATAACTATTATGTCACACACCATATCAATGCTAACTATTATGTCACACACCATGTCAATGCTAACTATTATGTCACACACCATGTCAATACTAACTATTATAATGTATGTCACACACCATGTCAATGCTAACTATTATATCACACACCATGTCAATGCTAACTATTACCGGTATGTCACACACACCATGTCAATGCTAACTATTATGTCACACACCATGTCAATACTAACTATTGTGTCACACACCATGTCAACACTAACTATTATGTCACACACCATGTCAATACTAACTATTACAATGTATGTCACACACCATGTCAATGCTAACTATTATGTCACACACCATGTCAATGCTAACTATTATGTCACACACCATGTCAATGCTAACTATTATGTCACACACCATGTCAATACTAACTATTATGTCACACACCATGTCAATACTAACTATTATGTCACACACCATGTCAATACTAACTATTGTGTCACACACCATGTCAATACTAACTATTGTGTCACACACCATGTCAATACTAACTATTGTGTCACACACCATGTCAATGCTAACTATTATGTCACACACCATGTCAATGCTAACTATTATGTCACACCTTATGTGAACCATAACTAGTATGTCACACACCATGTCAATACTAACTATTGTGTCACACACGATGTCAATGCTAACTATTATGTCACACACCATGTCAATGCTAACTATTATGTCACACCTTATGTGAACCATAACTAGTATGTCACACACCATGTCAATACTAACTATTATGTCACACACCATGTCAATGCTAACTATTATGTCACACACCATGTCAATGCTAACTATTATGTCACACCTTATGTGAACCATAACTAGTATGTCACACACCATGCCAATGCTAACTATTATGTCACACACCATGTTAATGCTAACTATTATGTCACACACCATGTCAATGCTAACTATTATGTCACACACCATGTTAATGCTAACTATTATGTCACACCTTATGTGAACCATAACTATTATGTCACACAACATGTCAATGCTAACTATTATGTCACACACCATGTTAATGCTAACTATTATGTCACACCTTATGTGAACCATAACTAGTATGTCACAGTATGAATGTAAATAAATACATGACTACATACCTAAGTACTCTAACTAACTGATGAAAAGCATGGTCTACATTCATTCTACTTTTTGCGCTGGCTTCTACAAATTCTATTTTTAATTGTTTCGCAAGTTCATCTCCTTCTATTGTAGACACCTACGCCAAGACAAAAAAATATGTTATTGTATTAGAATAAAAATATAATATGATATATTATCTACATATTGTACAGAGAGAGAACATCAAGATAACAGATGAGATTACTCTAAATCAAATTATGAATGTGATCCAATACATTGCCTTATATCTTGAAATAAGAGTACTGTAATACAAAACGTACCGTACAGTCAATGTATTAGAGATTATTGCTATATCTCCAAGTTAAGCAGTGTCATCGTCAAGTTTTTTCAAAAAATTAGTTGTTTTCAAAAGATAAACTGAGCATTTGAACAGCTCATTGTTGAAACAAAGCTTACCCATTCACGCTAGTTACAATAAACATCATACTCTTGAATAGACGTCAATGACTACGGTAAAACTTAAATTAGACTACTGTGGAATACTTTATTTTCGCTGGAATTAATTTTCGCTGAAAAGGCTTTTTGGGCGTTTTGTATGGAACTTATTTTCACTGATTTTTGATGAATTTAATGTGAAATATAGGAAAAAAGTATATTCGCTGGATTTTATTTTCACGGAATCATCCATTCAGCGAAAATAGTGAAAATAAATTTCAAGCAAAAATAAAGTATTCTACAGTATTTTAGGCATCAGGAATGATTCAAAATGTCCGAAAAATGACACCAAAATATTAAAAAATACATCTTAAAAAACTTCTGAAAATTTTTCGGTCCCATTTTATTTTTTTAAAAACCCAAACTGCCATTTAACGACCCAGGCTGAATTTACGCCACAATCCAGTACGTGTAGTATTATATCAAGCAATTTTGGGGCACATGTATGTGGGTAACAGTTAGACATACCTGTCGTTGATTTTCTAAATCTGCTTTATTACCTATGAGTATCATGGGAAATTCATCCATATCTTTCACTCGTAATATCTGTCTGTGATATTCATATATTTCATCAAAACTGCAAAAAAAAATACAAAAAATATATAAAATGGGCCCAAAATGATTAATTGTGTCACTAAAACAGTCCTACAAGGCTTGTCATGGAAAATAAAACCAAACACATTTGGTATGGGTTCTACAAGACTTGTCTTGGGTAATGAAACCTAACATATTTGGTATGGGTTCTACAGGGCTTGTCATTGGGTAATGAAACCAAACATATTTGGTATGGGTTCTACAGGGCTTGTCATTGGGTAATGAAACCAAACATATTTGGTATGGGTTCTACAAGGCTTGTCTTGGGTAATGAAACCAAACATATTTGGTAAGGGTTCTACTAGGCTTGTCTTGGGTAATGAAACCAAACATATTTGGTATGGGTTCTACAGAGCTTGTCTTGGGTAATGAAACCAAACATATTTGGTATGGGTTCTACAAGGCTTGTCTTGGGTAAAGAAACCTAACATATTTGGTATGGGTTCTACTAGGCTTGTCTTGGGTAATGAAACCAAACATATTTGGTATGGGTTCTACAAGGCTTGTCTTGGGTAATGAAACCAAACATATTTGGTAAGGGTTCTACAGAGCTTGTCTTGGGTAATGAAACCTAACATATTTGGTATGGGTTCTACTAGGCTTGTCTTGGGTAAAGAAACCTAACATATTTGGTATGGGTTCTACTAGGCTTGTCATTGGGTAATGAAACCAAACATATTTGGCATGGGTTCTACAAGGCTTGTCTTGGGTAATGAAACCAAACATATTTGGTAAGGGTTCTACTAGGCTTGTCTTGGGTAATGAAACCAAACATATTTGGTAAGGGTTCTACTAGGCTTGTCTTGGGTAATGAAACCAAACATATTTGGTATGGGTTCTACAAGGCTTGTCTTGGGTAATGAAACCTAACATATTTGGTATGGGTTCTACTAGGCTTGTCTTGGGTAATGAAACCAAACATATTTGGTATGGGTTCTACTAGGCTTGTCTTGGGTAAAGAAACCTAACATATTTGGTATGGGTTCTACTAGGCTTGTCTTGGGTAATGAAACCTAACATATTTGGTATGGGTTCTACAGAGCTTGTCTTGGGTAATGAAACCAAACATATTTGGTATGGGTTCTACTAGGCTTGTCTTGTGTAATGAAACCAAACATATTTGGTATGGGTTCTACAAGGCTTGTCTTGGGTAATGAAACCAAACATATTTGGTATGGGTTCTACTAGGCTTCAGGGTTCTCCCCAGAAAAAATGCATAGCGCCGGGGCTAATTTGCATAATAATTTGCATATCATTTACATATCTTTCCTTCATTGATTAACAGAACTTATTTACAATTATGAATATTAGTGAGCTCAGTCACAGGGCAAATATTTTTTTTAATGGAATCAACACATTATGTTTCACAATTTAGAAGAGTTTGAAACATTCTCGAAATACAAATGCTACAGATTAAAAACAAACACAAATACATTATTGTTGCAATTTAATTGTTTTGTAAAACCATGGAACTATAACTTATAGTTCCATGGTAAAACGTTGAAGGAAACGCATTCAAAACGTTAAGCCAGATTTATGTTCACGAATCTCATAATTTTATTCACTCCAAAAACATTCTCCTTCAAAAAATCGATCACGTAATTAATTGACGTATTGTTGTAATTTATTATTCGTACCATCAACTTCTAAAACGTTTACAATTACAGTAATGAGCGAACAAATAAAGCTTCAAAACGATCATCAAAGTTACGACGTGACATAACTTACTTGGCCATGTTATACACCAGTTATAGCAATAATTCCTCAACAAATTTTACTTCTTTTTTTTTTATATGAAATGTAAGTAAAATCCGACTTATTTTTATCGGGAGCGATTATTTTTGATCACTTGATCGCTTCGGTAAAAAAAAAACAGACCCGCCATGATGTTTGTGAAACATTAGCATGTGTCCTTTGACCCGATGGGTCAAGAATTCCATTAACCAATCAAAATGCCGCATGGTAATGCCGGTAGAACCCGAAGTTTTCCGAATGGTAGTGATCATAAAAATTACATTGCGGAAGTAAAGCGATGTCGTAGCACGATGTGTTGGCATCAATTTCAATTGAAAACTGCATGACAGCTTTCGAAAGAGGTGATTTGCAATTTTTAAAAGGTAAATTAGGTCTTGAAAGAAGAGTTTTTACATGATTCGCAATGATAACAGTTCAAATGTATTTTACTAAATCACGCAATAAACACGTTGTTTTTTTCTTGAGTAGCGTGAACTGATCGTGAACTCCGATTTGACCATGTTATATCGAGGTGGAATTGATTTTGAAATAATTTTAGCTTTCAATCTAAAGACTGTGTCTATCGCAGAAAGTATTTACTTACAAACAAAGAGGTGCTAATTCCACAAATTTGACTAGCCGCTACGTATCGTGCGACTAGGTCTATTGTTTATAAATTATAATCCACGACTGGCAGGATGCGTGTCGGTCGGTACGTAATTATACCAACAATCAGACAATAGTCCTCGTCGGAAGCATTTCCGTGGTGGTCACTAATTTTGAGTGACGGTCGGGGCCGACCGGCGTGGCGAACAAAGCTTTTTCACATCTGATATTGGCATGTCAAATATGAAATCAAGCGCCGAGGTGGGAACACATAGCGCCGAGGTCCCAAGTGAAGCGCCGAGATTCACAGGTATAGCGCCGCGGACCTCGGCGCTAAAAAGCCCTGGGGAGAACCCTGGGCTTGTCTTGGGTAATGAAACCAAACAAATTTGGTAAGGGTTCTACTAGGCTTGTCTTGGGTAATGAAACCAAACACATTTGGTATGGGTTCTATAAGGCTTGTCTTGGGTAATGAAACCAAACACATTTGGTATGGGTTCTACAGAGCTTGTCTTGGGTAATGAAACCAAACATATTTGGTATGGGTTCTATAAGGCTTGTCTTGGGTAATGAAACCAAACATATTTGGTATGGGTTCTACAAGGCTTGTCTTGGGTAATGAATCCAAACATATTTGGTATGGGTTCTACAAGGCTTGTCTTGGGTAATGAAACCAAACATATTTGGTATGGGTTCTACAAGGCTTGTCTTGGGCAATGAAACCAAACATATTTGGTATGGGTTCTACTAGGCTTGTCTTGGGTAATGAAACCAAACATATTTGGTATGGGTTCTACAAGGCTTGTCTTGGGTAATGAAACCAAACATATTTGGTATGGGGTCTACAGAGCTTGTCTTGGGTAATGAAACCAAACATATTTGGTATGGGTTCTACAAGGCTTGTCTTGGGTAATGAAACCAAACATATTTGGTATGGGTTCTACAAGGCTTGTCTTGGGTAATGAAACCAAACATATTTGGTATGGGTTCTACTAGGCTTGTCTTGGGTAATGAAACCTAACATATTTGGTATGGGTTCTACAGGGCTTGTCTTGGGTAATGAAACCAAACATATTTGGTATGAGTTCTACAAGGCTTGTCTTGGGTAATGAAACCAAACATATTTGGTATGGGTTCTACAGAGCTTGTCTTGGGTAATGAAACCAAACATATTTGGTATGGGTTCTACTAGGCTTGTCTTAGGTAATGAAACCAAACATATTTGGTATGGGTTCTACAAGGCTTGTCTTGGGTAGTGAAACCAAACATATTTGGTATGGGTTCTACAAGGCTTGTCTTGGGTAATGAAACTAAACATATTTGGTATGGGTTACACTAGGCTTGTCTTGGGTAATGAAACCTAACATATTTGGTAAGGGTTCTACTAGGCTTGTCTAGGGTAATGAAACCAAACATATTTGGTATGGGTTCTACTAGGCTTGTCTTAGGTAATGAAACCAAACATATTTGGTATGGGTTCTACAAGGCTTGTCTTGGGTAGTGAAACCAAACATATTTGGTATGGGTTCTACAAGGCTTGTCTTGGGTAATGAAACTAAACATATTTGGTATGGGTTACACTAGGCTTGTCTTGGGTAATGAAACCTAACATATTTGGTAAGGGTTCTACTAGGCTTGTCTAGGGTAATGAAACCAAACATATTTGGTATGGGTTCTACAGGGCTTGTCTTGGGTAATGAAACCAAACATATTTGGTATGGGTTCTACTAGGCTTGTCTTGGGTAATGAAACCAAACATATTTGGTATGGGTTCTACAAGGCTTGTCTTGGGTAATGAAACCAAACATATTTGGTATGGGTTCTACAAGGCTTGTCTTGGGTAATGAAACCAAACATATTTGGTATGGGTTCTACAAGGCTTGTCTTGGGTAATGAAACCAAACATATTTGGTATGGGTTCTACTAGGCTTATCTTGGGTAATGAAACCAAACATATTTGGTATGGGTTCTACAAGGCTTGTCTTGGGTAATGAAACCAAACATATTTGGTATGGGTTCTACAAGGCTTGTCTTGGGTAATGAAACCAAACATATTTGCTATGGGTTCTACAAGGCTTGTCTTGGGTAATGAAACCAAACATAGTTGGTATGGGTTCTACAAGGCTTGACTTGGGTAATGAAACCAAACATATTTGGTATGGGTTCTACAGGGCTTGTCTTGGGTAATGAAACCAAACATATTTGGTATGGGTTCTACTAGGCTTGTCATAGGTAATGAAACCAAACATATTTGGTATGGGTTCTACAGGGCTTGTCTTGGGTAATGAAACCAAACATATTTGGTATGGGTTCTACTAGGCTTGTCTTGGGTAATGAAACCTAACATATTTGGTATGGGTTCTACTAGGCTTGTCTTGGGTAATGAAACCTAACATATTTGGTATGGGTTCTACAAGGCTTGTCTTGGGTAATGAAACCTAACATATTTGGTATGGGTTCTACAGGGCTTGTCTTGGGTAATGAAACCTAACATATTTGGTATGGGTTCTACAGAGCTTGTCTTGGGTAATGAAACCAAACATATTTGGTATGGGTTCTACAAGGCTTGTCTTGGGTAATGAAACCAAACATATTTGGTATGGGTTCTACAAGGCTTGTCTTGGGTAATGAAACCAAACATATTTGGTATGGGTTCTACAAGGCTTGTCTTGGGTAATGAAACCAAACATATTTGGTATGGGTTCTACTAGGCTTGTCTTGGGTAAAGAAACCTAACATATTTGGTAAGGGTTCTACAAGGCTTGTCTTGGGTAATGAAACCTAACATATTTGGTATGGGTTCTACAGAGCTTGTCTTGGGTAATGAAACCTAACATATTTGGTATGGGTTCTACTAGGCTTGTCTTGGGTAATGAAACCAAACATATTTGGTAAGGGTTCTACTAGGCTTGTCTTGGGTAATAAAACCAAACATATTTGGTAAGGGTTCTACAAGGCTTGTCTTGGGTAATGAAACCTAACATATTTGGTATGGGTTCTACAGAGCTTGTCTTGGGTAATGAAACCTAACATATTTGGTATGGGTTCTACTAGGCTTGTCTTGGGTAATGAAACCAAACATATTTGGTAAGGGTTCTACAAGGCTTGTCTTGGGTAATGAAACCTAACATATTTGGTATGGGTTCTACAGAGCTTGTCTTGGGTAATGAAACCTAACATATTTGGTATGGGTTCTACAAGGCTTGTCTTGGGTAATGAAACCTAACATATTTGGTATGGGTTCTACAAGGCTTGTCTTGGGTAATGAAACCTAACATATTTGGTATGGGTTCTACAGGGCTTGTCTTGGGTAATGAAACCTAACATATTTGGTAAGGGTTCTACAAGGCTTGTCTTGGGTAATGAAACCTAACATATTTGGTATGGGTTCTACAGAGCTTGTCTTGGGTAATGAAACCTAACATATTTGGTATGGGTTCTACAAGGCTTGTCTTGGGTAATGAAACCAAACATATTTGGTATGGGTTCTACTAGGCTTGTCTTGGGTAATGAAACCAAACATATTTGGTATGGGTTCTACTAGGCTTGTCTTGGGTAAAGAAACCTAACATATTTGGTATGAGTTCTAGAAGGCTTGTCTTGGGTAATGAAACCTAACATATTTGTTATGAGTTCTACTAGGCTTGTCTTGGGTAATGAAACCAAACATATTTGGTATGGGTTCTACAGAGCTTGTCTTGGGTAATGAAACCAAACATATTTGGTATGGGTTCTACAAGGCTTGTCTTGGGTAATGAAACCAAACATATTTGGTATGGGTTCTACAAGGCTTGTCTTGGGTAATGAAACCAAACATATTTGGTATGGGTTCTACAAGGCTTGTCTTGGGTAATGAAACCAAACATATTTGGTATGAGTTCTACTAGGCGTGTCTTGGGTAATGAAACCAAACATATTTGGTATGGGTTCTACAAGGCTTGTCTTTGGTAATGAAACCTAACATATTTGGTATGGGTTCTACAATGCTTGTCTTGGGTAATGAAACCAAACATATTTGGTATGGGTTCTACAAGGCTTGTCTTGGGTAATGAAACCAAACATATTTGGTATGAGTTCTACTAGGCGTGTCTTGGGTAATGAAACCAAACATATTTGGTATGGGTTCTACTAGGCTTGTCTTGGGTAATGAAACCTAACATATTTGGTATGGGTTCTACAGAGCTTGTCTTGGGTAATGAAACCAAACATATTTGGTATGGGTTCTACTAGGCTTGTCTTGGGTAATGAAACCTAACATATTTGGTATGGGTTCTACAAGGCTTGTCTTGGGTAATGAAACCAAACATATTTGGTATGGGTTCTACTAGGCTTGTCTTGGGTAATGAAACCAAACATATTTGGTATGGGTTCTACAAGGCTTGTCTTGGGTAATGAAACCAAACATATTTGGTATGGGTTCTACAAGGCTTGTCTTGGGTAATGAAACCTAACATATTTGGTATGGGTTCTACAAGGCTTGTCTTGGGTAATGAAACCAAACATATTTGGTATGGGTTCTACAAGGCTTGTCTTGGGTAATGAAACCAAACATATTTGGTATGGGTTCTACAAGGCTTGTATTGGGTAATGAAACCAAACATATTTGGTATGGGTTCTACTAGGCTTGTCTTGGGTAAAGAAACCTAACATATTTGGTATGAGTTCTAGAAGGCTTGTCTTGGGTAATGAAACCAAACATATTTGGTATGAGTTCTAGAAGGCTTGTCTTGGGTAATGAAACCAAACATATTTGGTATGAGTTCTAGAAGGCTTGTCTTGGGTAATGAAACCAAACATATTTGGTATGAGTTCTAGAAGGCTTGTCTTGGGTAATGAAACCTAACATATTTGGTATGGGTTCTAGAAGGCTTGTCTTGGGTAATGAAACCAAACATATTTGGTATGAGTTCTAGAAGGCTTGTCTTGGGTAATGAAACCAAACATATTTGGTATGAGTTCTAGAAGGCTTGTCTTGGGTAAAGAAACCTAACATATTTGGTATGAGTTCTACTAGGCGTGTCTTTGGTAATGAAACCAAACATATTTGGTATGGGTTCTACAAGGCTTGTCTTGGGTAATGAATCCAAACATATTTGGTATGGGTTCTACAGAGCTTGTCTTGGGTAATGAAACCAAACATATTTGGTATGGGTTCTACTAGGCTTGTCTTAGGTAATGAAACCAAACATATTTGGTATGGGTTCTACAAGGCTTGTCTTGGGTAATGAAACCAAACATATTTGGTATGGGTTCTACAAGGCTTGTCTTGGGTAATGAAACCAAACATATTTGGTATGGGTTCTACAAGGCTTGTCTTGGGTAATGAAACCAAACATATTTGGTATGAGTTCTACTAGGCGTGTCTTGGGTAATGAAACCAAACATATTTGGTATGGGTTCTACAAGGCTTGTCTTTGGTAATGAAACCTAACATATTTGGTATGGGTTCTACAAGGCTTGTCTTGGGTAATGAAACCTAACATATTTGGTATGGGTTCTACAAGGCTTGTCTTGGGTAATGAAACCAAACATATTTGGTATGGGTTCTACAGAGCTTGTCTTGGGTAATGAAACCAAACATATTTGGTATGGGTTCTACAAGGCTTGTCTTGTGTAATGAAACCAAACATATTTGGTAAGGGTTCTACTAGGCTTGTCTTAGGTAATGAAACCAAACATATTTGGTATGGATTCTACAAGGCTTGTCTTGAGTAATGAAACCAAACATATTTGGTATGGGTTCTACAGAGCTTTTCTTAAGTAATGAAACCAAACATATTTGGTATGGGTTCTACTAGGCTTGTCTTGGGTAATGAAACCAAACATATTTGGTATGGGTTCTACTAGGCTTGTCTTGGGTAATGAAACCAAACATATTTGTTAAGGGTTCTACAGAGCTTGTCTTGGGTAATGAAACCAAACATATTTTGTATGGTTCTACTCGGCTTGTCTTGTGTAATGAAACCAAACATATTTGGTAAGGGTTCTACTAGGCTTGTCTTAGGTAATGAAACCAAACATATTTGGTATGGATTCTACAAGGCTTGTCTTGAGTAATGAAACCAAACATATTTGGTATGGGTTCTACAGAGCTTTTCTTAAGTAATGAAACCAAACATATTTGGTATGGGTTCTACTAGGCTTGTCTTGGGTAATGAAACCAAACATATTTGGTATGGGTTCTACTAGGCTTGTCTTGGGTAATGAAACCAAACATATTCGGTATGGGTTCTACTAGGCTTGTCTTGGGTAATGAAACCAAACATATTTGGTATGGGTTCTACTAGGCTTGTCTTGGGTAATGAAACCAAACATATTTGGTAAGGGTTCTACAGAGCTTGTCTTGGGTAATGAAACCAAACATATTTGGTAAGGGTTCTACTAGGCTTGTCTTGGGTAATGAAACCTAACATATTTGGTAAGGGTTCTACTAGGCTTGTCTTGGGTAATGAAACCTAACATATTTGGTAAGGGTTCTACTAGGCTTGTCTTGGGTAATGAAACCAAACATATTTGATATGGGTTCTACAAGGCTTGTCTTGGGTAATGAAACCTAACATATTTGGTATGGGTTCTACTAGGCTTGTCTTGGGTAATGAAACCTAACATATTTGGTATGGTTCTACAAGGCTTGTCTTGGGTAATGAAACCTAACATATTTGGTATGGGTTCTACTAGGCTTGTCTTAGGTATTGAAACCAAACATATTTGGTATGAGTTCTACTAGGCGTGTCTTTGGTAATGAAACCAAACATATTTGGTATGGGTTCTACAAGGCTTGTCTTGGGTAATGAAACCAAACATATTTGTTAAGGGTTCTACAGAGCTTGTCTTGGGTAATGAATCCAAACATATTTGGTATGGGTTCTACTAGGCTTGTCTTGGGTAATGAAACCAAACATTTGGTATGGGTTCTATAAGGCTTGTCTTGGGTAATGAAACCAAACATATTTGGTAAGGGTTCTACTAGGCTTGTCTTGGGTAATGAAACCAAACATATTTGGTATGGGTTCTACAGAGCTTGTCTTGTGTAATGAAACCAAACATATTTAGTATGGGTTCTACTAGGCTTGTCTTGGGTAATGAAACCAAACATATTTGGTATGGGTTCTACTAGGCTTGTCTTGGGTAATGAAACCAAACATATTTGGTAAGGGTTCTACAAGGCTTGTCTTGGGTAGTGAAACCAAACATATTTGGTATGGGTTCTGCAAGGCTTGTCTTGGGTAATGAAACCAAACATATTTGGTATGGGTTCTACAGAGCTTGTCTTGGGTAATGAAACCAAACATATTTGGTATGGGTTCTACTAGGCTTGTCTTGGGTAATGAAACCAAACATATTTGGTATGGGTTCTACTAGGCTTGTCTTGGGTAATGAAACCAAACATATTTGGTATGGGTTCTACTAGGCTTGTCTTGGGTAATGAAACCAAACATATTTGGTATGGGTTCTACTAGGCTTGTCTTGGGTAATGAAACCAAACATATTTGGTAAGGGTTCTACAAGGCTTGTCTTGGGTAGTGAAACCAAACATATTTGGTATGGGTTCTGCAAGGCTTGTCTTGGGTAATGAAACCAAACATATTTGGTATGGGTTCTACAGAGCTTGTCTTGGGTAATGAAACCAAACATATTTGGTATGGGTTCTACTAGGCTTGTCTTGGGTAATGAAACCAAACATATTTGGTATGGGTTCTACTAGGCTTGTCTTGGGTAATGAAACCAAACATATTTGGTATGGGTTCTACTAGGCTTGTCTTGGGTAATGAAACCAAACATATTTGGTATGGGTTCTACTAGGCTTGTCTTGGGTAATGAAACCAAACATATTTGGTAAGGGTTCTACAAGGCTTGTCTTGGGTAGTGAAACCAAACATATTTGGTATGGGTTCTGCAAGGCTTGTCTTGGGTAATGAAACCAAACATATTTGGTATGGGTTCTACAGAGCTTGTCTTGGGTAATGAAACCAAACATATTTGGTAAGGGTTCTACAAGGCTTGTCTTGGGTAGTGAAACCAAACATATTTGGTATGGGTTCTGCAAGGCTTGTCTTGGGTAATGAAACCAAACATATTTGGTATGGGTTCTACAGAGCTTGTCTTGGGTAATGAAACCAAACATATTTAGTATGGGTTCTACTAGGCTTGTCTTGGGTAATGAAACCAAACATATTTGGTATGGGTTCTACTAGGCTTGTCTTGGGTAATGAAACCAAACATATTTGGTAAGGGTTCTACAAGGCTTGTCTTGGGTAGTGAAACCAAACATATTTGGTATGGGTTCTGCAAGGCTTGTCTTGGGTAATGAAACCAAACATATTTGGTATGGGTTCTACAGAGCTTGTCTTGGGTAATGAAACCAAACATATTTGGTATGGGTTCTACTAGGCTTGTCTTGGGTAATGAAACCAAACATATTTGGTATGGGTTCTACTAGGCTTGTCTTGGGTAATGAAACCAAACATATTTGGTATGGGTTCTACAAGGCTTGTCTTGGGTAAAGAAACCTAACATATTTGGTAAGGGTTCTGCAAGGCTTGTCTTGGGTAATGAAACCTAACATATTTGGTATGGGTTCTACAGGGCTTGTCTTGGGTAATGAAACCTAACATATTTGGTATGGGTTCTACAGAGCTTGTCTTGGGTAATGAAACCAAACATATTTGGTATGGGTTCTACAAGGCTTGTCTTGGGTAATGAAACCAAACATATTTGGTATGGGTTCTACAGAGCTTGTCTTGGGTAATGAAACCAAACATATTTGGTATGGGTTCTACTAGGCTTGTCTTGGGTAATGAAACCAAACATATTTGGTAAGGGTTCTACAAGGCTTGTCTTGGGTAGTGAAACCAAACATATTTGGTATGGGTTCTGCAAGGCTTGTCTTGGGTAATGAAACCAAACATATTTGGTATGGGTTCTACTAGGCTTGTCTTGGGTAATGAAACCAAACATATTTGGTATGGGTTCTACTAGGCTTGTCTTGGGTAATGAAACCAAACATACTTTGTATGGGTTCTAAAAGGCTTGTCTTGGGTAATGAAACCAAACATATTTGGTATGGGTTCTACGAGGCTTGTCTTGGGTAATGAAACCAAACATATTTGGTATGGGTTCTACGAGGCTTGTCTTGGGTAATGAAACCAAACATATTTGGTATGGGTTCTACTAGGCTTGTCTTGGGTAATGAAACCAAACATATTTGGTATGGGTTCTACTAGGCTTGTCTTGGGTAATGAAACCAAACATATTTGGTATGGGTTCTACTAGGCTTGTCTTGGGTAATGAAACCAAACATATTTGGTATGGGTTCTACTAGGCTTGTCTTGGGTAATGAAACCAAACATATTTGGTATGGGTTCTACTAGGCTTGTCTTGGGTAATGAAACCAAACATATTTGGTATGGGTTCTACAGAGCTTGTCTTGGGTAATGAAACCAAACATATTTGGTATGGGTTCTACTAGGCTTGTCTTGGGTAATGAAACCAAACATATTTGGTATGGGTTCTACTAGGCTTGTCTTGGGTAATGAAACCAAACATATTTGGTATGGGTTCTACTAGGCTTGTCTTGGGTAATGAAACCAAACATATTTGGTATGGGTTCTACTAGGCTTGTCTTGGGTAATGAAACCAAACATATTTGGTATGGGTTCTACTAGGCTTGTCTTGGGTAATGAAACCAAACATATTTGGTATGGGTTCTACTAGGCTTGTCTTGGGTAATGAAACCAAACATATTTGGTAAGGGTTCTACAGAGCTTGTCTTGGGTAATGAAACCAAACATATTTGGTATGGGTTCTACTAGGCTTGTCTTGGGTAATGAAACCAAACATATTTGGTAAGGGTTCTACAAGGCTTGTCTTAGGTAATGAAACAAAACATATTTGGTAAGGGTTCTACTAGGCTTGTCTTGGGTAATGAAACCTAACATATTTGGTAAGGGTTCTACTAGGCTTGTCTTGGGTAATGAAACCAAACATATTTGGTATGGGTTCTACAAGGCTTGTCTTGGGTAATGAAACCAAACATATTTGTTATGAGTTCTACTAGGCTTGTCTTGGGTAATGAAACCAAACATATTTGGTATGGGTTCTACAGAGCTTGTCTTGGGTAATGAAACCAAACATATTTGGTATGGGTTCTACTAGGCTTGTCTTGGGTAATGAAACCAAACATATTTGGTATGGGTTCTACTAGGCTTGTCTTGGGTAATGAAACCAAACATATTTGGTATGGGTTCTACTAGGCTTGTCTTGGGTAATGAAACCAAACATATTTGGTAAGGGTTCTACAGAGCTTGTCTTGGGTAATGAAACCAAACATATTTGGTATGGGTTCTACTAGGCTTGTCTTGGGTAATGAAACCAAACATATTTGGTATGGGTTCTACTAGGCTTGTCTTGGGTAATGAAACCAAACATATTTGGTATGGGTTCTACTAGGCTTGTCTTGGGTAATGAAACCAAACATATTTGGTATGGGTTCTACTAGGCTTGTCTTGGGTAATGAAACCAAACATATTTGGTATGGGTTCTACAAGGCTTGTCTTGGGTAATGAAACCAAACATATTTGGTATGGGTTCTACTAGGCTTGTCTTGGGTAATGAAACCAAACATATTTGGTATGGGTTCTACAAGGCTTGTCTTAGGTAATGAAACAAAACATATTTGGTAAGGGTTCTACTAGGCTTGTCTTGGGTAATGAAACCTAACATATTTGGTAAGGGTTCTACTAGGCTTGTCTTGGGTAATGAAACCAAACATATTTGGTATGGGTTCTACAAGGCTTGTCTTGGGTAATGAAACCAAACATATTTGTTATGAGTTCTACTAGGCTTGTCTTGGGTAATGAAACCAAACATATTTGGTATGGGTTCTACAGAGCTTGTCTTGGGTAATGAAACCAAACATATTTGGTATGGGTTCTACTAGGCTTGTCTTGGGTAATGAAACCAAACATATTTGGTATGGGTTCTACAGAGCTTGTCTTGGGTAATGAAACCAAACATATTTGGTAAGGGTTCTACTAGGCTTGTCTTGGGTAATGAAACCAAACATATTTGGTATGGGTTCTACAAGACTTGTCTTGGGTAATGAAACTAAACACATTTGGTATGGGTTCTACTAGAACTTTAATGATAATCTAATTCTCTATTAAGTTTATCTAGAATTAATTAATTCTTGTCATTGTCTGTGTTGTCTTTATTCAGTTTATTTTTTTATTTAATCTCTTTTGTCAGCTACGCTATAATCAGTGGTGACTGAGCAAAGCTCTTCATTTCACTGTAGGTGACTGTCTGTCACCAATGTCAACAAATTTATTTTCAACTTTTTTTTTAAAACAACCAGCTCAATTGATTTGATACTTTTGTATGTAAGGCCTTGGGTTGACCTCTGTCAGATTGATTCATTTCTTGATCATATCTACAATTTGTAAACAATGGAACTAGTCGCCCAATGAGGTAATAACTTGTAAAGAACACATTAGTAGACTTTTTGAGCACCTTCTTTAAACACTTTCTGACGATTTAGAAAACCCTTAATTTGAAAATTCTGTCAAAACCACTCCCACTCCAATATATCGTGGTCAAAGCAGAGCTCACATTCTGTTTATGCTACTCAAAACAAAAACAAAAAAAAGTAATGAATGACACTGCCTTTGCTTGTTGTCATTTGAAAGTTGCAACACATAATTTAATCAGTTTCTGGCAAGGACATAAATTGGCAAACATGATTTCTATGGTATTTTCAAGTTTATAGCACTCTCAATGCTGGTCAGCATCATTCTCAGCATGAAAACCAGATAGTGACAAACTAGGACAACACGTACAATGACATTTAGAAAATGAAAGAAAGTATGCAAATCAGAGATCTGCAATCGAATTATCAAAGCAATCGGACTTGCAAGTGAAGTTTTCCCCAAAATGACAAAAATATTCATCAAAATTATAGAATTGAAGATATCATCATGAAATGAACAAATCTAAGAGAGACCTACCCAAGGTACATATACACCAAGTATAAAAGCATTCAGGCTTGTAGTTTTCAAGAAGAAGTTTAAAAATAAAGCATTGATCGTACGACGCCAGACAATCACTCGTATGATAAGTTGACAGCGGAGCTAACAATTATTACAATTGCTACAACAAGCTTCTAAACACAGGCTGAATCTAAGCATATTCAAGATATTACATGTTTCTCTTTGAAGAATTTGACAGTGTGAACAAATGTTAGAACGATTGTCTGTATTGTTGATGTTGTGACGTCAAGCACAGGAATATCAATAAACATAATGAATGGTAGAAATAAGATAAATAACCGAGATATATGAAACACCTGTAGTTTAATACAATTTATTTAAAAAAAACCTTACAAGGTATATGATAAAAGCTATAAGGACTGAATATGGCTATTGTGACCCTTGATCGTATGACAGAGCGCCCAAGCATGCAATTTACTTTACACGGGTTGAGTCCAATATTGAGCAGGAGGTAGTGTGACGACTGCCTTTTAAATAAAATCAGGGTTCCCTTTAATTTAAGTAGGCATGAGGATAAATAAACCAGAAATCAATAGTTGCTGCCTTGTTTGGTGACGTATCTGATGAGATTAATAGTATATTCACTTACCTTCCCCTGTCAATAACTGAATACACTAAAAGAAAACCTTCCCCAGTTCTCATATACTGCTCTCTCATTGCACTAAACTGTTCTTGACCAGCAGTATCTAAAACTACAAAACAAATACATATGGTTAGACATGTATACTCACTTTACATGAATAGACATGTACATTGTATATGAAATATATACTTACTATCTAGTCTTACTACTGCTTCATCTATGACACATTGCTTTGTGTAGGAATTATATGAAATATATACTCGCTATCTAGTCTTGCTACTGCTCCATCTATGACACATTGCTTTGTATAGGAATTATATGAAATATATACACACTATCTAGTCTTGCTACTGCTTCATCTATGACACATTGCTTTGTGTAGGAATTATATAAAATATATACTCACTATCTAGTCTTACTACTGCTTCATCTATAACACATTGCTTTGTATAGGAATTATATAAAATATATACACACTATCTAGTCTTGCTACTGCTTCATCTATGACACATTGCTTTGTGTAGGAATTATATAAAATATATACACACTATCTAGTCTTGCTACTGCTTCATCTATGACACATTGCTTTGTGTAGGAATTATATGAAATATATACACACTATCTAGTCTTACTACTGCTTCATCTATAACACATTGCTTTGTATAGGAATTATATGAAATATATACACACTATCTAGTCTTACTACTGCTTCATCTATAACACATTGCTTTGTATAGGAATTATATGAAATATATACTCACTATCTAGTCTTGCTACTGCTTCATCTATGACACATTGCTTTGTATAGGAATTATATGAAATATATACTCACTATCTAGTCTTACTACTGCTTCATCTATGACACATTGATTTGTATAGGAATTATATGAAATATATACACACTATCTAGTCTTACTACTGCTTCATCTATGACACATTGCTTTGTGTAGGAATTATATGAAATATATACTCACTATCTAGTCTTACTACTGCTTCATCTATGACACATTGATTTGTATAGGAATTATATGAAATATATACACACTATCTAGTCTTACTACTGCTTCATCTATAACACATTGCTTTGTATAGGAATTATATGAAATATATACACACTATCTAGTCTTACTACTGCTTCATCTATGACACATTGATTTGTATAGGAATTATATGAAATATATACACACTATCTAGTCTTACTACTGCTTCATCTATAACACATTGCTTTGTATAGGAATTATATGAAATATATACTCACTATCTAGTCTTACTACTGCTTCATCTATGACACATTGCTTTGTGTAGGAATTATATGAAATATATACTCACTATCTAGTCTTGCTACTGCTTCATCTATGACACATTGCTTTGTATAGGAATTATATAAAATATATACTCACTATCTAGTCTTACTACTGCTTCATCTATGACACATTGCTTTGTGTAGGAATTATATGAAATATATACTAACTATCTAGTCTTACTACTGCTTCATCTATGACACATTGCTTTGTGTAGGAATTATATGAAATATATACACACTATCTAGTCTTGCTACTGCTTCATCTATGACACATTGATTTGTATAGGAATTATATGAAATATATACACACTATCTAGTCTTTCTACTGCTTCATCTATGACACATTGATTTGTATAGGAATTATATCAAATATATACTCACTATCTAGTCTTGCTACTGCTTCATCTATAACGCATTGCTTCATGTAGGAATCTTCTATAGTAGGATCATAATCTTGTACAAAATATGACTGAAAACCAAAACGAGATTTTGTCATTGGACATGGCAGTGTTCACTTAATAACAGCGTTAATCACTTATATTATTTTCATTCATTTTCACTTATATTATTATTTTATGCTGAGTGTTTAGCCCAAATAAAGAGTTGGCAACCCTACATGAATTACATTACAACAGGTTTCCTAATAAAACACATGTGCCTCAAAGTTGAAAATATTTTTCTTGGTGTTCAAGACTACTACAGTACAGCGGAGTATTCTACAGTATTTTATTAAATTTGTATGTTTGTTAATTGTTTATTGTCTCCATAAAACAATCACAATACTTGAAATGAATTACAGTCTATCCAAAGATATATGATGTATGTGTAAAGTTTGAATGTTAACAATCTAGTTACATGCATACAAATTAGTTTATTATCATGTCTTTTCCATGTCAAACAGCATATTGGATACTGTAGAATACTTTATTTTCGCTATTTTCGCTGAAGGGATGATTCCGTGAAAATAAAATCCAGCGAATATACTTTTTTTCCTATATTTCACATTAAACTCATCAAAAATCAGTGAAAATAAATTCCATACAAAACGCCCAAAAAGCCTTTTCAGCGAAAACTAAATCCAGCGAAAATAAAGTATTCCACAGTATTTTTGATATCACACCCCTGATATCCAATGGGCTGTTGATAGGGATCTTGCCAGCTCGAGATCTCAAATGCTGGTTACTCATAAATATTAATGAGCTTGGTAACATGTGTAAATACATTTTTTATTCAAGTAAGAATATTTGTTTATTTTTCAGTTATGGAAAAAATTGGACATCAAATAAAACAACAATTCCATTTAAAATGTTAAACAGTTGGAATTTAAAAAATAAACCAGTTCTAAACATTGCTGAAATGCAAATTGCTCAAATTTATTATTGTTGCAATGTCTATTGGAAAACATCGTCTGAATCGCACAGTTTGTCTGCCTACTCCACCAACCCGTGCGGGATCAGCCTGGGTAAACACGTGTTTTATGTTAAACAAATGGTCAAGTTTGATTGGATGCGACTGTTGGAAAGGCGTTCAATTAGACGCTGTGTAACATTGCAGGTAAGCTAAAGAACAAAGTGTCGAACATGGCGACATGTAGCACGGTTACTTCACAATTCTTTAAGTAACCATGCGTATAGAGTGTGCTTAGGTTTGCCAAACTCCAAAAACCGACGCTGCATTTTTTCACCCACTATTCCTCAAATTTTTATGTCAACGTTGCAGGCTGTTTGTGGCACACATCATCAGCAAAGTGACAAATATTTATGTCGACCATGTTTTAACAAAGTAGTGAAACTATCAACTCTGAAAGAAAATCTACTCGACTGATCGATCAAGAGTTGAACTGTTACACAATATTTGTGATTTGCCACTCCCTGTCCATGTTGCAACAAACTCATCTTTTTTAGCTTTTGCCTCAATTGCATAGGTTTTGTGGTTGGGTTCGGTTGGGCAACATTCCAACTTGAGTAGGATTTCAGCGGAACTTTACCTTAAACTCTCACAAATCAATTGATAACATGAACTGCATTTATTTGCGAACGACACTCTTCAACAAACTGATAAATACATAAACTTGTAGAACTGACCCACAGTTGAGCACGGACCAACAAACTGGAACACAACTACTGTTCAACTTTAAAAGTGAAATAGAACATTACGGCGTTTTCCACGCAGACGAAGATTAACCAATCAGTGACTGCGTTCTGAATTAATAATGGAATCTCAGTCAACACCTATGGCTTATTATGGTTTCAACGATATACTGGCGGCAGGCAAAAGTTGCCTTCTAAAGCAATATATAAGCATAGTGGGTTTAACAATAGAAATGGTTAATAAACCTCAAAGTTAAAAGTTTAAAAAATTCAATAAACTAATTAACAACAACAATAATGGAAGTGTGACTCTGAAAAGAGACGCTGAATAAAATATCACTGTACAGGAGTGAAACGTTTATAAAAGTTTATTTATCAGCTTTCACACCAGATCATCTTCATATAGCTGGGTAATCCTTCTGTTTGCATGTTCTGCTGATACTCTCTTTGAACGTGAATTGTTAATTGGTGATTGTGATGATTGTTCAGGTATTTTGTTTTCAGTCTGATCCGGTGATTTGTCCGAAGATTCTGCCGATAATTCTAAGGGATACAATTGTGAAATGGCACGATTCGTTGAACCGTATTTGGTTTTGAGTTCAACTGCACGTGTTATACCATCAGCGCCCGTCAGCAATTTGGTCACCTTGGCCATATGCCAATGAATTCGCTTTCGCACATCATCATAGATTAACACAATGTTGCCAACTTTAACTGTGTTTGATTTAACACCTTTGATTTGATTTAAATGTCTCTCGCATAGGGATGTTATGTATTCAGATGACCATCGCCTCCAGAAAGCATCATGTAACACAGTCAAATAACGATAACGACGGTTGACAGTATTAGAATTCATCGAAAAGTTGGAGTTATGATCTGTGACAGAAACGCGAGGTAAACTTCGAATGGTTCGCCCATTAATGAGATGTGAAGGTGTAAGCGGTGTTAGATCGTCGATACTTGTTGATAAGTACATTAAGGAACGATCGTTTATAGCAGCTTCGATCTCTGCTATTAGTCTCCATTTCGACGTACGAAATACAGGTACGACCTAGTACCTTCTTCAAACTTGTTTTCGTTATACCTATGAGTCTTTCATAAAAGCCTCCCACCCAGGGAGAACGTTTTGGAATAAATCGCTAAGTTATCCGATTATCTGCCAAGTACCACTGAACAGAGGAATCAGCCATGGTAGTGTTTATCTCGTTAGTGGCTGAAATAAATGTGGTAGCATTGTCTGAAATGATCAACTGTGGTGTTGACCGACGGGCAGTAAATCGTCTCAATGCCAGTATGAATGAGGCAGTCGTCAAGTCCTTGACGAGTTCTAGATGAACAGCACGGGTTATGGCGCAAGTAAACAAACAAATATATGTCTTTATAATCGTGTTATCATGTATGTTTTTCACAAACAAATGTCCGGTATAATCAATCCCACAGACAGAAAAAGGATTCGCTCGCTTCACACGGAATTCTGGAAGCAAAGCTGGAATCGGTCGTGAATACGGAGGGACATCCACCTTCTTACATACCACACACTTATTTAGAACTGTGTTTACGAAACGTTGAATGAATGTTATCCAGTATCGTTCGCGTAGACTGGTAATTGTAGCGAGAGCGCTGCTGTGTTGTAACCGCACATGGGCATTGCAGATAACAAGTGTGGTGAAGTGATCTTTTCCGGGTAATATTATTGGGTGCATCGTATCATAGGGCACAATTCAGTATTTTGAAGTCTTCCGCCTGTCCTGAGTATTTGTTGACTGTCGATAAATAATTTTAGTTGGCGGTTTATTGATCCTAGTTTAGAATTATTTCGGATGAGTCCGTTAATAGTAATGAGATCGTTGTACTGTTCGTATCCATAGAATGATGTCATATCTAAGAGTTTGTCGATGCCATGGGTTGTTTCCGTAGTTTCACACACATTAATTGATGAATTTGAATTCTCATGGATTGGGGATTGATGCGATGTAGAAGTGATTTCAGTAGCAACATGATTGACAGTATTTGCAGAGACTTCACTTGTAGATCACATTTCGGCCAATGTTCGTGTGAGCTTAGCCATGGTGGCCCATGCCACCAGAGTTGAAACGTTGACAAATCTTTAGGAGTAATCCCTCTAGTTAAGAAATCGGTGGGGTTCTGAGTCGTTGGAACATACATTGTAGCGTAATTCCTGTTTGAAAAAGTTGATCTCTGTGACGCGGTTTCGTGTGAATGTATCTTGAGTTCCATGGCCATTCAACCAATGAAGCACGATTTGGCTATCAGACCAAAGATTGTAACGAATAATTTTGTATTTGCTTTCGCGAGATTGAGATACAAATTGACTGAGACGGGTGGCTATCACTACACCCATTAATTCCAGGCGTGGCAGTGTCAGGGCTTGTTTATTGATTGGAGATACACGAGTCTTAGCCATGATAATTGCAGATTCAGTGTCCGTAGCTAGATATATCACACCATCATATGCCCTTTTAGAGGCGTCTGAGAAGGCATGTATTTCAACACTTGTAGGATTGTTTTTGAAATACATGTATCGTCTAGAAATATCAATGTCAGTAACTTCATAGAGATCATGTGCAATTTGCGTCAAATTCTTTGGTTATAGGCATGTCCCAATTGTGATTGAACAACCAAAGAGTTTGTATTAGCAATTTTGCTCTTATTTGTATCGGAGAGAACAGTCCTAACGGGTCGTACAGGCTCGCCGAGTATCCGACAATGTCGCGCTTCATGGTATAGGAGCCAAAATCGGGCATTTTGGGTGGTTTTACTCTCAGCGTGTCGTCATCTGAGTTCCATCGGAGGCCAAGTACACTAACATTTGTATTCATGTTGGATCGGCAGTCGTTGTTCATGACAGTGTGCAAGAAAGAATCGTTCGTATTCCACAAGTGTAGATTAAATTTGCGTGTTGCAAATATGGAGGTCGATTGTTCATAGAAATTGATTGCTTCGATAGTATTACTGCATCCTGAAACAACATCGTCGACGTAGATATTTTGTTGTATGTCACGTGCTACCCGTAACCGGTTTATGAATGTGACTATCTATTAGGTTTCTTATCACAGCGTTGAGTATAAAAGGTAAACAAGTTGCTCCGAATAACACGGATGCGAACTGGTATGTTTTGAAACTACTGTTAATATCGTCAGCGTTCGACAACCAAAGAAATTTGGTAAACTTTCGATCCCTTTCGTCGAGTTTGATTTGCAAGAATGCCTTTTCGATGTCTGCTGTAAGCGCGATTGGATTTGCCCTGAATCGGAGTAGAATTGACGTTAATGAGTTTAGCATGGGGGGACCCGTGTCCAGACATTGATTCAAATTTGGTTGACCCTTACCTGGGGTCGCTGAGCAGTCATACACTATTCGTATTGGCATGGTTTTACTGTCTTTCTTTACAGAACGATGGGGTAAATAATGTTCTACTTCAGAATTATCTTGCGTTACTTCTTCAATGTACCCTTTCTCGATTTGTTCGCGTATAATATTATCGTAGACGGTAAGAAGATGGCATTTTAGCGATCGTATTACGGGTACGTGCTCGAGTAGAATCAAAGTTGGTTGGAAGGGTTGCGTGGTTAGTCTTCCATGGATAGTTTTGCGTTGAAATGACCGTCATGTTCGGTAAGACAATGATCAGTATAATTTCGATATTGTTCATTGTGTGACATGGATTTAGTATCATTACGTGTGAGTGTATCCTTTAATCCGATTGTTTCTAAATACCAATAAGAAGCGATCATTGTATCGAGTTGTTCATCTGGGGATTTCAGTGTTGAAACATGGAATGTCTGTATATTGGATGAACAGCGTTTTCCGGTGTTTATAGGACCCGAGAGCAAGTATCCAAAAGCAGATGATAACGGCAACTGGACTACAACCTTGTATGATGTGATTACCAACAAACTCCCAGTATTTGTCTACTCCAATCAGTATGTCAATAGTCATGGTCACATCGTTTGAAGGAGGGTGTGCTAGGGGCAGTCCTTGTAAGTGTTGCAAGTTACGTAAGTCATGTGTAATATTGTTGTCTAGATTGTCAGAAATCTCGTCAACAATCAGTAGATCTATGGAAATTCTTTCACCATCTCCTTTTAGTAGACTGACGGTTGTACGTGGAATAATCTTGTATTCGGTGCGAGGGTTCGAAAATGATTTCAAATTTAACATTTCGGCATGGTTGGGATTTGCCTTTATCGAGTTAGCAAATTTAGTTGTTATAAAACTTCTATCCGCGCCTTCATCAAACAATACCGTGGCGACTCGCGAATTGCTGTTAGCTGAAGTAGTGATTCGAGCAGTTTTTAACAACACTCCTGGAGGTTGCAGGGAATTGGATTCTACCTGATGTTCATCAACTTGAAATTGTCGCTTTCTATCATGGGTAGACGTGTGATTCAGACGGTTTAGAGACTGTAGCGGGAACTGACATGTCGGAATGTATTGAAGTGTGGTGTCTACCCTTACAAGTTCTGCATGTGAAACGTGATCGACACTCCTTAACTGTGTGACGGCCCAAACAATTGAAACACAATTTTTTTTCGTTGAATAATATTAAGTCGATCAGCCCGGGTTGATACTATTCTGCAGTCGTTAGTATAGTGTTTCCCCTTACAGTAGATACATAGCGGAGGTTTCTGAGGTCGGGAGAAGTTTGATTCCATATTATTAACGATGTTTCTGGTTCCAACTGGCGGTTGATATTCTTTGTTTCGAAAGGTTCCATTGAACGCGGACACATTATCGGTTTGAGGTTTTTGACTATTCGTGGTGAATTGAACAGTTTTGCGTTGGGATTGATTGGTAGCGATTGGTTCACTTGCCTGTTGCGTTGCGGCTTCGAGATCCCTGAGTTGTTTGTTTTCTGTTGCAATGTGTATTTAACCGGACACACTGTACTCGTCAACAAACTTTGCAATATATGTACATCTTCTTGAAATATCGACTTCAAAGTCCACGGTTTCGTTGAATTCCGTGTCAGAAGGATCAACTATGTTGATGATATCTTCATCAACGGATACGAGTTGTTCCATGAGGCGATTCAATGTGGGTTGGTTGTAAACGATTTCATTGTAGATGGTTTCTTTGTCGAGTTGTTCGTCGTAGTCCTGGACGAGTGTTTCTATTGGTGCAATCACTTTGATTAGAATTGTTCTGGCTTTGTCTCTCTTCTTCAGCAAATTCTGTAGACTTGGCGGCATGATTGACAACACGAATGTCATACGAAGCGTAAAACTTGAAGTACTCGATGAGTTGGTTTATAACTGTATCTCGTTCGGTATGGGTTTTCTAGACGGTGATGAAAATCTTCGTGGGTTTCCCTCGTGAGTACAGGTAGATTCGCAGAAATAATCGATGAACCTTCCGGAGAAATCCTAGTTTGCAATCCTGGTCTCGGCACCAAATATGTGGTTGGGTTCGGTTGGCCACAATCCTACTCAAGTTGGAATGTGGCCAACCGAACCCAACCACAGTTTTGGTGATCGGTGAGGCTTTTTATCTTGAAAAACTGTGTGATCTGTTCTGCTTGGGTCGCCTTTAAAATAAAAACACACTCTACTGTATTTTGATACAAGATAGCTGATTGCCCGTTTATTTTTGTCGCATCTCCCCTCCTTTTTGTTAAGGGCGCCTATTAAACACACACTGTAGTGGTTCAATCCGCCAATACCTATTAATCTTTACAGGAATTTTAACTTCTTGACATTGAATTTTCTTGGCTTTATGTAGAAAGCCTACAACAATTTTTTTGATTTTATTGAAGTTTCAACCATTAGTACGGTACTTTCATCTAAAGTTTTATTTTCAACATTGGAATCAACATTAATTTGTTTTGAAATCAGACTTCAGTTGTGGTGTGATCGGTAAGGTACAGACTGCTTTATATAAGTGTGTGTGTGATTTTTTACCATAGACCCATAGGGACAATACCAGTTGCCAAATTTTAGATTTCCTTTTAGATATTTTGGAATAACCTTTTCTTAAAACATTTTACTTTTTATATCAGCTGTGGCATGATCAGTGAAACTTACAACAACATAAATGCAAACCCAAATAAACTTGTATTTGTTATTGTTTAGAAGTACAATTGAAAGAGTCTCATGAAACATTAGCTGTGGCATAGTAATGCTGCAGAAATATAGCATGGCGGTAATGATTTTGAACGTGGCAGTGTCAGACTAGCATGGCAGTCTCCCAGAGCGCAGCCACTCTTTTTTATCCTGGGAGAACATTGAATAGTTAAAATTTTTATAATTAAAAACATAAAATGCAAAAAAAAAAAAAAAATTAAAAGAGCATCATGAAAATCTATCGCTAACCTACAAGTATAACATAAAGTGAATATTACAGCAGTACTCTTTATTTTTCTACACATATTAGTAAGACAAACTCATGACTTTTTTTTCCCATTCACAAATTAGAAACAAGTTTGAAAATGTAGTATTAAACAATGTGACTAAAACAATTTAATCTTAGAGGAAGACCAGCCATGACATTACTTTTATCAACCAGTTGTACAAAGAAATGATATACAGCTATACAGTGATAACCTCATATTTTTATATATCAAAAACAATATAATTTACTGTTCTATAAAAAGCTGTATCTGCATTCGTTCCAAGATTCATCTACACCATTCAAATGTTCAAACTTTCTTTTATGTGGAGAAAACTACACATTATTATTAATATTATTCCTAGAGACCTTACATGGACAGTTGTTTCACTGTTAGTGTTACAGGATAGAGGGGGAATAATAATAATTTTATTGCACCCGTAAAAAAAATAAAGGGCAGTGGGCGTCGTACCACGTCGTGTTCGACATGGTATTAATAGCAACGTACACAACGACTGTAAAATACATGGTTTGTTTACATGAAAATTTGAACACGCGTCGAGACGACCTACGCCCTTTAAATGTGTCCATTAGTAAGAACAGTGAAAATGAAGACGAAAAATAAGTAATATGCATGGTGTGAATGAATTGTAAAGATGTATTTAACTGGCCGCATTGAAACAAGGAAACGTCGGTTTGGACATATTTATTATAATTATAGTTTACAAACATTTGGATGTTGGGCGGATTAGGTACTTATTTTTATAGACACGGAAGTGAATGCGACGGCGACTTGAATGACAACGTAAGTGGGGTATTGTTGACAAACAGCAACCAGAGTTAAATCGAATCAGTGTTATCAATACACAATGTTGCTAATTATAAAATATAGGTATAAAACAGTAGCAGGCAACAGTGTTTTGTTTTAAGTGTGGAACATTAAAGTTAAAATAATGTCTGTCTTACCTGTATAAACTGAATGGTAAGAGCACTCTTACCAACGCCACCACCACCGACAACTACTAATTTGTGCATTTGGCTATATGAATTATTAGATGACATTCTGGAAGAACTTAGAATACGTCAAAACTGGAAGAGTTCGCCGAAATGCCGTCAAAACGCCATAGAAGTCAACAGAATAATACCCATTGGAAAACTTCACAATACCGAGGATTGGAGTTACAAGCCGGAAATGACTAAGATGGCGGTGTGATTAAATATGCAAATTTATTCAAAACAAACAGTCCCGTTGGAGAATGGTAGATATTTGTCACGTCTGACGAAAATCGTAGCGGAATTTTTGGTTGGAGCGAGAGACCCAAATTGCACTAAGTTGTGAACGCCGTTTAAACCGTTAATATCCATTTAAACTAGTCTGAAAGTCAGAGTAAGCGTATCGCCCGCTGAGGGCGCAACGCACAAACTTTGACCCTTTGACATTTGCTCTGGGATGGGATGACCTCTTATACCCTCTTCGGTTCCGGACAGTTGTTTGATCACGAACGCAAACGCGATTCTAATTATCAAGCAGCAATCTACCAGTAGGGATCAGAATGTATTCAAGAAATTATTGTGGATGAATGAATTCTGGCAACCTATAAATTGTTTCTAAACTTATAAATAATCTCGAGGGACCGATCGAGAGAAAAAAATGTGCATTATCGGGTTATCAGTATTTGTCATTGTTGTCGCCAAAGAGAAACAAATCATCATGCTAAATCGACAGACAGCCAAACGAGTTCCGACTACAGGAGCGGATACAGGATTTTTTATCGGAGGTCCAAATATTAAAATCGCCAGACTAAGTTAATGATTGTTTTATTATATACCCTATATATAAAATATGTTTTTGAAATGCAGTCCCTCACCCTCTTAGCTATTTTCGTCGCCGGAGCGATTCACGTCCCAAATTTTGGTTCTCCGGGCGTCTCTAATAAATACCCTATCTAACCGCTGGACTCAATTAGCTAAATTATGAAAAATTCATAGAAGATTGGGCGAAAATCGGTCGTTTTTGGCCTCAACGTTTTTTTGCTCGGAAACGCAAGGGCGATAAGACTCGATTTTCAAGAACGCAGGTCGCTCGGATCGGACGGTTTCTATTGTTTCGAATCTGTTGTGTGTCAAGATACATAATAACTTTGTTTTTTGGTAAATATAGAACATGCTCTGTTCCAATAAAGGATTTGTATATGCAAATCGAACATTATTAATAGTTCTTATTGTAACGTCTCCCATATAAATACTCCTCTACTCCCCAGAATTTGACAATGGTACTAACCCAGAATTGACTTTCTGTTCAGCGCGTCTTTGATTGTAGCAATGTTTACGCCACTGTACGAAAATACGCACACTCGCGAATTTACGGTGGCCCATATATACAATCGGCGAAGAATGACCAAATTTCGGCGATCAATGACGCATTGCGACGATCAATAACCAATTACGACGATCAATGACGCATTGCGGCGAACAATAACCAAATTGCGGCGATCAATGACGCATTGCGACGATCAATAACGCATTGCGACGATCAATAAAGCATTGCGACGATCAGTAACGCATTGCGACGATCAATAACCAATTTCAGCGATCAATAACGCATTGCGACGATCAATAACGCATTGCGACGATCAATGACGAACTACAGCTTGTGTAAGTAATGTTAGTAAAGAGCGCCGTCTATGGTGACATTGACGCGACGAACAGTGATCACGTGGTGAGGGCGTTTATGCGCCAATTGTACTCTCCGTGCCATTTCGTCGACTTTACTTTGACGATTGATCCATGCTTGATTCTGGTCTATTTATCGCCAGGATAATCGAAGATTGTTGTAGGTAAGTGCAGTCATACCATATTCTTTATTATGATTTATCTTCTAATAGTAATTCATATGTTATCGTAAGCACTGAAACAGCGTCTTTATGATGTGACCTTAATTCGCGAATGACTATGTGTGAGGTTATTTGAACTAAAAATCGCCCCTGACAGTGGAAGAGATTATGCTTTGCTTCTACTGTTATCAGATGATGATGAGAATCTATATTTTTCATATGTAATTTGGAATTATTTTGAGTGATGACTCAAGGAAGACAGTGATATTAGGGTCTCATACTTTGTGACAGATTTGGTGTCATTCCCGGTGATTTATAAGTGTATTGACTTATTCAACGTTAAACCTGTGTATTATATCGTGGTGAGTATGCTGCATGATGCATGTCTGAAGAACAGAGAGGCGAGTGGCTGCCTATCGGTATATTTAATTTATTTTTTGATGCATTTAAACAATAATTATGAAAATTAGCATCTTCTTATCATTTTACTGTTATTTGGCAGACATGGTATTTTTATATAAAGTGAGACACCAATATCAGCGAAGAGCAGATGATAAGCTGGCATTGGAAGTTGGTGACATTGTGAAGGTTCAAGGGCTTCCATGGAAGTTTAGGGGGATGCCAGAGAATCCAAGAGGATGGTTAACTGGGGTTAACCAAACTTCTAAAGAAGAGGGTTCATTCCCTAGTAATTTTGTGGACTTTATGGGCCAAAATACTTCCCCTAGGCCCCCAACACCCCCCTTACCAGTGAAGGAAGGACAGAAACGTAAGTACAAAGTATAAGTGCAGGCATGTCATAATTTTCTTTTGCTTCAAATTAGTTACCGCATCAATTGTGTTTTAGTCCAGGAATTGGCTGTGTGGTCAGTTCTGTAAATTGTCAATTGCAACCTGAAGTGCTGCACCTAAATTTTAGAATTTCTTTTTGTAAAATAATTTTGCAGCAATTAACATATCAAGCAAAAACAGGGATGGCAATTTGTACCCCTCGCTATGTCTGTATACATGTCCTACTGATCACATTCTATATATATATGAAATACGAAAGAATTGACACTCAACCCTGGTTGGTCATGGTAGTTGATTGTCATTGTTGTTAGAATTGACAATAAACAGTACAACACTTTCGACTAAACTAATTGCACACAATCTGCCATTATGTGACATCTGACAATTAACATTATGTGAGTTGTCTGTGATCATAATTCATTTTAGCTTATCTTGTGTATCCTTATTTTTAAACATTAGTTACCTTTGATGGCGGATATTAATTTCTACAGCATCAAACGTTTAAATTTCGACCGTAATCTTTTGCTTAGGCCAGACTTTTATTATCCCTTGTTTCGCGAACCCACCGAATGAACAGGAGCCTAAAATGAAATAAAAATTAAATTTTATTTCTGCGTAATTTCTCGCGCTCGCCGACATGTGAGTGCAAAAAATTGCTAAAAAAAATTATTTTTATCTTAATTTTTTAGGCCCGCCGCCTAACAAATCCAAGTTGCATTTTCATGGGAGTATCATGATCAAAGTACCGAAGTCTCGCGCAGATCTATACTTTATGCGCGTTGGTTGACAGTGACCTCTCTGCGTACTGCCTGCTTGAGACTACTAGGTGAACATGGCATGGCGTGGCGTGGTGACACGCCTTGAAACTCTGTCGCCAAAAAACCAAGAAATCTCTCATTAATGTTGAAAATTGTACCACCATTGGCGACATTGCCAACCACGTTATACATGGAATAAAATTTTATTTCATTTCTTCTCTCCGATCAATGATCTCACTTACAATTCTTTGAGAATCATACAAATCTAATGAAAAAAAAAGAGTTAATTTTATTTTTTTTCCGCCCTCCTCAAAAAAATTGACTTATAAAAACTCGAGAAACAAGGAATAAAAAAAGTCTGGCCTTACGATGAAATAAGTTGAAATTTATTTGCATTTCATAACAATTCAACGAATTTTTTGCACGTTATTATAATCATTACTAGGTAATAATCAACAATTGTGAAACGCAGCATAACCGGATTGCACTACCGCGATCATTTGCTACTAAGGAATGCAGATGTGTTCGTTTTTATTTGAAACTCCTTTTAAAATATACTTTCATTACTAATAAATAATCGTATTTGGCGCACAAAGTTTGTTAATTTGATTTTTTTTGAGAAAAATGTTCTGATTGACATTGTAATGAAATTTTAGGCGGTCTATTTTTTAATCCAGCAAGAAAAAAATGTATACAATTTTAAATTAGCTTCTGCAATAGTTTTTTTTTTTGTTTTGGGTGGTCCACTTTCATGACAGCAGACAATTGCAGTAGTATATTCTGAATTGGCATAATTGAACGCACTACACGCACTGACTCCACTGGCAAATTTTGAGCATTCGTTTGCACTCTAGCCACATGCAGTTGTACTGTAACAAAATCTTCAGAAAATAGTACTGCTTGTAGTAGCCATCCACTTTGGAGAGATGCGATCAACTTTGAAAATCAAAGGTTGGGATGCTGCAAAGGGTCTGTATTGCCACTCTTACGGGCTAATTGTTCACCACTGTCCAAATATATACAACAGTGAGGTGTTTGCAAAGTTCTAATATCAGTACAGTAACGTTCTTAGTGTCAGTAATCCTGACCATTACGCCCTGCCACCATGTCTCATTTCATCGAAACAGCTGACTGTGGCGGGCAGTGCAAAAGCAGCGTTTGATATTCAAATGAGCAAACGCAACTTAAGATCTCTCTGTTGTGTTTTATTTTTGTTTTGGCCACATGAAAGGTATATGATAATAAGGTTATTCACAAAATACCATATTTTACATTTTGTATGCTATGGTATTGTCCTTGGTGCTTCACGTCTTGAACAATACAGTCATGAATATTGTTTGGCTCAATTTCAATGGAATCAATTTGTTGCTTCATTTCTGTACAGCATGTTCAATTTAAATTAGTTCATGTGCTTGTATGCTACTTATTTTTCCTTCAACTATGTTTAAGATTCTTCTTTCTTTTTTTCAGAATCATCTGAAGAAACATCATCAGAAGCATCACTTACAGATATATTAATATTTGCAACTGGAGCTGATAAAGTTCCTCCTTTGGGATTCTTCCCCAAACCTAGTGTAGATTTCATTCATGATGGGGATATAGGGAAGCAAAAGTTGCCATTGGGAAACACGTGTGCAAATCTCCTTTATATTCCAGTTGTTAATAGTTATGAACTATTTAAATCATCCATGGACTTTGGAATCCTTAACAGTCCTGGTTTTGGACAGGTCTAGGTGTTCGGCGGTACATCAGGTTACATCATCAATTTATACCCCAACTTTAATACTCAACAAACTAAATTAATTTTGCTCTTGTGCTCTTAAATGACCTACAATATTAACACAGTGTATCTCAGTTCATCAACTTACTGGCGTATTGTTTAACTCACTCACATTTTTAATTAATTTTAAACATTTCTATTTTTTTCATTTGATATTTATATCCAATTTTGATATGTAGTTTATTCTCTTTTATTTTTATGAGCAAGTACTAGGCTACAATTTAAATTTGTACGCATCATGGTGTGCGTTATTTAGGTAGTTCACAGGAAATAAAACTGTGAATTGCAGCTAGTTTCCTTATTAAGATAAGAATGGTTGATAAGATAGGAATGCATAAGAAATAGTTTTACATACACCCAAATAGTTTCTTACAACGGTTCTAGGAACTATTCTGACAGTTAGCAAGGTTGCTTAAAACTTTGCAAAACACCGTTTTTTCGTTGAGTTTAGATTGTTCCATACCCTCGTTCAGATGAAGGTAATATGATACACGTTCGAGTACATGAATAGCACAGTCTAGAAAAATATTGTGCAACAATGACATCTATCTTGCTACCCGACAGTCTGAATAATTCTTAGAACTGCTGTAAGTACAGAATAAAACTTGATTTCTAAGATGCATTATTCTCTTGACAGTAATTAACATTATAGTCAGCGTTACCACACCGTACATTATGTTGAATCAACCTTCTATGCTCGGCACTGTAACTACCATATGATAGTAAATACATATGAACAGCATACTGTATAACACAGTGATAGCTATATTTGTAGGTTCTCTCTATAATTTTTTTCCATTTTGTGACATTCTAAATTCTTTAATTTTGATGAATATTTTGGTACTTTTTAGTAAAAACATACTTTTAACAATTTCTCAAAAACTGTTTTGCTGATTGTGTTAATGTGTGTATGTACATTCATTGGGATGACCATTATTAGATTTGTTCATTTTGTAACATCTTCAGTCTGCTTCCAAATATGGATCAGATTATTTTTATAATATGCAGTACATACAGCAAAGCTATGGCAGCTGACAGGCGGCTAGTCTTATATGTACACGTATTACTAACATATACATCTCAGCTAAGATCTATGTATGTAGAGTGTCATTTTTTTTAACCAGTACAGAAAGATTGTCTGCAGTAATTGTAGTAATAGTACAGATAGTTTAAAGTTACATTGTTGGCAAAATTAAACTCGCTATGTCATATTATCACAATTTGTGACTTCTTTATCAGCATTTTAGGGTGGCCATGCCCATTCCAAGCTAATCTATATTGCAGTAGGGACATTAATTGCTTTTGTGTAGCATGTCCACTGTCTGTGATACCACGTTACAAGACAGTCAAGCTACACAATGTATGTCCCTATCGCAACATAGATTCATCCAAAGTAGGCATGGCCACAAGTCGACACAAGCAATATTAGAAATAAGTTATGTTTGTCAAATCCAAAGTAGTAAGCCAATTCACAATCAAGTTTGCAAATTGGCTGCCCAATACTGCCAGACTATTTATATTGTGTTAATTGCACAGTGACCCGAGCAAACTTTCATTAATACATATTTCCTAGGTTAGTTATGTCAAGTAAGCACAGAATTTGAAAGCAATGCATGATGTGGTTTATTGTAGTCAATGAAAGGTGCATTGTACCAGGTTCTGATCAGTATAATTTGAGAATGATGTAACTTTAGAGTTACTCATTGAAAGGGCTTTCATCAATGAAGTATATTACCTATTTTTCTAACCAGTCTTATGTTTAAATTTGTCTGTGGTGGTAAATAGGTGTCTGTGACATCAAATCAACGCTAATATTATTTTGATCTGTGCAAATAGTGAATTGCTATAAAATACTGTAGTGTTTTCTTTTTTTAACATGGGCAAGACTCATGAAAACAGCTTGCATATTGTTAAACTGAATCCATAGTGAATGTATCACACTATTGCAACATACAGAAATGTAGTTGATTTTTCAGAATAATTAAAAAAATAATGTGTTCAATACAGAACTTGGGTGTTATATGGTATCATAGAATTTGTACCCACAAGTAAATAGTGCAGTTTGAATCACTGAAATATACCATATTTGTCCTATTGGTTGCACAAGTGAATGAAATGACAACTGATCATGACTATTAAATGTGGCATGCATTTTTCATACTACCGGTAATATAAGCAACAGCAATGTAGTAGTCCCCCATCAATATACACTGTATCAAACCAATTTAATGCATTTTTCAGAAAATTCTCGACCAATAACATCTACAACTGTAATCTTTCAAATAGAGCAGTTCAACACACATAATGAAATTTGTAATATTTGAATATTTATTGTACATTTTCCATAATTACCACTAAACAATATATAATATGAGATATCTACGCTGTTAGCAATGCACATTTCAAGAATTGAAGATATCATTAGAAAATGAACAATGTGTATAGTATCAAAGCAATCGGGCTTGCTGTTTTCAACAATAATTCAAAAATGTCACTTTTTACCAAAAATGACAAAAATATTCATTAAAATTAGAGAATTAAGATATCACGAAATAAACAAATCTGAAAAAGGTCTACCTGAGGTACATATATGTATAGTATCAAAGCAATCAGACTTGCGGTTTTTAACAAGAAGTTGAAAATATTACTTTTTACCAAAAATGACAACAGCGCCACCACCGCCACGGCATACAATTGTAGGCCCCCTAAGTTTGTTACGGTTTATGAATCAAAATAGAAAATTGTCGAACGAAAAAAAACCAACAGAATTCTGCATGTAAAATATATTTCACGAGTGAAATAATTTTGATTCAGAACTGAAACATAAATTTACCCTAAACACATCAGAAGTAAAATGAATGACACAAAATAACCTTTATTTAAACATAAATTTGTGTACTGAATGGAATATAAATTGTACACAACAAACTGGCGTCTGAATAATTAAATAGGAATTCTTTGAACAAAAATACGTTTGATGCAATCAAATACGAATTTTAGAAAACGAAATAATATTTTATGAAATGTAAAATAGAATTTACAAACATAAATTGCGTTTTGTGGAATAAAATATGGATTTAAAAAAAAAAAAAATTGTTTTTAATAATATTGCAACACTTGACTTGCCATAGCAATGGATTCTAGTATTTTGGATTTATTCATATAACGAATACTTACACAACCTGTAGTTCGTGGACGAACGAAGTTAACTCCATGGCGGACGCCATTGAAGTGTGCAAAGCATTGTGGGTCCATCCTTTAAACTAAATCGCTGGAATTGGTTATTGATCGTCGCAATGCGTTATTGATCGTCGCAATGCGTTACTGATCGTCGCAATGCTTTATTGATCGTCGCAATGCGTTATTGATCGCCGCAAGCGTTATTGATCGTCGCAATGCGTTATTGATCGTCGCAATGCGTTATTGATCGTCGCAATGCGTCATTGATCGCCGCAATTTGGTTATTGTTCGCCGCAATGCGTCATTGATCGTCGTAATTGGTTATTGATCGTCGCAATGCATCATTGATCGCCGAAATTTGGTCATTCTTCGCCGATTGTATATATGGGCCACCGTACGAATTTGACAACATTCACTTGAGCGTTTTAGGATAGTGGGAATAGAAGCAGATAGATCGAAATGACAGTTACGTCACTCATGAAGATTGACATATTCCATTTATTTCTTTATCCAATAGTAAGTTGAGACTGATGTTTTATAAAGGTGATGTCCACAACATAACAACACAATTTTGCACTCAGCTGTCAAGTTCAAAACAAAATTGCTAAAACGTTCTGCTGTGGCAACGCAATGTACTGGTAACTGGCTAGAACCAGTTTGGTGAGTATGCTGCTTCAAATCTATAGAAGGAATATGTGTGTCCAAACAGGGCCGGGCGTGTTATGAAAAATAACTGCATGGCTCACTTTTTCTTGCGTCTGACCTGCCTATAGAGGGCGTCAGTACGAGGGACGTTCAATAAGTAATGCCCCTGACCCACTTCCAGTTGTCTGATCTAGATGAAATTTTGCATGTGTAATAATTTACATCTCTATGGGTTATGTTGCAAAAAACAGCTCTGAACTAACTGTGGTTTCTGATTTACAGGTGTTTGAACTGGGTCAGGTGTGAAATGGAGCCAGTTAAGTGTTGCGCAGTGATCCGTTTTTTTTTTGTATTTGAAAGGACGCACACCAAAGGAGACTTTTGATGAAATGAAAGAAACTTATGATGATGATGCCCCATCATATGACCTTGTAAAACGCTGGCATCGTGAATTCAAACATGACCGGAAGTCTGTGGAAACAGCTCCCAGACCTGATTGTCCCTCTTCTGCCATTGATGAGGCATCTGTCCGTCAAGTTGAGGCAGCCATTTTGGAAAATCGACGCATTTCTGTTCGCCAAATAGCCCAAGAGGTCACGATCATTACAGGGCCTGTGGGAACTATCATTCATGACCATTTGCATATGCATAAGGTATATGCCAGATGGATTCCCAGGTTGCTCACACCTTTCCAGAAGCAATAACGCGTCGAGTGCTCGAGGATCATGAATTTGGAGATGATGTTCCAAGAAGATGAGTCAAAGTTTTTAAAAAGACTGATTACACAGGATGAAACTTGGGTCCGTCACTATGATCCAGAGACCAAAGCCAAGTCAATGCAGTTGAAGCACTTGGATTCACCACCTCCAAAGAAGGCAAGGGTGCACCCCTCCGCTGGCAAGGTCATGCTTACAGTCTTTTAGGACCAGGACGGATTAGGAATGACAGATTTCCTGGCAAAGGGTACCACAATTACAGGAGCCTATTATGCTTCACGTTTGATGAACTTTAAGAGAAGCTATCAAAATCAAGAGGCGGGAAAGATCAGTAAAGGTATCCTCCTCCTGCAGGACAACGCTCCGGTCCACAACTCGCATGCAGATCAGAAGCATGGGCGTGTGGCTAGGAAATCCTCCCCCATCCTCTTACTCTCCTGACCTTGCACCCTCTGACTTTCATCTCTTCCCAGCGATGAAATTGTTTTTGAAAGGAAAGCGTTTCCCAGATGATTCAGCCTTGATTTCAGAAATTACGACGTGGTTTGAGGACCAACTTGGGGTGTTCTACAAAAACGGTGTCCAGAGCTGCATCAAACGATAGAAGAAATGCACAACTCTGGGTGGTTTCTATGTAGAGAAAGACTAATAACTGTACAAAGTTTCATTAAACTCCACCTATGGGAAATGGGTCAGGGGCATTACTTATTGAACGCCCTTCGTATGTGAAAGTTTTGAACACCGCGAATATTATGTTCATTTCGACGACGTTAATTTTACGAATCCTCGTTAATTCTCGCCACAGAAACACTTATTATAAAAGTGTGCGACTTATAGCAATGGTATGTCCCACTATTTTCCCAATTAATTCGATGAGCGATTCCAACGTTATACAATTCTCGCGTACTAGTCTCGTATATTGTGTGAATGTCTCAACGCTAATCAATCATCATTGAACAACAATGAAGTAACTAACGATGTTATTAAAAACAACGGTATTGTCTAAACTCTAATAATAAGTCACAAGAACCATGCCGATTTAAAGTTCCAGAAACGTAGTTTCAAACATCTGAAAGATACAAAGGCATTGAAATATAACAATACAGTAAGTCATGGAGCCGGGACACTTCAATATAAGACCGTTTTGTCCGTTTTCTTTTTGTGTCACTATGAAACGGGACATACGTTTGCCATTTGTCTGTTTTGATCGCCAGTTTAAAAGACACCCGTGGTACTGCGTGTGACTGAAGCTTAATAGTAAACAAAAAACAGCTGCCGTTTTGTAAAAGATAGTCGTATTGATTGCAAGGAATACAGCGTTCAACACAATACACTTGCGGCAGATGAGTGCATGGTATACTTTTCACCATTGCAATGTACACCAATCACTGTACGTAACCAGTTTGCAACATGTCCGTCATTATGGCCAAAGATTGTGTATATTTATCGCTGATTGGCATTTTAGCGATGACTAGTGTCAATCAAATGTCTCTATCCCCCTAATGTACGTGTTTGCAGTTACGTCATAACTACGTCAGTCACCAGTCACCGCTTCCGGTACAGTCGTGCAGTGAAATATAAATATTCTCGACTTCTGGATACTGTCACACTTGTAACCATGCCAACTACGTCTTGTATGAGATCGTAACAGCGGACAGCGGACAGAGTCTGTGTCGTATATGCCTATCAGACATACAGGTAAACTAATTTACATGCACTTATTTAACGATTATAAATCCCGCACTTACTAAATAACCACTCTATGTACGGATCTATTATAACCCATCAAAACAATCGCCACGATTCTTTAGTCAGTACTTCTTAGCAGATTATGCAGAAAATAAATCGCAATAAAACAATAGCTAATGAAAGATTGATTAATAATTACCAAATACAGATGTTTTGTTAGTGAACAATAACAAACTGTAACTGCCTGCGATAATAATGTTATAATTTAATACATGGTTTTAGATTTACAATGTTTCTAAACTTTTTAAAGTTTCCGTAAAATGCTCTATTACATGCTCAAAAATACGCTAATTAAAATCTACGTGAACGTGTTAAATAACAATAAAACTCTTAATTGATAAATTAGCGATATTAAAACACATTAAATATCAAAACATCAAATTAGTGAAATTAAATGTCAGTGAAAATAATTGGTTTTACAGAAGTGAACGGAATGTTACGCTGAAAACGCTTACTACTAGGACAGTCACTAATGAAATGAAGTCCACGCACTTATTTGAGCAGAATGTCGTGTCTTTTGTAGTGGTTGTACACTGAATTGAAAACATCACGTATTGTGTGATTAAGCTTTGGCATTTAGTATCACTTTAATAAAAATTACAGTCGATTTAGGAATATAATTAACTCATAATATTCACAACTGCATTACTGCCATTCATTTCATGTCAATATGAAACTTGAAACATCCCAAGATTTGTTTAAATGTAAGTTTTGATTGCTACTGTTTTTGTGCAAATTGTAAGTACAAGTATTTCATTTAGTGGTGGCACTTGCCACAGAAACCCATGTTACCGAAACCGTGCGATCGGGACGATGACAGAAACCATATTGACATTATTTTGAATGTAATGCACTATCATGGTCAAACACAAACACATGTGGACCTTAAAGTTTCCCTCAAAGTCGCATCTATTACTGAATGAATCAGAAGATTAGACTTCCCATTGAGTATGCGGTATATTCACCCTGGGATGGTGTTCAACCAAAGTATCTTTTGATAATGTCCTGTGCAACTAGCACTATGCTATAGCTAACGGCAATCGAATCCACCGCACACGTGATGTATGTGACTATATTTCTATCTGATCGTCAGAGAGTAGCGAAATACAAATATGGTCACACAAATTCTCATTATGTCTCGCAACGTGTTTTAAAATTAATATACTGTTCACTATTCTCCGCTGATGGCGCTGCTGTCAAACTGCTACAATACAAAGAGGCATCAGTGTTGAATATGATAGCTACCTGCAGCTAGTAAATGTATATTCAGAGTCGAAAGGAGTGAAGATGCACAATAAACCTATTTTCAGTGTTTGATTTATAAAAAGAACCGTTTAAAATGACCACAAATAATATTAATATGAGTACGTTTGCACATGATTCACTGTATTACGTGCAAAGGAATAACGCATGCGCAATGATACACGTTTGTCTGGTTTGTTTTATATGCTTTATAGATTTTTTAGATAACATAGTGGGCAGCGAATCGATTTGTTGACTGTCACGTAATACTGTTCATGAATTACACAAACAGTGTGACCCGCTGATTGATCGGTAGTGCCGTGGTCTCAATCACAGCACTGTCGTCTAACGAGTTGCGACCGTCAATGGCCCAACATATCGCCTACGAGTTTGACTGATCTCAAATTCATGTTGACTGTCTCATAGAATGTGCCAGTGATATGGGACTGGAGAACGGATATCATATCAATAGCTCAGTGTGAGCACTGCACTCAACATTCAACTAGTTTGTAATTGCCTTTTAATTAATCTGTTATCTTTCTTTTTTTTTACTGTGTTATTTGTTATCACCTTATGGTGAATTTGCGACGTGTAAAATAAATAATGACGAAATGATTGTAACAGTAACAACCTAATAATAATGACGTCATGATGGATTCCGACACTGCACAGAGAGCAATAACATCAACGCCAGTCAGAAACGCTAATTTCCTACATCCATCTCAGTGCATCTATAATAACTTTTGATATGCAGCGTACATCAATTTTATGGAGTGTATCAAATTTGTTCATTCCATTATAAACTGTATTCATTCAATTTTATTAAAATTAGTCAGTGGTCTAATGCCGAGTGCTAATGTTCGGATTCATACTTGTAGTAATGATTCGAAAATAATGAACTTTTAATTATGACCATGCCGTCTCCATTGAAGGGCAACTTTGAAAGCTTTGTAATACTTTTCTTTAAACCCTTTTTGTATATTCAATGTCATGAGTAGGCCAAGCTACTTAATGATATTCTATGTTGTATTATGTTGTAGTTCTTTGGCCAATGTGTTATTATTGGCATACTCTATGTCGAGCATGCCAGTCTGAATACAATAACATGCCTCTATATCTTTTCAATCCAACGGATTGGTGTACAAATCCAAAACTGGATAAAGTGGTGAAAATTGGAGGAACTATAAATGAATAAAACATGCTCGCGATCTTTGGAAATTAACATAATGTTTTCATATTAGGAATTTGTATTTCCTAATAAGGTAGGATGTAGATACAGAAATACGCTGTGACTCGTGTTAATACTAAATAAGGTATCAATCTTCAAATAATAATGGCATGCTAGTTTTTTGGTAGGTGTTACTTAAAATAAATCATAGGAGTTGGAAATAGTTTGTAATTATCTCTCGGTGTATTCATCCATTCTATTACAATACTTGACATCCATGACATTAGAATCGTACATTTTGTCACACTTTTCAAGTACCAACATTTACATAATTAGACGATGTAATTTGATAATTTGATGAATGCTGTCGGTGAAGAGAGTTTTATATCGATTTGAAGGTGATGAGAGGTTTATATCGAATTGAAGGTGATGAGAGGTTTATATCGAATTGAAGGTGATGAGAGGTTTATATCGAATTGAAGGTGATGAGAGGTTTATATCGAATTGAAGGTGAAGAGAGGTTTATATCGAATTGAAGGTGATGAGAGGTTTATATCGAATTGAAGGTGAAGCGAGGTTTATATCGAATTGAAGGTGATGAGAAGTTTATATCGAATTGAAGGTGATGAGAGGTTTATATCGAATTGAAGGTGATGAGAGGTTTATATCGAATTGAAGGTGATGAGAGGTTTATATCGAATTGAAGGTAATGAGAGGTTTATATCGAATTGAAGGTGATGAGAGGTTTATATCGAATTGAAGGTGATGAGAGGTTTATATCGAATTGAAGGTGAAGAGATGTTTATATCGAATTGAAGGTGATGAGAGGTTTATATCGAATTGAAGGTGATGAGAGGTTTATATCGAATTGAAGGTGATGAGAGGTTTATATCGAATTGAAGGTGATGAGAGGTTTATATCGAATTGAAGGTGATGAGAGGTTTATATTGAATTGAAGGTGATGAGAGGTTTATATCGAATTGAAGGTGAAGAGAGGTTTATATCGAATTGAAGGTGATGAGAGGTTTATATCGAATTGAAGGTGATGAGAGGTTTATATCGAATTGAAGGTGATGAGAGGTTTATATCGAATTGAAGGTGATGAGAGGTTTATATCGAATTGAAGGTGATGAGAGGTTTATATCGAACTGAAAGTGATGAGAGGTTTATATCGAATTGAAGGTGATGAGAGGTTTATATCGAATTGAAGGTGATGAGAGGTTTATATCGAATTGAAGGTGATGAGAGGTTTATATCACATTGAAGGTGATGAGAGGTTTATATCGAATTGAAGGTGATGAGAGGTTTATATCGAATTGAAGGTGAAGAGAGGTTTATATCGAATTGAGGTGATGAGAGGTTTATATCGAATTGAAGGTGAAGAGAGGTTTATATCGAATTGAGGTGATGAGAGGTTTATATCGAATTGAAGGTGAAGAGAGGTTTATATCGAATTGAAGGTGAAGAGAGGTTTATATCGAATTGAAGGTGATGAGAGGTTTATATCGAGTTGAAGGTGAAGAGAGGTTTATATCGAATTGAAGGTGAAGAGAGGTTTATATCGAATTGAAGATGAAGAGAGGTTTATATCGAATTGAAGGTGATGAGAGGTTTATATCGAATTGAAGGTGAAGAGAGGTTTATATCGAATTGAAGGTGATGAGAGGTTTATATCGAATTGAAGGTGAAGAGAGGTTTATATCGAATTGAAGGTGAAGAGAGGTTTATATCGAATTGAAGCTTGTAGTTTCCGCCAAGGAATATAGGAATTACAACGGTTTAGTTTTGGAGTTCTTAGATTGAGGTTCCAGGACATTAAAACTATACATTGCTCAAATTCGATAGAAGCGGTATCGTATGAGAGATTTCAGTGACTCTGTAATGAGGCAAGATGTGAGTATCTGATGACGCCACCCTTTACATAAAAAACACTTCTCCACAAATCACTTCGTTCCAGATTCCCTCGTGTCACATGTGCACAATAGTTAATATTTAAGCGACAAGGATATGTTTGTATTAAGAATAATATTTCGATATAAATATTAAACACACTTCAAAATGATATGGTTCAAATAGCATTGGGTATTTTGAATTGAATGAATGTGTATATCACCTTTGTTTTAATTTGCAGTATTATGATAACTACTTTTTCATTTTAATTTAATTCCATTAACCGATAATGTTATCATAACGACATGTGATTATTGTGCAAGACATACAACCTTGAAAAAGAATGCAACGTGTCCGAGTCTTGGGACGAAGCGAATGTGTGATGCAAAGTGACCATTTTGTACAAAGTGACTTTGGACGCAATGACTTGGGACGAAGCGACTGTGTGGTGCAAAGTGACCATTTTGTACGAAGTGACATGGGATGCAATGACTTGGGACGAAGTGACTGTGTGGTGTGAAGTGACCATTTTGTACGAAGTGACTTGGGACGCAATGACTTTGGACGAAGTGACTGTGTGGTGCGAAGTGACCATTTTGTACGAAGTGACTTGGGACGCAATGACTTGGGATGAAGCGACTGTGTGGTGCGAAGTGACCATTTTGTAAGAAGTGACTTGGGACGCAATGACTGTGTGGTGCGAAGTGACCATTTCGTACGAAGTGACTTGGGACGCAATGACTTGGGTTGAAGTGACTGTGTGGTGCGAAGTGACCATTTTGTACAAAGTGACTTGGGACGCAATGAATGTGTGGTGCGAAGTGACCATTTCGTATGAAGTGACTTGGGACGCAATGACTTGGGACGAAGTGACTGTGTGGTGCGAAGTGACCATTTCGTACGAAGTGACTTGGGACGCAATGACTTGGGACGAAGCAACTGTGTGGTGCAAAGTGACCATTTTGTACGAAGTGACTTGGGACGAAATGACTGTGTGGTGCGAAGTGACCATTTTGTACGAAGTGACTTGGGACAAAATGACTTGGAACGAAGTGACTGTGTGGTGCAAAGTGATCATTTTGTACGAAGTGACTTGGGACAAAATGACTTGGGACGAAGTGACTGTGTGGTGCGAGGTGACCATTTTGTACGAAGTGACTTAGGACGTAATGACTTGGGACGAAGTGACTGTGTGGTGCGAAGTGCCCATTTTGTACGAAGTGACTTGGGACACAATGACTTGGGACGAAGTGACTGTGTGGTGCGAAGTGACCATTTTGTACAAAGTGACTTGGGACGCAATGACTGTGTGGTGCGAAGTGACCATTTCGTACGAAGTGACTTGGGACGCAATGACTTGGGTCGAAGTGACTGTGTGGTGCGAAGTGATCATTTGGTACGAAGTGACTTGGGACGCAATGACTGTGTGGTGCGAAGTGACCATTTCGTACGAAGTGACTTGGGATGCAATGACTTGGGACGAAGTGACTGTGTGGTGCGAAGTGACCATTTCGTACGAAGTGACTTGGGACGCAATGACTTGGGACGAAGCAACTGTGTGGTGCGAAGTGACCATTTTGTACGAAGTGACTTGGGACGAAATGACTGTGTGGTGCGAAGTGACCATTTTGTACGAAGTGACTTGGGACGAAATGACTTGGGACGAAGTGACTGTGTGGTGCAAAGTGATCATTTTGTACGAAGTGACTTGGGACGAAATGACTTGGGACGAAGTGACTGTGTGGTGTGAGGTGACCATTTTGTACGAAGTGACTTAGGACGCAATGACTTGGGACGAAGTGACTGTGTGGTGCGAAGTGCCCATTTTGTACAAAATGACTTGGGACACAATGACTTGGGACGAAGTGACTGTGTGGTGCGAAGTGACCATTTCGTACGAAGTGACTTGGGATGAAATGACTTGGGTAGAAGCGACTGTGTGGTGCGAAGTGACCATTTTGTACGAAGTGACTTGGAACGAAATGACTTGGGACAAAGTGACTGTGTCGTGCAAAGTTACCATTTCGTACGAAGTGACTTGGAATGAAATGACTTGGGACAAAGTGACTGTGTCGTGCGAAGTTACCATTTCGTATGAAGTGATTTTGGGACGCAATGACTTGGAACGGAAAGAAGCGAATCTATGGTGCGAAATGACCATTTGGTTCTCATGTGGTTACTGTAACTAGTTGTGTAACGCTCAGTTGATATCCGTAGAATTAGTACATTCGAATACCGGTTGTTGATGCCGCGTCCGCCACGTTAACTTGCCACTCTCCGTCACCCAAGTCCATGTCAACATCTGTGTATGTGTCTCGTCCCAGACTGAGTGTACGAGTACATTCCATCCTTTCGAGTTCGTTCATTCTATCTTGTTTGAAGGTAGACACTGGCTAGATATGTAAGCCGTTTCTTGTTTATGATAATAATGATTTTTATAAATACAAGGTTTAGAATATATCAATTGAAAAACAAAGAGAAGTTGGTAATCAATTTTGAAATGAAAATTATATTTATTTATGGGATGTCAGCACACACAATTGCGTTTTTCGATATTTGTCGTGTTTACACAGTGATTACTAAACTATCTGTTTCTACTATCAAGACACGGGTATCAACGCTAATTAATTTGAACAATTAATTTAATTCATCGTTCATTATGTATGATATTGCCCAAAAGGTATCACATGAACAGCTGACAGTATGTCGTGATATTTTCACATTATAATCACCCAATCTGACACCTTACGATAAAGCCTTTGTTTTAGATACGAAATATAATCATAATATAAAAACATTGATATCAACATCCTAATATTCAGCAATTCTCGGATTATTGTTTCGGATCATGAAATCTGACGCTGAGCCACCTTCTGATATATTGGCGAATTGTATTAAAATTCTATTTGATTGGTACCATGGCAACACACCTAATGCTTTTACTTTGGGTATAACCGTGACCTATAAACAAAGGCAAAACTTGGACGAAGGTCAATGCTCATCACAGAATAACGAGTCGCGTGACGGAATGGCGATACAAATATTTCCTGTCAATCTACTTGAAACTAAACTGAAAAAGAATATGTCTAACAGGGAAGAACCACTCTTGACAACCTTAATTTTATCGGGAAATAAATGGTCGTTTGTATATAACGCATGTTAATATACAACCACAGTCCAGAGGGACTCTGATACTAACAGTCAATTATTTGTCGTGTGACTACAACAAATTTAGTCCCAAATGTACCAATACAGGAAGCAGTCTTCGTGTACTATATATGCTGTCCACTTGGTTCGAATGGACAGTCACTTCGGGAAGAGGCACGCATACATGGGTTTTACAGCCACACAACATTCCGGGGACTCCACTAAGTCAGAGTAACATGTTGTAACGTAGTAACGATAATGATGTCACCACTCTAACTCTGCCCTCATCATATCTTAACCAAGTTTTAGAGTCCATTGGAAGCATTCCGAACACACAAACTGGCATGTTATATATTCTTTTTCGTTATCAAATAGCACTGTTTTAACGTTATTACGTCGATATTAATGATTTAACGTTTATTGGAGTCCATGGTAACGCGCAGGTGTTTCTGTGTTATTTTTTTCTATAGGATAAAGCCCGGATATGCGTCAGAATATGGAATTTGTTTATAGTGATCGCGAATGTGTAAACGAAGCAAGACCAAAGAGTGTATCGGACATCGTGTACACCTCAATGTATGGTGATGCACGAGATAGAAGTGGCGAACCACTAGTACGCCAATACCGGAGTGTTGAGCCACGAGAAGGACAAAGACCAAGGACACCACGAAGGTTCAGAGCACCGCAGTCGACTAAAACTGTTCAGAGACCCTGGACTGCAGAAAGGCCACGAACTCCGCGGACACCTCGGAGACCTGTAACTTCAGGCGGATCGAGAAGGCCTAGTACACCCCGGCAAAGGGCATTGTCCAGTGCAAAGAACACATCCCGGCCAGAAACACCTCAGAGGCCGCGAACTGCAGCTAATGTAAAAGTGGCGACTGTGTGTGATTGGAGCGACTTGTCGTGCGTGGTGGACTGCAGTCTCGACGATATGCGAGGACTGACATTTGGCGAAGACAACAATAACGACAACCACCTACAGAGACCGGACGGTTTCCAATTCGACGGTCGTGGACTTACAGGTCGGATGTTCGTACGCGAGAAAACAACGCTCACAAAGGGAGAACAGGCCATAATCGGTGGAATTGTACGAAATAAGAGTGACCTAAGGGTTCCAAGACTATCGAAAAGTCTGGACACCACCACAACTACTGCAATTACTCCACCTTCTAACACGAACGCCAATAAAAATGAACCGGAACGTCATCGGGACGCGTGGCTATTACGCCATAACAATTATTTTTTGGAGGCGTTGGAGGGTGCTCATAATGTGAATCCCTGTCTTATTCCAGACCGCTGTCCGAATGCCGACCAGGATCAGGATCGACAGAAATCTAAAGAGTGGCGGGAACAAGGAATTCTACAAACTTCCAAAAGTCTATGCCGGGGACTAAGTATATCACCTCGTATAAACCAATGTGGCCGGCCACGCAATGGCATGATCAGCGACCGTGCCGGGAATATTGTCTACGACCCGACTCGTGACGGTACTATCGGCATTACTAACTCGAATGATTTTGCTGAAAAAACAGGGTTTTTTGTCACCGCGCAAAAATTCCGGTTCTTTAAATTTCCGGACATTCATTTGGGATCGCTCGACAGAGACAGAAATCGAGAAAAACACGATCTACGAAAACGAAAAATACCACCGATTGTGATTCCGAATAGACAAGGTAGGGTTACTGTGAAACACGTGGTGGAGGAACGCACTAAGGAGGAGGGAAAAAAGACAAGAGTGAAGAAGGCATACGTGGACGTGTTTTTACCCACAGCAGGCTGCGTTTATTATCCGGAAGAAGAACTCATAGAACTAGGGAAGAAAGCCCAGAAAGAGCTGGATGATATGAACAACGCCACCAGTAACAACAGCCGCGTAGTTATTCACGTTGAGACGTGTGACAATGACGGTGATAGCAGCGATAATGAAGATTATCAATCTGATATAGATCCGCAAGATGACGTCACCAATAATCGCAGATTAAGACATGAACATTGCAGTTCTTCTAAGCATATTTGTAGTGCCACGGATGAGTTTACTTAATTTACCTAACTCCATAATGTTATGTACTAATGAGTGAGTTCACGTTACATGTACTATGTTTATCTTTGTACTTAAATTATTATTTAACCACAAATCGTAAACGAAGGTATCAAACTTAACATTATGTTAATCGTACGTGTACAAGTCACACATGCTTGTCACTAAACGTAGCGAATGCACGTCAGTTAAAAAAACTGTAAACAAAAATAATCATTTTCCCAACAATTTGGGCTGGAGAATTTGCCGTGCGTCGACAAGATGTCATTATAGAATTATTTAAAATTTCAACAACATTGTGACACGTGGATACGCTGTATGTTTACAAACATTAGTTTAAAAAACGTTGCCATGGTAATTATTTAAATGAGCCATGAAGCGTGTTCAAAAGAACCTAAAGGCTGGGAAATGTGTAGCACATTGAAGTAAGTTTGTTTATCAGTTCTATAACATGGTGGTATTTAAGAAGCCGAGAAGTATCTAGTACAGAGTAGATGCCTGTCTAATAAAGTTCCACGTAAATCACAATCACAATAGTTTTTGAATATTTCTCCAATAAAGCTAGAAAAGTTAATCGCTTACAAAACTAACATACTCGATGACACCGGTCGTTCCCAGGAGGAACAGGTGAATCTAAATATAATTATGGCGACAGGCTTTCACTCACGTTCAATTAATAATTGATTAATGGCGTCTCGAGAAGGAAGTTAATAGAAAACTCACTCAATTTTATCATCTCGTGTTCATATTTTACTGACCATAGTTATTATTATGTTTAAGTAAAAATAACGGTTGTCATGGTGATGCGTGAAGTTGAATGAATGACATTTGTAACATGTTAATAAATGGGTGCGTAATGTAATGTAGCCTTACCTTGTCATGGAATCTTGCAATAAAGGTCATGTTTCTCACTATGTGTTGTGATGCAGGAATGTTTTATTTTGTTTATTTGTGGCTTCTATGTTAGACGGTGATCAGGAGGTCAACTTATACACTATGAATGAAGTATATTAACCCGATAGTGTTTGTTTGTTTGTATACTTTTATTTTAATCGGTCACACCACCAATATCGATCCTGTTTATATGGACTTTGTATCACAAAACTAGCTGAAAAAATAGGCTACCGAGCGACGCTATAAAATCCTAAATGCTTTATTGACTGATGTGCCCCCCCCCCCCGCAAAAATTCTGAGGAAATTCCATTGTCTAACTTTTCTTATTCCGTGCATTGATACAAGAAATGAACGGAAGTACTTTGCGATAACAAATAAAAATTTGCTATTACAAGGCTATACTATGACTGGGTGTTGATGAAGCCACAGTAATTGATCGACGGTATTAGTGAACGATCAGACGAATACATCCAATGCTTGCACGAGTGTAAGTTTTTTTGCGACATAAAACAGCTACAGTATGGAACACTTTAAATCACAGAACATGTCACGTGTGAGGCGCCTTATTTGAAAAATACTAGTAATATAATTTGTTTATTTTCAAACTAAACAAATGTATGAATTAAAATCGTTAAAAATATTAGGTCTGAGTTCGACACCAGTCACATGATTTAATATGATGTCATATTCCGAATACTTGACTTGTAGCCGCACCTACTGGAATTGGAGGCTGCGTTCATTACATAGCAGATACTATGTGTTACGTTTGGAAGTAATGGATTGTAAGGTAGGTTTTATGTGTTACGTTTAGAAGTAATGGATTACATAGCAGATACTATGTGTTACGTTTGGAAGTAATGGATTGTAAGGTAGGTTTTATGTGTAATGTTTGGAAGTAATGGATTACATAGCAGATACCATGTGTTAGGTTTGGAAGTAATGGATTGTAAGGTAGGTTTTATGTGTTACGTTTGGAAGTAATGGATTACATAGCAGATACTATATGTTCGGGTTACGTTTGGAAGTAATGGATTATAAGGTATGTGTTTGTGTGCAAGGATGTATTCAATTTGTTTTCTCCAACCCTGTATAACTATAGATAACAAGGTACGTCTGACACCATAGGTTTGTAATAGCAACTTCTACACCAAACGACTTCAATTTGTCAAGATTGATATTTTTCTTTACTTCTAAAATGTATCAAGAATTTGTTTACAAGATTGATATGAATGAGCCGGGTTACTTCTACTCTCGGTACAGACAACACACACATTATTGTCCCAGTGGAAGTAATATTTTGTCTCGACAGTCAAGTCATGTTGCCACTTTACGTCCGTTGTTGTAAGTTTTATAACCATCAAATGATAATTAACGACGACTATATAATTTATGACCCCCTAGGACAGAAATAAATAACAGCCCATTATGCTCAAGCTAATGTATGTTGTTTAATCATGAATCATTGAGAGATTGTCTACGGACGCCAGGAAGGAAGTCAAGTCATTTCCACCAAAGCTTTTAACCGCTAGCATAACAAATAATTTAGAAAATGTTTTGAATATGTTGATTTAAACAATACCAAGAGACATTGTAACCCGGTTATTCGATCAATATGATATATTACTATATATTTAGAGATGGTAGTTTTCTCGCCAATTGTTCACCAATGTGCGACCCGATATCTGTAAAATACGCAACTGCTAGAACCTTAGCGTCCTGTTCATTGCGCTAATTTCTGTGAAATCCACCAAAGCTTTGGTTTGCAAGGAGTTACACCGATTTTTAAGTTTCTACTTAAGATTGAGTAATTGATCGATGCCCTGAAATAGTTTCCAATTAATCAAAATACTATTTCCTGGATTAAAACAGCGAACAATAGACACACAGAGCAAAGCTAGCGAACAATAGACACTTGAGGCAAAGCTTGCGAACAAAGGACACATAAAGTAAAACTACTTGAGTGCACGAGTAATAAAATAGGTGCGTCTCGATAACATCGTCCTAATTGACTGACTTGGCGGAAGAATGCGTGGATAAACTATAAACCGTCTAACTGGATTTCGAAAATGTGGGTTATCTGATATTATGCCACATTTTCGGTGACACATCTTTAAATCGCACTCTCGCTTTGTACTTTGGTACTAACCAAAACAAACATACTAAGTAATATAAATAGATGAAATTGTCAAAATTATTACCTAAAAGAAGAGTGAAGGGTTTCAGGATAAAGACATCACTTCTGGCAGAGTGAAAACCAAGACGGCGGTTTTTTTTCACATTGACAGAAAGAAGCACCCAGCATAACACAGAGGGCGCAATAACGATAAAGCTTAAGAACAGTAAAGTAATTTAAAAGAATGAAATTAAATATATATTAATGTTACACGTAAAATAAAAAGTATTTTAAATAAGTTTTTTAAATAAATTTGAATAAAAAAATAAATTCGACAAGAGAATCAACATACTCTCGTTTATTGTCTTGTTTTATTATACTGTTAAGATCTTGAAAAAATCTCTTGTATGTGCCCTCAACGGTAATAACTTGGGTTACTAACCAGTTACGTCGACATTACGTGATATTTTGCTGGAATAACCAGATTAAATACTAATACATTTGCATAATTTGACACAAAGAAAACTATCTTCATTATTGTAGTTCTATGGGCTTTGTGCAAACTGTTATGGGACGCCGGTCTAAAAGCCGATGAAAACAGCACGAAGTCAACTTTAAGGGAGAAGCATACTCATAAATGCAAATATTTTTTCCAGAATATTTAAAAATTGTTTTAAAAAGAGTCATAATTGTGGTCTATAAAATTGTCAACAGTTTTTGAGAACAAGTTTCGCAAAATTTGTCCCTGAAATTCAAAATAATGTTGTTTCATGATGCTTCGGAACAATAGCCCCACGATTTCACACAATAAACCAATAAACATTGTCATGCGAGTTATGGCAAACTTTCTCAAAAATGATGAATAGGCTTCTTCTATCTTGAGGCAAACCAGAACAACAAAATTGATATTTGGTGCACGTGTAGGAGCAGTTTTGTTACACTGCTAAGGTGAGTGTCAACGACGAGCCTCAAGTATAGTGTTATAAGGGTTTTCGACCGTAGTTTTCACCGCTGATGGTTGACAGGCGTGAACATGCCAGGATATTTGTATCCGAGAATATTAGTAGCAACGTAACGACGCGGTCACGTGACACTGTACTTTCACAATTATATTTTGATATGTCTAGGTGTGCATTCTAGAATGTACTCCGTGAATTTATACCACGATTTACTTAAATGTACTAATGGGCATTCTAGACTGTATTCCGTGAATTTATACCACGATTTACTTAAATGTACTAATGGGCATTCTAGAATGTACTCCGTGAATTTATACCACGATTTACTTAAATGTACTAATGGGCATTCTAGAATGTACTCCGTGAATTTATACCACGATTTACTTAAATGTACTAATGGGCATTCTAGAATGTACTCCGTGAATTTATATCACGATTTACTTAAATGTACTAATGGGCATTCTAGAATGTATTCCGTGACTTTATACCACGATTTACTTAAATGTACTAATGGGCATTCTAGAATGTACTCCGTGAATTTATACCACGATTTACTTAAATGTACTAATGGGCATTATAGAATGTACTCCGTGAATTTATACCACGATTTTCTTGAATGTACTAATGGGCAATCTAGAATGTACTCCGTGAATTTATACCACGATTTTCTTGAATGTACTAATGGGCATTCTAGAATGTACTCCGTGAATTTATACCACGATTTATTTAAATGTACTAATGGGCATTCTAGAATGTATTCCGTGAATTCATACCACAATTTACTTAAATGTACTAATGGGCATTCTAGAATGTAGTCCGTGAATTTATACCACGATTTTCTTGAATGTACTAATGGGTATTCTAGAATGTATTCCGTGAATTTATACCACGATTTACTTAAATGTACTAATGGGCATTCTAGAATGTAGTCCGTGAATTTATACCACGATTTTCTTGAATGTACTAATGGGCATTCTAGAATGTACTGCGTGAATTTATACCACGATTTACTTAAATGTACTAATGGGCATTCTAGAATGTAGTCCGTGAATTTATACCACGATTTACTTAAATGTACTAATGGGCATTCTAGAATGTACTCCGTGAATTTATACCACGATTTACTTAAATGTACTAATGGGCATTCTAGAATGTACTCCGTGAATTTATACCACGATTTACTTAAATGTACTAATGGGCATTCTAGAATGTACTCCGTGAATTTATACCACGATTTACTTAATTGTACTAATGGGCATTCTAGAATGTATTCCGTGAATTTATACCACGATTTACTTAAATGTACTAATGGGCATTCTAGAATGTACTCCGTGAATTTATACCACGATTTACTTAAATGTACTAATGGGCATTCTAGAATGTACTCCGTGAATTTATACCACGATTTACTTAAATGTACTAATGGGCATTCTAGAATGTACTCCGTGAATTTATACCACGATTTACTTAAATGTACTAATGGGCATTATAGAATGTACTCCGTGAATTTATACCACGATTTTCTTGAATGTACTAATGGGCATTCTAGAATGTACTCCGTGAATTTATACCACGATTTTCTTGAATGTACTAATGGGCATTTTAGAATGTACTCCGTGAATTTATACCACGATTTATTTAAATGTACTAATGGGCATTCTAGAATGTATTCCGTGAATGTATACCACAATTTACTTAAATGTACTAATGGGCATTCTAGAATGTAGTCCGTGAATTTATACCACGATTTACTTAAATGTAATAATGGGCATTCTAGAATGTACTCCGTGAATGAATACCACGATTTACTTAAATGTACTAATGGGCATTCTAGAATGTACTCCGTGAATTTATACCACGATTTACTTAAATGTACTAATGGGCATTCTAGAATGTACTCCGTGAATGTATACCACGATTTACTTAAATGTACTAATGGGCATTCTAGAATGTACTCCGTGAATGTATACCACGATTTACTTAAATGTACTAATGGGCATTCTAGAATGTACTCCGTGAATTTATACCACGATTTTCTTGAATGTACTAATGGGCATTCTAGAATGTACTCCGTGAATGTATACCACGATTTTCTTAAATGTACTAATGGGCATTCTAGAATGTACTCCGTGAATTTATACCCCGATTTTCTTGAATGTACTAATGGGCATTCTAGAATGTATTCCGTGAATTTATACCACGATTTACTTAAATGTACTAATGGGCATTCTAGAATGTACTCCGTGAATGTATACCACGATTTACTTAAATGTACTAATGGGCATTCTAGAATGTACTCCGTGAATTTATACCACGATTTACTTAAATGTACTAATGGGCATTCTAGAATGTACTCCGTGAATTTATACCACGATTTACTTAAATGTACTAATGGGCATTCTAGAATGTACTCCGTGAATGTATACCACAATTTACTTAAATGTACTAATGGGCATTCTAGAATGTACTCCGTGAATTTATACCACGATTTTCTTGAATGTACTAATGGGCATTCTAGAATGTACTCCGTGAATTTATACCACGATTTACTTAAATGTACTAATGGGCATTCTAGAATGTACTCCGTGAATTTATACCACGATTTACTTAAATGTACTAATGGGCATTCTAGAATGTACTCCCTGAATGTATACCACAATTTACTTAAATGTACTAATGGGCATTCTAGAATGTACTCCGTGAATTTATACCACGATTTACTTAAATGTACTTATGGGCATTCTAGAATGTACTCCGTGAATTTATACAACGATTTTCTTGAATGTACTAATGGGCATTCTAGAATGTATTCCGTGAATTTATACCACGATTTACTTAAATGTACTAATGGGCATTCTAGAATGTACTCCGTGAATGTATACCACGATTTACTTAAATGTACTAATGGGCATTCTAGAATGTACTCCGTGAATTTATACCACGATTTACTTAAATGTACTAATGGGCATTCTGGAATGTATTCCGTGAATTTATACCACGATTTACTTAAATGTACTAATGGGCATTCTAGAATGTAGTCCGTGAATTTATACCACGATTTTCTTGAATGTACTAATGGGCATTCTAGAATGTACTCCGTGAATTTATACCACGATTTTCTTAAATGTACTAATGGGCATTCTAGAATGTACTCCGTGAATTTATACCACGATTTTCTTGAATGTACTAATGGGCATTCTAGAATGTAGTCCGTGAATTTATACCACGATTTACTTAAATGTACTAATGGGCATTCTAGAATGTATTCCGTGAATTTATACCACGATTTACTTAAATGTACTAATGGGCATTCTAGAATGTACTCCGTGAATTTATACCACGATTTACTTAAATGTACTAATGGGCATTCTAGAATGTACTCCGTGAATTTATACCACGATTTACTTAAATGTACTAAAGGGCATTCTAGAATGTACTCCGTGAATTTATACCACGATTTACTTAAATGTACTAATGGGCATTCTAGAATGTACTCCGTGAATGTATACCACGATTTATTTAAATGTACTAATGGGCATTCTAGAATGTAGTCCGTGAATTTATACCACGATTTACTTAAATGTACTAATGGGCATTCTAGAATGTACTCCGTGAATTTATACCACGATTTACTTAAATGTACTAATGGGCATTCTAGAATGTACTCCGTGAATGTATACCACGATTTACTTAAATGTACTAATGGGCATTCTAGAATGTACTCCGTGAATTTATACCACGATTTACTTAAATGTACTAATGGGCATTCTAGAATGTACTCCGTGAATGTATACCACGATTTACTTAAATGTACTAATGGGCATTCTAGAATGTACTCCGTGAATGTATACCACGATTTACTTAAATGTACTAATGGGCATTCTAGAATGTACTCCGTGAATTTATACCACGATTTTCTTGAATGTACTAATGGGCATTCTAGAATGTACTCCGTGAATGTATACCACGATTTTCTTAAATGTACTAATGGGCATTCTAGAATGTACTCCGTGAATTTATACCCCGATTTTCTTGAATGTACTAATGGGCATTCTAGAATGTAGTCCGTGAATTTATACCACGATTTACTTAAATGTACTAATGGGCATTCTGGAATGTACTCTGTGAATTTATACCACGATTTACTTAAATGTACTAATGGGCATTCTAGAATGTAGTCCGTGAATTTATACCACGATTTACTTAAATGTACTAATGGGCATTCTAGAAGGAACTACGTGAATTTATACCACGATTTTCTTGAATGTACTAATGGGCATTCTAGAATGTAGTCCGTGAATTTATACCACGATTTACTTAAATGTACTAATGGGCATTCTAGAATGTAGTCCGTGAATTTATACCACGATTTACTTAAATGTACTAATGGGCGTTCTAGAATGTACTCCGTGAATTTATACCACGATTTACTTAAATGTACTAATGGGCATTCTAGAATGTATTCCGTGAATTTATACCACGATTTACTTAAATGTACTAATGGGCATTCTAGAATGTACTCCGTGAATTTATACCACGATTTACTTAAATGTACTAATGGGCATTCTAGAATGTACTCCGTGAATTTATACCACGATTTACTTAAATGTACTAATGGGCATTCTAGAATGTACTCCGTGAATTTATACCACGATTTACTTAAATGTACTAATGGGCATTCTAGAATGTATTCCGTGAATTTATACCACGATTTACTTAAATGTACTAATGGGCATTCTAGAATGTACTCCGTGAATTTATACCACGATTTTCTTGAATGTACTAATGGGCATTCTAGAATGTACTCCGTGAATTTATACCACGATTTTCTTGAATGTACTAATGGGCATTCTAGAATGTACTCCGTGAATTTATACCACGATTTACTTAATTGTACTAATGGCCATTCTAGAATGTATTCCGTGAATTTATACCACGATTTACTTAAATGTACTAATGGGCATTCTAGAATGTACTCCGTGAATTTATACCACGATTTACTTAAATGTACTAATGGGCATTCTAGAATGTATTCCGTGAATTTATACCACGATTTACTTAAATGTACTAATGGGCATTCTAGAATGTACTCCGTGAATGTATACCACGATTTACTTAAATGTACTAATGGGCATTCTAGAATGTACTCCGTGAATTTATACCACGATTTACTTAAATGTACTAATGGGCATTCTAGAATGTACTCCGTGAATTTATACCACGATTTACTTAAATGTACTAATGGGCATTCTAGAATGTACTCCGTGAATGTATACCACAATTTACTTAAATGTACTAATGGGCATTCTAGAATGTACTCCGTGAATTTATACCACGATTTTCTTGAATGTACTAATGGGCATTCTAGAATGTACTCCGTGAATTTATACCACGATTTACTTAAATGTACTAATGGGCATTCTAGAATGCACTCCGTGAATTTATACCACGATTTACTTAAATGTACTAATGGGCATTCTAGAATGTATTCCGTGAATTTATACCACGATTTACTTAAATGTACTAATGGGCATTCTAGAATGTATTCCGTGAATTTATTCCACGATTTACTTAAATGTACTAATGGGCATTCTAGAATGTACTCCGTGAATTTATACCACGATTTACTTAAATGTACTAATGGGCATTCTAGAATGTACTCCGTGAATTTATACCACGATTTACTTAAATGTACTAAAGGGCATTCTAGAATGTACTCCGTGAATTTATACCACGATTTACTTAAATGTACTAATGGGCATTCTAGAATGTACTCCGTGAATGTATACCACGATTTATTTAAATGTACTAATGGGCATTCTAGAATGTAGTCCGTGAATTTATACCACGATTTACTTAAATGTACTAATGGGCATTCTAGAATGTACTCCGTGAATTTATACCACGATTTACTTAAATGTACTAATGGGCATTCTAGAATGTACTCCGTGAATGTATACCACGATTTACTTAAATGTACTAATGGGCATTCTAGAATGTACTCCGTGAATTTATACCACGATTTACTTAAATGTACTAATGGGCATTCTAGAATGTACTCCGTGAATGTATACCACGATTTACTTAAATGTACTAATGGGCATTCTAGAATGTACTCCGTGAATGTATACCACGATTTACTTAAATGTACTAATGGGCATTCTAGAATGTACTCCGTGAATTTATACCACGATTTTCTTGAATGTACTAATGGGCATTCTAGAATGTACTCCGTGAATGTATACCACGATTTTCTTAAATGTACTAATGGGCATTCTAGAATGTACTCCGTGAATTTATACCACGATTTTCTTGAATGTACTAATGGGCATTCTAGAATGTAGTCCGTGAATTTATACCACGATTTACTTAAATGTACTAATGGGCATTCTAGAATGTACTCCGTGAATTTATACCACGATTTACTTAAATGTACTAATGGGCATTCTAGAATGTAGTCCGTGAATTTATACCACGATTTACTTTAATGTACAAATGGGCATTCTAGAATGTACTCCGTGAATTTATACCACGATTTACTTAAATGTACTAATGGGCATTCTAGAATGTACTCCGTAAATTTATACCACGAATTACTTAAATGTACTAATGGGCATTCTAGAATGTATTCCGTGCATTTATACCACGATTTTCTTGAATGTACTAATTTGCATTCTAGAATGTACTCCGTGAATTTATACCACGATTTATTTAAATGTACGAATGGGCATTCTAGAATGTATTCCGTGAATTTATACCACGATTTTCTTGAATGTACTAATGGGCATTCTAGAATGTACTCCGTGAATTTATACCACGATTTACTTAAATGTACTAATGGGCATTCTAGAATGTATTCCGTGAATTTATACCACGATTTTCTTGAATGTACTAATGGGCATTCTAGAATGTACTCCGTGAATTTATACCACGATTTACTTAAATGTACGAATGGGCATTCTAGAATGTATTCCGTGAATTTATACCACGATTTTCTTGAATGTACTAATGGGCATTCTAGAATGTACTCCGTGAATTTATACCACGATTTACTTAAATGTACTGATGGGCATTCTAGAATGTATTCCGTGAATTTATACCACGATTTTCTTGAATGTACTAATTTGCATTCTAGAATGTACTCCGTGAATTTATACCACGATTTACTTAAATGTACGAATGGGCATTCTAGAATGTATTCCGTGAATTTATACCACGATTTTCTTGAATGTACTAATGGGCATTCTAGAATGTAGTCCGTGAATTTATACCACGATTTACTTAAATGTACTAATGGGCATTCTAGAATGTACTCCGTCAATTTAGACCACGATTTACTTAAATGTACTAATGGGCATTCTAGAATGTACTCCGTGAATTTATACCACGATTTACTTAAATGTACTAATGGGCATTCTAGAATGTATTCCGTGAATTTATACCACGATTTTCTTGAATGTACTAATTTGCATTCTAGAATGTACTCCGTGAATTTATACCACGATTTACTTAAATGTACGAATGGGCATTCTAGAATGTATTCCGTGAATTTATACCACGATTTTCTTGAATGTACTAATGGGCATTCTAGAATGTACTCCGTGAATTTATACCACGATTTACTTAAATGTACTAATGGGCATTCTAGAATGTATTCCGTGAATTTATACCACGATTTTCTTGAATGTACTAATGGGCATTCTAGAATGTACTCCGTGAATTTATACCACGATTTTCTTGAAGGTACTAATGGGCATTCTAGAATGTACTCCGTGAATTTATACCACGATTTTCTTGAAGGTACTAATGGGCATTCTAGAATGTACTCCGTGAATTTATACCACGATTTACTTAAATGTACTAATGGGCATTCTAGAATGTAGTCCGTGAATTTATACCACGATTTTCTTGAATGTACTAATGGGCATTCTAGAATGTACTCCGTGAATTTATACCACGATTTACTTAAATGTACTAATGGGCATTCTAGAATGTACTCCGTGAATTTATACCACGATTTACTTAAATGTACTAATGGGCATTCTAGAATGTATTCCGTGAATTTATACCACGATTTTCTTGAATGTACTAATGGGCATTCTAGAATGTACTCCGTGAATTTATACCACGATTTACTTAAATGTACTAATGGGCATTCTACAATGTACTCCGTGAATTTATACCACGATTTACTTAAATGTACTAATGGGCATTCTAGAATGTATTCCGTGAATTTATACTACGATTTTCTTGAATGTACTAATGGGCATTCTAGAATGTTCTCCGTGAATTTATACCACGATTTACTTAAATGTACTAATGGGCATTCTAGAATGTATTTCGTGAATTTATACCACGATTTTCTTGAATGTACTAATGGGCATTCTAGAATGTACTCCGTGAATTTATACCACGATTTACTTAAATGTACTAATGGGTATTCTAGAATGTATTCCGTGAATTTATACCACGATTTTCTTGAATATACTAATGGGCATTCTAGAATGTACTCCGTGAATTTATACCACGATTTTCTTGAATGTACTAATGGGCATTCTAGAATGTACTCCGTGAATTTATACCACGATTTACTTAAATGTACTAATGGGCATTCTAGAATGTATTCTGTGAATTTATACCACGATTTACTTAAATGTACTAATGCTCATTCTAGAATGTACTCCGTAAATTTATACCACGATTTACTTAAATGTACTAATGGGCATTCTAGAATGTACTCCGTGAATTTATACCACGATTTACTTAAATGTACTAATGGGCATTCTAGTATGTACTCCGTAAATTTATACCACGATTTTCTTAAATGTACTAATGGGCATTCTAGAATGTACTCCGTGAATTTATAACACGATTTTCTTGAATGTACTAATGGGCATTCTAGAATGTAGTCCGTTAATTTATACCACGATTTACTTAAATGTACTAATGGGCATTCTAGAATATAGTCCGTGAATTTATACCACGATTTTCTTGAATGTACTAATGGGCATTCTAGAATGTACTCCGTGAATTTATACCACGATTTACTTAAATGTACTAATGGGTATTCTAGAATGTAGTCCGTGAATTTATACCACGATTTACTTAAATGTACTAATGGGCATTCTAGAATGTACTCCGTGAATTTATACCACGATTTACTTAAATGTACTAATGGGCATTCTAGAATGTACTCCGTAAATTTATATCACGATTTAGTTGAATGTACTAATGGGCATTCTAGAATGTACTCCGTGAATTTATACCACGATTTACTTAAATGTACTAATGGGCATTCTAGAATGTACTCCGTGAATTTATACCACGATTTACTTAAATGTACTAATGGGCATTCTAGAATGTACTCCGTGAATTTATACCACGATTTACTTAAATGTACTAATCGGCATTCTAGAATGTACTCCGTGAATTTATACCACGATTTACTTAAATGTACTAATGGGCATTCTAGAATGTACTCCGTGAATTTATACCACGATTTACTTAAATGTACTAATGGGCATTCTAGAATGTACTCCGTGAATTTATACCACGATTTACTTAAATGTACTAATGGGCATTCTAGAATGCACTCCGTGAATTTATACCACGATTTACTTAAATGTACTAATGGGCATTCTAGAATGTATTCCGTGAATTTATACCACGATTTACTTAAATGTACTAATGGGCATTCTAGAATGTAGTCCGTAAATTTATACCACGATTTACTTAAATGTACTAATGGGCATTCTTGAATGTACTCCGTGCATTTATACCACGATTTACTTAAATGTACTAATGGGCATTCTAGAATGTACTCCGTAAATTTATACCACGATTTACTTAAATGTACTAATGGGCATTCTAGAATGTACTCTGTGAATTTATACCACGATTTACTTAAATGTACTAATGGGCATTCTAGAATGTACTCCGTGAATTTATACCACGATTTACTTGAATGTACTAATGGGCATTCGAGAATGTAGTCCGTGAATTTATACCACGATTTTCTTAAATGTACTAATGGGCATTCTAGAATGTACTCTGTGAATTTATACCACGATTTTCTTGAATGTACTAATGGGCATTCTAGAATGTACTCCGTGAATTTATACCACGATTTACTTAAATGTACTAATGGGCATTCTAGAATGTAGCCTTCTATCATGAATGAAATAAGTGTGCCATTAATCTAAGCGTATTCATAGCCACGCTTTGATTGGCAGAAACTTCCCAATTCGTGACAGAAATTAATTAAATCGCGGTCGCTTGATGACGACTACAGAGCATAAAGAGTTTCTCTCGTGATAATAAATTAGCTCAAGAGATATCAACCAATAATAATACTTTAAGCTTGAGCGTAAAGCAACTTGTACTGTTACATGTAGAAAATTATACGTTATATGTGTACTTATATTTAGGAACAGGCTATTCCAATTCACCATCGAAATCGCTTCTCCAATTTCGAAAGAAGAATAATGTTGTACTTAAAAATGTTTCAACCAATAAGCTCAGAAACTAGCGCGTTACAGCGCCCTCCCAGGTGGACGTCGAATGTAAACCCATCGCTGTACGACGTAACCATTCATGTTGGCTTTATCTACTCTGATAGAACACCATTTTGTTTGACGACATTGTTTTTGATTTTCATATCAATGTTATGTAATTGTTTTATGTATCTTAGTGTTATTTATCCAGAATCAGTGAGTTTTAATGTAGCCAAGCTTTGGGCTACAGACTATAACTATTCCGATTTCGCTGACACCAAAAATAAAGAAAAGAGGAGGCCGTCCTTGAATATTTAGCGAAAACGTTCAGCGATGATGTGATTGCATGATCCAGGATTTCGTACAAATCTTTGATTAAATGTTTCCATGAGCTTTATAAAATTTTGATCGAGCTGTGATGTTATGGCAATGTTAGTTTTGACGACTCGGACGACCAAGGTTTCAAGATTTCGAACACCACGGATTTAAAGACATCGATGATACGACTGCCACTTATTAACATATATGACATTTAATTTTTTTGTTATTTCCTTTTGTAAAAATAAATCCCAAAATAAATCAAAGAAAGAACTCCCGGGTGCAGAAGGTATTTGAGGCATAAAGTACTAATAAGGAATACTATATAGAAGTATATCTTCATTGCACATAAGATAAAAGTTGTATTTATTGCATGCAAAGTCATTGGAGTATGTTGTATTTTGATCATAGACTGATCGTCATTTATATTTACAGTAGGCACATGTGGGTTTAAATAGAGCATTAAAACATATGTGATGATGATGATATTTATTGTAGTTCAAGGCCTGTGGCCCAAAATACAGATTGCATAAACAAAAGAAAAAAGAAATACAATATCCTGTAAAGTCACTCAATGTTTTTGTAAATTTCATATCTTAGTTTCATGGAGTGATACAAATAAGCTGCCATTGATTGACATTCAAAAATATAACTGCAAGCAATGATTAGGGTGATTCCAAGCAGCTATGGTTTAACAATTATATAAATAATGATCATATATGATGACTTGATATTTTTGTCATATATTATAGCACCAGTGCTTGTCCCTGTCTGTAACAGTACTTAAGATATTACAAGTTATGCATATAATTGTAGTCACATGACTATATATAGTCATCTGATACGTTAGTTGCATGTCTGCAGCAGTGTTTAGTACATTATAGTCATGCATATTAAAATCGACACATACAACTGTTTATACTAAGTGGATAGTAAACGTGCATCGATTCCAACCCTTAAATAATCAGATCTGTAATTTATTTTGTTTCATTAAGATTTGATGAGTGGTACTCAGGTTATCTCCGGAGTTCCTATAAATTGGTTAATTTATGCAAATTAGGAAAATAGTTAACACACGATTTTGTAAATTTGTATATGGTTTATTTCATATAAAATAGAAAAAGGAATGAACACATGTCAGTCTTACAGATATGATACCACATATATACTACGTAAAACCATAGTTTATTAGGTGCAACAGAATTTATGATTGATATGATTACTCGTCCCCGGCAGTATCGCTTGCTCTTGCAGTAGTTCAGCGCTAAACACGGACTTCACTTTACACCAATGCTTATACATGGTTAAGAAGTGATGGTGATGAAATATACACTACATACACCACAGCTAGGTTGGCCAAAGAAACTCAAAATCAATGTTCGCTAGTTTCGTTGGCCAAAAGAAAACGAAATCAATGTTCCATAGTTCCGGTGTCTAACAAAATAAAAACCAGTGTTCGCTATTTCAGGTGACCAACGAAATATAAAAACCAATAATCGCTAGTTTCATTGGCCAACGAAACATATTTGGAACCATCATTGTATTTACGTTGAAAACATTTTAAACTACTAGTAAATTGTGGACTAGTTCGATCACCGGTTTCACATATCTGTAACAATTAAATTCGTTCTTGTCATCTAGATCATTCAGGGTCGTCTTGGTTCTCCACCGTAAACTCGTTAACGATAAATATACACGACACGATTGTTCAGTCTAATCGTTGCTAGGGGAGCGGTGGGCTAAGCCAACACTACAATCTCGAACTTTAATCAATTTTTGACTCTGACGTAAATCATTTCTTATAAAGTTGCACCAGCCAACCACATTACAATGGCCAGTCATATTCGAACATTTACCAATCACGGACACTTTCGGACAATAATGGTAAATGATGCATATCTAGCATTGTGATGTTTCAGGGTGCTGGTTTGTATCTAACAACGGCGACTCCGGGGGAACACTTTCCAAAATCTACATCCACAGTAAATGGCGGACGGTTCACTATTTCAAACTACAAATTAGATAAAATCTTCGTGTGGCATTTACTAATATGTCAAACATTGCCACTAACTCTCCCAACACAGAAATTGTATATAACCACTGAGAAAACAAATATTGTGCGTTGGAAGAATTAAAGACGAAACCTTCAAATGTAGTTTAAAACAAAAACGTAGATTCATGAATGCGTGAAACTATTGGTATATAGCGCAAAATAATGTATCTAGTCATTAAACGAGCTATGTTTTAGTGTTTTAGGAGGTGACTAGTTGGTAACGTCACAAATTCAAATTAAGTGCAAGAGCCAATCAGACTTGCCGCTCGGGTGTATTATGGGGAAATATTAAATGGCCTTATATCACTGCTTCTGCATAACGCATGTGATACAATCTCTTCTCAACTTCGAATACGGAAAATATGTGACATACACATAAAATGTGATATGTGGTGGTTGTTCTATCCCAAGTGAGTTCGTTATACAATCCTGTAACGTACTCTCTACATATAACATGTGTGTAATAACCGTGATTGAAATCAATAGGACTTGGCAATTATATACACATTAACCAATTACACTGAATGGGATACCCACTTGTGAATTCATTATATGCTAATATCGTAGGTATCCACTCAAAAACAAAAAGACAGAGGAATGTAATTTCCATTAGTATATGTTTAATTCTGAGTGACGGAAGGTCACACGTTGTTTTAATTCAATACTGAGTCGGTATGCAAAATACAGTCAAATCATGATATTTATGAAATTACAACTTCGACATTCATATAAATATATAACATTAGCCGCTATTATGGTGACGCTATGTTAGTTGACCGAGACCTCTCAGGCTCAGCAAAACCGAATCATTGAGGTAAATATCCGTTTCATTTTAAACCGAGTAAGCAAAAGGGCCAAAATAAATGTCAGTTGGCCGTCATGTGGTAGTGAAGTCAGTAATTATGTTTATTGACTCCGAGTTTTTAGTTTTCATAAAATGTACAATAGCAACAAGTTAGTAAAATGTTAACGTCACAATAATCTTACGTAAAAAGCTGTCACATGTGAATGTAGTATAAAATTAGGTTTGTCCCAAGTATTTACTTTTGAAAAGGTTACTAGTAGACACGCGTAAAGTAGGTTAAAAATCCGCGTATACCTTGTTCACCTAAACTAGTCGAAACACGTGACCCGGGCCGTTTAGAAAGAAAGTAAGAAATAGTTTGCATACATTGTCTCATTTTCATTCAGTGCCATCAGAAAAATAGTCTAACCTTGATAAGAACATTGGAACTTGCGACCCCGGACAGAATTTATAATTTAATAAAGGTTAATGGTTGTGTTACTGTTCAAAATAAAAAAAATACTCTCAAACATATTGGAAAATTCACGTGTCATTTTCGCTTAAATATGTGGAATGCTAATAATCTCATTATAAGACCAGCATGATTTTCGTCAAATTAAGATGAAACAGATGAAAACGTTTGTGTGGCGGAAAAAGCACCACTGACTTACGAACTCCCACAGAGCTTTGAAATTCCAAGGTCCAATCAAAAGCGTCGCTTAGGTGAATATTAGTATATTTGTTGCCAATGACAACACGGAACTCAATTTCCAAATTAAAACAGATCAAACAATTAATGTTTTACTTAGTTTGTGAAGAATAAGTAGTTTACGACTTCCGATTTTTTGTTGATGCTTAAGGAGGTCCGGTTGACAGCGGCAGGTGTACGCTATTTTAAGTTTCTGGATCGAGCCTAATGAACTCCCTAGCACTGTATTATGTAACTAACTGGGTTTGACAAGGTCTAGCAAAATATTTGTTGCGGAACAAATTGGGGCGAACAAAACGCTTATTATAGAATATAGAACTAACATTCATGACATTCAAAACTATTGTGATTGACTTGAGGATACAATATGGACAAAAACACGCATTTTTCAAATATATCAAGTATAATTGAGTGTAAACTAAAAACGTTGATTTTGCACTGTATAATAATGGTTGGATGTAAATTGCAAAACACTACTACGCATGTTTAGCGAATGTTATATTACGTACCAAAAACAATTAGCGAATATGCGTATGTGAGAGTTTTGTTTTACGGAAGGATAATAGCGTTTTTAGTTGATGATAAATCAAAATGTATTGTATTTGTCAAAATATAAAAATATATAAAAATTACATGTTCTCGTCCACTTTACATCTTCAAGGTTTAGTATACTGCAAAAGATTATTATTTATCAATTAATTACGATTTGTAAACGTTATGATACAATATGTTTGATAAACTATTTGCAACTCACATATTTCATGAATAATATTACATAATACATGCAATTATTTTCACGATGGGATAAACAATTTGGTAAATGCTTGAACTGAGATTAAATATTATACTCTGTAAATATTACTTTCAAATAGACAGCCGTCGTTATTCAAAAAATGGGGTGCATCGTTCGAAGATGGCGTCACTTTGGTGTGTTTACTCAAATGTCAATGCACGCACGGATTTGAGGTTACATTCATTTTCGTCTTACTATACACTAATATTGAGCAGCACCCAACTAAGAACGGTGGCGCCTCATGATTGCGCACTGATATGTAGATCACACCCTATCACTGAGTACACTTAATATATGAAGTCCTATGCATACTTAGGTATCTCTCCATGTCCACAACTGAATAGAGTGCACCAATCTTCATCATTATCAACAGCAAACAAATGTATCACGGGAGAGACGCCATGTTCTAGGGCGTCATTAATAAAATAAAGTAAATTCCAGAAAAAAATTCTGGTCAATTGTTTATTTCCAAAATCAGCAAATTGTATTGTTATTTCAAAATTGTGATTTCGCTCAGTATTACATGGATCGAAAAACACAGCTAAACTTTGAAGTTTAGATTCGAAATCCATGTGACTTTTAAACGGTCAATGTTGTGGAAACGACAGACTAAATAGTTGAAAACATCGTTGATATTTTGCTAGGGGAAATGTTCCGTAAAATACATGACAAAAATCAAATAACAGAACGCCTACCTGAACTTAACATTTTGATTGCTCCATAGCGTTAATTCACTTTGAATTGTTGTAACATTCTCAAACGCATACAACTGAGACTCACAAACCCAGTCTGTGTATAAATTATTTTCAAACAAGAATAATTTGCCCAGTTCACCAGAGTGTCTGTATCAAGAGTGTCACGTGTTAAGACAACTATAACTCGGTCAAGACTTCAAGACTCTGAGTCGGTTATTTTGCTTAAGAATTGTGAAATATTCAAACACATTTTAGATCAATGACGCTGTGATCAGAGAGGGTTAAAGGTCACGTATGATAACAACCCATATATCGTTGTGCACGACTACCAGCTGATAACACGTGTTTACATGAGGAATACCAACGGTAGCATTTCTGTATTGCCTGACAGCATACATAGTGATGTCGTCAATGCGACACTATGGCCTATAAAAAAGGTATACATTATTACAACTTTGTTAAAATTAACTACCTGGAAGTTATCTTAATGAAATGGTTGAATTACACTTACGAAGAAAATTGAAAACATGGGAGTGGATTTGTTTTAAAATTATCCCTATCTCTATACTGTTTACCCTCCCTGCAACTAAAAGTGTTTTGATGTTAGCGTGAGAACCCGTCCCCCTCAATTGTAACACAATTTATCGCAGCTGAAATAATATACGACTCGAAATACCCACACGTCTACTTTGGTTCTGTCCTCGTTTTGCAATTTCGTAGACGGCCATCAGACGTTCCCCTGGTCACGTAATTAGATTGTTTGCCTTCGGATTTAGAATCCTTCAATAAAGATTTAAATGGTTGTCCCCCGGGAAAAGGGATCTCCGAGCCACCTTCCTCGTCATCGTCATCGTCGTCTTCCGTATTGTCCTCGCGTTCCATGTACACTCTCTCATTCCGGAATTTGTCGTATTGGTCTGTATCGATAACTTTAACGCGTTTCGACAATTCGTTAATATTCCTAATGGACGCCAATGCTACAGGTAAAAACACAAACGGCCCACTAATCAGGGATATGCCCTTCGCTCTGTTAGGAGTTGATTTACTTTGCGCATTTGCGGGAAGATTCGTTAGCGGTTTCGGAGTTTTCCGGATGTCCATCATTTTGTCGTCTGCTGTTTTGATAATATGGGTGAGGAGTTCACGAGAAGGGGTCACATTCTGCTCACCCAATATAAGCATTTTCTTGTCTGTTTCCTCTGCACAGTGGTTCTTCTCAGTCGCTGTGCCTTGTTGCTCAGCCTGTGTGCCGTTTCCTATATTCGATTTATTATCGATGACTTCGTCGTCAGTGTCCATGGACGACATGCTCCCGGAGAGTGTATTTGTAGTTTCTAGGCTACAGACGTCACCTTTGTGTGTCAATGAAGTTGATTTGTGTTTTGTAACATCAATAGCGTTCGAGTCAGTCGTATATGCATTGTCTAATTTGTCAAATTTTTTTCCTTTCACATGTCTGTTATTTTCCTCTTTCGTCGTCATTAACATACAACTATCCGACATACTGTTTTCTAGTTCTCTTGCCTCATTGACATCGTCGACACCATCACTTCCACTAACATTTGTTGCGTTACTATTCTCGCTATCCTCTTTCAAATGCCCCAGCTCTCGAAATGAAGTCTCGCTTGGAGGTCTGACGCGATCGAGTTCTGTTGCTCGGCCTCTCACTTTCAGCGCCCTAACCCTGCGGTTCTGTTTGGTTTCGTTTGATGACGTCGTCGATATGTTACATAAAGTGTTCGACCTCTGAAACGAGGGTGGGAGATCTTCCATCGTACGCAACATCGGTCGCCCCAGAGAGGTCGCTTTCATTTTCCTGAAGCTGAACTCTTCGACAATCTCGTCTGAGTGAACCTCGTTGTAGTTGACAATAATTGGGAAGACCACCTGCGACTTGTTTTCACTCGACTCTGCCTCGGACTCGAAGCCATTTTCAGAACTTATTGAAGTTGTGGCGGACAGCAGTGATTTCTCGCCCAAAGTTTCTTTCGATTTCCCAAGTGGTCGTCCATGGGCCAATGCTCTGCGCATGCTCTCCTTGTATCGAAACACGTCACATAGGGGCATTGATGGAACATTTTTGAAAGCTGGCTGTGAGAATCTCGAGGATGTTACAGATTTTTGCGAAATAAATTTCGTTCTCGGTTGTTCGCTGCCTTGCTTACCGTATGGTTGCTGTTTACTTGTACCGCTGGGTTTCTTAGGCACTTTTTCCAACACTGGTAGAATTGCGTCCTTGTTCATTTTTTGGGGTGGTTGGCATTTCTGCGACAGTTCTTCGCTAAGATCGGTCAACTGTCTGGTGTGAAACAGTAACCTTAACCGACTTTCTGGTTTCTTCGGCGTAGTGTCCAAACCCACTCCGCCATAGAAATACAGTGCGTCTTTTGGTAGCGACATGTCACCATCTTTGACCCCTGTTTTCATAGGCTTTCTGATACTGTACAAATCCGATGGTATTTTCACAAGCGGGGGTAATCGTTCTTCACTATCATCGGTAATACGTTCTCCTTCACCGAGTGTGGTGTCGCTCTGAGAATTCACGCCATGTGCGGCTACTTCTACTTTTCTGATCTTCGGCAGACGTGGCCGTTTGCGCACATATCCCGCATGTTTTGCTCGGCTACTGTTACAACTGAGTTCCAGCTCCTGTATTTTCGGGAAGTGCGTGTAGTCTGGTGCGGTGTACTTATTAACCTGTGCAAACGACGTGGTCGCGCCAATTGCATTCTGCGCAGGTGCATCCGGGTGATCACTCATATTTGCTTCAATAGCATTCAAAGCGTTGGCAAACAATCCGACTCTCTTTACTCTGCCACTAACCTTTCAAAAAATACATAAACTTGACTTTTATAACAGCTACTTGAATAAATCAAAAATAAAGAAATGCAGTTAATATAGGTTCTATACTCGATGACAGATGACGGAGTGCCAACAGTGGCGTGTATATTATACGCACGCCTCGATGCCGAAGATTTGCGATATCACACACGCAAAAAAATCACGAATTTTATGGCCTGTCACCCTTTACTGTAATTTCTGAGTATTTCAGTACTTTTAAATAAAGCACAGTTATGATTAAAATAAACCACCGTTTGACCTTTACTCGTACAACTAGTGTTTAACGTCTCCGCTATGTCCACATACACAGTAGCTCGATAGTGGCCAACTTAATAGATGTCGGTGACCGACGCAGTGAACTTTGTCACTCGTATCGTCAAGTTAATTCCTTCAAACGATGCAGCAGATTAAATAGTACGGTTCTCAAAATGTCCACGACACGGGTAACTTCTAGTAGACCACATATGTGAATTCAGGCGTCACGTTACTTAAATTTAACAATTTGTAAATAAAGTGTTCCAGTAGCAGGTGTAAAATGAACACTGGCTGATGCCGATTCTTTCCGATGACAAACGGTCGAATATTCTGAAGTGAACTTAAACCTGTTCTTCGCACATAAAATAAACTTTTCTGGAATGTATTTTTAGACTATTTCATGAACCCGTTAAAATATGATGATATGTTTACCCTCTCTTTATGTGGCACGCACCGCTCTGCGTTGTTACCGGGTAACTTTGTAGTACATTAACTTCCTGCCACAAACTCACATTTGAACGTTCTATCCAATAATTAATTACTCGTGTTCACCTGCATCGATTTGTATGTTATTAAAAATACTCGGGTTTCTGTCCAACCTTTGTTGAGTCGCTTTCTTTAATTGAATGTCTGTACATGGCTAATCCATAGGACTGACAATACTTTTGTTGACATCAATAAACTTTCGCATCCGTGGTCTTTTTTATAGGTATCCTCGGATCAATGATATTTTCGCTGCTCTTGTTATCATGTGCGGCTAACCATGATTGCTATTTCATTGTATATATAATACTAGTCCAGCGCACCACTCGGTTCTATCTGGCCACGTTGCTATTACATCCAAATTGTAGTCGAATGAACCATCGCAGGTTAGCTACTGTTTAACAAGTGTTCAGACTTATGGTGATTGCGTTCGAACTGTCTCTTCGATCGGTGCTCATATATTGATTAATTACACTCCGTTGACTTAGTGACGCGACCCGTTGAATAAGTACGCTCACTAGTGGGTAAACGGACCACTGTTGTCATGGCTTTGCATTAGACAGTAACATCCTTGTAACCTAGGTAACTGTCAGTGCTCATTTGTCCTTGCAGTAATTCAGTTGCCTGCTGATATTTCCACTGTGCTACCTATATCTATGGTTTGTAAGGACAGCGTAATCAAAGTTACACCAGTAAAATAAGTTCACGCTTTCCTCGGGTGTGAAAAGGTGGTCGCAGCCAGTGATTTACGGTATAGTTGATTGCACGGGGCGATTGTCGTCATCAATACACATTCCCAGCGGGCTATTCGAGACACGTAGTGTTCGCAAGGCAACGGCGTTCGTATCACTTTGTTGTCAACGCCGAGGTGTAAACTCGCCACGATCCGCGGAGACCTAAGCGTCAAATACCTTATTGAGAATGGAATCTGTCTTAACCGAGGCGAAGCTACAACTCCACGTCGTATCGGGTGACAACGACGGATATCTCCCGCACTGTAATGTCTATCAAATCGTACGGGTCGTGTTTCTTGGTTTTTTTCTTTAGTCCACTTCTTTTCACCGGTTACTCGGCTTCTGTTACTACTTTCTGACCTATCTCAAGACCTGTCAATGTAGAAAACATACAAAAGTCATTAAACAATTCCCATATTTTATTTACATACAAGACTTTGGCAATTTAGAAAATCTCGGTAACATTTTCTCGTAGATCGCCAACAGTGATGCAATCGAATGGCTATTCAGAATAATGTAAAGTCGTGCTTTGTTGATTTTACGCTTTTATAGTGTCGTTAAAAACTACAGTCTAACTGAAGGAATGTACCATTATACGTAGGGGTGGACAGAACAGAGGGATTGGAAACACTTGACTATATTGATCGTTATCTCCCACCGATGAATTATATAAATGGTGTTGTATGACGATTCAAAACCGCTACCATTTATAACATCATTCGCCTATGTACGCACGATGCAAGTCGCGTGGAAAGGCACCAAGCTACGGATGAGACAATTGTGTTGTGTTAAACGGCCTTTGAATAATAAATGTAATTAATGAATGCTGGTTTACGGCATGGAAGTACCTTCCATGTTTACGGAAACCAATCATAACGGGACACATCATAACATTTCGTATTATACATCAGATTTAACGATATCGATCCATCATACGCCACTTATGTCAGTGACGTTTCTATTGTGAGTTGATAGTTGAGTCGGTGTCTTGATACGAGATACCAATACTCAGTGTTGTCAGGGTTTTAACATTTGACAATTTCACAGCTTCAAGTCAGAGCACCATTAATATATATACAATATGACATCGATTCGTTGTGCTACAAAACTACGACGAGCCTTTTGTTTTTTACACTCGTCGCTACTATCGCATAGGAGGTGGTATCATACACGACGCTGTGCGACGAATTTGGCGCTCAACTTCAATCTTTGGTGTTACAGACTTTACATTAGCTCTTGGTAAAACAATGTGAATGCACGTCTTTTACACGAGCATTTGTGAGAACCAGCGTACTAGACACATAAAGAACATCGGTGACACGTTAACATTATGATCTGACAATGTCAATTATTGAGTGTCTGTGCTTGAATTCTGGAATTACATGTGATGCTATTAAACGAGACTTAGTTCTACTTGGCGAGACTTGGCGTCTGTTGACTGGTATTAATAGACAGACGTGAAAGCCGTCCATGCATACAGATCACGCGTTTTGTCGAGTTAACACGATGAATGGAGCCAACTTACATTCATATAGTCCTACCCCGCACTATAATAAATCTCATTTAAATGTCATTTTAGCGGCTACTCCGTCTAAAACCATTAATTACATGTCATGGTTCCGCCTCGTAATTTGAACTCTGACATGACCTCTCAGTCGCCACGGTACACAAGACGGGAGCTCCCAGGTATATGTCATTTGAGAGGGGAAGTCTGTCCTGGTGGATACACTGAGTGTAGTTTTGTTGAAAAGATCTTTGAAAACGTGGTTAAGTTCAAAGTGAAAATCACAAAAATCCCTATTGAGATAGACAAGTAATGCTTGAATAACTTCCAATTTCGAAAAAAATGACACATTAACTAATGAGTAATTGTGTTTGACATGATTATATGGAGATATAAATTATGGTTTGTAGTGAATTTAAAAGAATTGTTTGGGTAGCCTACATGTAATGTGTATGCACCTTAAATTTTTGGTACGTACCGTTAATAAATTCACATGCGCATTTATAGAAAAAAATATTATTTCAATCTTTCGAATCAACTGTCAATATCCAGAAAACGTAAACTAGTTTCGGTTAAGTGTATATATTCTAGTCAATGTTTGACTTGAAACAATACACCTCGGTTATTGTAAAGATTCTAGGCAGTGTTTGACTCTCGACGAGTATTCTAGGAAATGACAATTAAAACAAATTTGTATAAAACATACTTTTATTTTCAATTGTATTCATTCATACCAAGATGGAAAGAATGCGGCTGCTGATAGAGTCACGACGTTTCAGTCCCAGCTAAGTTAGTAGTTACGTTATTTGTGTTGCTATGGTAATATAACCACAACTGACACTGCAATTAATGATGGAATGAAGTATTCATTTTTTTAAATTTGTTTGCGTTATAGCATATTTTTTAAAACCTTGATATGTTTTTTCGATTTCCAAACACTTAAATGATTGTTTATTTGTCAAATTATGTATGGTATTGCCCGACTTTTCATCGCCAGTAAAAGTTGGTTATCAAATGTTTGAGGATGATGAACTTATTAAAATTCACAAAGGCACTCGTGCAATAAAGAATCTTACATGCATAACTGAACAGTTTAATAACTCTTCACACGATTGATTGACTGAAGTTAATATGCAGAAACTTTCATGACTGGCCTCGATCGAAAAGTACCTCGTGGCAATATCTTTGGCCTTACCACTCTGATGTACATACTCGTAAATTCTCTTCTCCCGTGAGCATCTAGTATAATTAACAGGCACAAACGGATATATTGAATTTATAAACTGTTCAAGGTCAGAACTGGGAATGCCAACAAAATGACCACAGTGTATAATGTCGTTCATGCTCATTCATGCGGGACTCGAGGCTCAATCGCCGCAAAGCATGGACATGCTATTTACGATAACAATATACTTGTAAATCGTGAAAGTTTCACAGAAAAACACTATCACCGATATATATGAACATATGTCGACTACATCATCTATATAGCATGTGATTCATATGGCACTCCATCAATATCATACAGTAAATGATGCAATTGCTTCAAATACTCACCAGGTGATTGATTGTGTTCGTCAATTCTAGAGACAGATTTGACCAATACTTGAAGATATCATTAAACTTATTCATGAGATCAGTGACGATTAAATCGGTGTCAGTTCGATTATTGGTGTACTTGCTGTCCCGCAACGCCGAGAAAGCCACAGCAAAGCGCTGCTAATCGGGTTAAATCCAGCGGAGTTAACCAGAATTTTCCGTAAATAAAACGAAACTACAGTCGTTACTGAGATTTAACTGTGTTGTTTTAAGCAAGCAGCTAGTCTCTACGCTCTAAGTGCATGCCGGGTGTTTATTACACTGCCTGTAATGTCTTGATGGGGAGTGAAAGCGTTATGCAAATCCCACTCTCGGCGATCAATATCAGAATACAATAGCTCTTGTAATAAGATCAATATTTGGTAATCTGACACGTGACCCTAGACCAGCTACAAACAATGTCTCCAACAGTTGTTGCACACATCCAGCACAGCACGATTCGTTTCGCTCTTTAGTTGCTATAGCAACATCGCTCTTCTGTGTCAACATGTTTCGAACGACGCCTCGAGGAAAGTGGTTATATTACTTACAATGAGGGCGTTTTGACTTTGACAACAGGTTCTATTAATACCGGTTAATTGTGTGTACGTGTATTGTTGCTTCTGTAATGTGGTAAATATTGACGCTCGTAGGTGTGTTAAGTAGGATGATACGTGTTTACGCCATGCAAGTTGTGATTGAAATGATACCTGGTGTAAGATGTGCTTGGACTTCATGATCATATCGTAGTCAATATGTGCTTGCTGTGTATCCAACTCTAATTGCTGTATGTACACAGCAATATGCTGTTATTAGCGATATTCACAACGATTTTTGTGTGCAAATTTGTTAATTCACTAATGATCGAAATAACGTAACCACAAAAGTGAAATAATGCGTCAACGTAGCCGAATGATGTTTGAAGTCCACTGCTTTGTTTGATTAAGATATTCAAGGAGTCGCTGTGATACCAAAAGTTGAAATTGTATTTCTCGGGTGCATTTATTATATACTTTTGTCTTACCATACAACAAAAAGATCACTTATTCAGAGTCTCCCCAAGAAGCACTGCTTTAACGTCCTGTGTATGGTGTAATTCTCACTGCACGTAAAGACAAGTATCCTTAATTTAACGAGTAGCGGGTTACCGCCGGGTAGCTTGAACTCTAACCTCGACACTTGCGAATGAGCACTGGCTACTTAAGGCCTGCCAAGTATAAATAATATCTTTGACCCTAAACCGTGAGAATATCTCAGTGTGCCCACAGCTCAACGCAATAATCCATGAGAATATCTCAGTGTACTTACAGCTCAACGCAATAATCCGTGAGAATATCTCAGTGTGCTCACAGCTCAACGCAATAATCCGTGAGAATATCTCAGTGTGCTCACAGCTCAACGCAATAATCCGTGAGAATATCTCAGTGTGCTCACAGCTCAATGCAATAATCCGTGAGAATATCTCAGTGTGCCCACAGCTCAACGCAGTAACCCGTGAGAATATCTCAGTGTGCCCTCAGCTCAACGCAATAATCCGTGAGAATATCTCAGTGTGCTCACAGCTCAACGAAATAACCCGTGAGAATATCTCAGTGTGCCCACAGCTCAACGCAATAATCCGTGAGAATATCTCAGTGTGCCCACAGCTCAATGCAATAACCCGTGAGAATATCTCAGTGTACTCACAGCTAAACGCAATAATCCATGAGAATATCTCAGTGTGCTCACAGCTCAACGCAATAAGGGCTGAATAAGCCGTTAGAATATCTCAGTGTACTCACAGCTAAACCCAATAATCCATGAGAATATCTCAGTGTACTCACAGCTCAACGCAATAATCCATGAGAATATCTCAGTGTGCTCACAGATCAACGCAATAATCCATCAGAATATCTCAGTGTACTTACATCTCAACGCCATAATCCATGAGAATACCCCAGTGTGCCCACAGCTCAACGCAATAACCCATGAGAATATCTCAGTGTACTTACAGCTCAACGCAATAATTCATGAGAATACCTCAGTGTGCTCACAGCTCAACGCAATAATCCGTGAGAATACCCCAGTGTGCCCACAGCTCAACGCAATAATCCATGAGAATATCTCAGTGTACTTACAGCTCAACGCAATAATCCGTGAGAATATCTCAGTGTGCCCACAGCTCAACGCAATAACCCGTGAGAGTATCTCAGTGTACTCACAGCTAAACGCAATAATCCATGAGAATATCTCAGTGTACTCACAGCTCAACACAATAAGGACTGAATAAGCCGTTAGAATACCTCAGTGTACTCACAGCTCAATGCAATAATCCATAAGAATATCTCAGTGTGCTCACAGCTCAACGCAATAATCCATCAGAATATCTCAGTGTACTTACATCTCAACGCAATAATCCATGAGAATATCACAGTGTGCTCACAGCTCAACGCAATAATCCATGAGAATACCCCCGTGTACTCACATCTCAACGCAATAATCCATGAGAATACCTCAGTGTACTTACATCTCAACGCAATAATCCATGAGAACGGTGTGCCCACAGCTCAACGCAATAATCCATGAGAATAACTCAGTGTACTTACAGCTCAACGCAATAATCCATGAGAATACCTCAGTGTGATCACAGCTCAACGCAATAATTCGTGAGAATACCCCAGTGTGCCCACAGCTCAACGCAATAATCCGTGAGAATATCTCAGTGTACTTACAGCTCAACGCAATAATCCGTGAGAATATCTCAGTGTGCTCACAGTTCAACGCAATAATCCATGAGAATACCCCAGTGTGCTCACAGCTCAACGCAATAATCCATGAGAATACCCCAGTGTGCTCACAGCTCAACGCAATAATCCATGAGAATATCCAAGTGTACTCACAGCTCAACGCAATAATCCATGAGAATACCCCAGTGTACTTACATCTCAACGCAATAATCCATGAGAATACCCCAGTGTGCCCACAGCTAAACGCAATAATCCATGAGAATATCTCAGTGCACTTACAGCTCAATGCAATAATCCATGAGAATACCTCAGTGTGCTCACAGCTCAACGCAATAGTCCGTGAGAATATCTCAGTGTACTTAAAGCTCAACGCAATAAGCCGTTAGAATACCTCAGTGTACTCACAGCCCAACGCAATAATCCATGAGAATACCCCAGTGTGCTCATAGCTCAATGCAATAATCCATGAGAATACCTCAGTGTACTCATAGCTCAACGCAATAAGCCGTTAGAATACCTCAGTGTACTCACAGCTCAACGCAATAATCCATGAGAATACCTCAGTGTACTCACAGCTCAACGCAATAATCCGTGAGAATACCCCCGTGTACTCACAGCTCAACGCCATAATCCATGAGAATACCTCAGTGTACTTAAAGCTCAACGCAATAATCCATCAGAATATCTCAGTGTACTTACATCTCAACGCAATAATCCATGAGAATACCCCAGTGTGCCCACAGCTCAACGCCATAGTCCATGAGAATACCCCAGTGTGCCCACAGCTCAATGCAATAATCCATGAGAATATCTCAGTGTGCTCACAGCTCAACGTAATAATCCGTGAGAATACCCCAGTGTGCCCACAGCTCAACGCAATAATCCATGAGAATATCTCAGTGTACTTACAGCTCAACGCAATAATCCATGAGAATACCTCAGTGTGCTCACAGCTCAACGCAATAATCCATGAGAATACCTCAGTGTGCTCATAGCTCAACGCAATAAGCCGTTAGAATACCCCAGTGTACCCACACCTCAACGCAATAATCCATGAGAATATCTCAGTGTACTCACAGCTCAACGCAATAAGCCGTTAGAATACCTCAGTGTACTCACAGCTCAATGCAATAACCCGTGAGAATATCTCAGTGTACTCACAGCTAAACGCAATAATCCATGAGAATATCTCAGTGTGCTCACAGCTCAACGCAATAAGGGCTGAATAAGCCGTTAGAATATCTCAGTGTACTCACAGCTAAACCCAATAATCCATGAGAATATCTCAGTGTACTCACAGCTCAACGCAATAATCCATGAGAATATCTCAGTGTGCTCACAGATCAACGCAATAATCCATCAGAATATCTCAGTGTACATACAGCTCAACGCAATAATCCGTGAGAATATCTCAGTGTGCTCACAGTTCAACGCAATAATCCATGAAATTACCCCAGTGTGCTCACAGCTCAACGCAATAATCCATGAGAATATCCAAGTGTACTCACAGCTCAACGCAATGATCCATGAGAATACCCCAGTGTATTTACAGCTCAACGCAAAAATCCATGAGAATATCTCAGTGTACTCACAGCTCAACGCAATAATTCATGAGAATACCCCAGTGTGCTCACAGCTCAATGATCTGTGCCTCTAATGAAAAGAAAATTATTCCTTCTTTGGACAAGTTTTTCTGAAATGATGTATTTTCATGAATACCGACGGCGATATCCAGAGAGCAATGAACCTAAATTTCCAGTGAATGATGGCCCAGAACTTTCTTTCCAACATCTTAGCTAAAATAGCATGCAGCTACAAAGACATGTTTTACAGAATTGTCCCGAATCCAGTTTTTCTAATCACAAATGCAGTCATTGTCCGTATATTCGGTCATCGTCTCTTCGTCACCATTACCCGTTTAAGTGTATTAAAGTGTGCTTTCTTTGGCAATTCAATATCCCGCCATTTTTGTTAAGGCCTTTTAGTTGTTATTAGCTACGCCTTGTCTGATTGGGTACATGTTTGACAAGAGTTTCCAATCAGATTTAAGTTTTAGGTCGAATACGCAAAATTTCGCTAGATTTACGCAATGGTAAGTTTACATCGAAATTTTCAAAAACATGCGATTCGAATAATAAGCGCGTGTGACCAGTGCAAGCAATCACAATCAACTTTATGTTCTTAAGTATGTAAGAACACAATAACAGAAAAGTTTTATTTATATGCGAGTGCATCAAACGTGTTTTTCACAAAGCAAAATATGTCAAGGATTCATTGTAAACTGTACTGAATTTATTTTTGTTAAAAACTTAATTAAATGTTCGTCACTGCGTTAACGTGTGTGTTGTGTTTTTAACCGACATGTTGATCATAAGAGTGCTTCTATATACAATACATAAAAAAGAAAACACACAGTGATGTTCCCCTAAGACAACACAACACACGCATCACATACCACGCCGTTTATGATAGTTTTGTATTTGTTTCATTTTCAAACTGCGTGTAGTGGTTTTAGTAATCACCGTCACGTATGGTAAAACTAAATCAGAAGTTTGTATGTACGAGGTGACCAGTTATCCAACAAATTAAGTAGATGGTCTTTATTTATTTAGCGGATCAAATAACCCAACCACATGATTAGAATGAATGAAGATATACGGTGTTGACGAACTCAGTAATATGCTTTTCGTTATCTCGCGTGATTATGTAAATGAGCGCGTTACATGTCATATTCTGGTTCTAAGTGTATCACGATGGAGAGTAAGGAATGCAAACAACAATCCCAAGTATGAATTTTAAATACTTAAAAACTATTGCCAAATTGTAAAATTTTGCACTAGTACATGACAATGTTTCTAAAGAAAAAAGAACAAGTCATAATAAGCAATAAAACATCTTGTACCAAGTTTAATACATTGTCCAAACGGCATGTTTATTTAAGTCGTAATAACTATGTACACCGATACATTGAGACGAATATGCTACTACAAAGTTCGATGAAGTTGCATGGTTTTACCAACATGTGCCGATAGTCAAACCCGGAGCGCAGCAGGAGCGTTTTTTGAAGTTAAATACGGTGTTGTTTCTGACCGAGTTTAAAATATCATCAGTCTTTCTAATACCGGCAATATTGCGTTTACATCAATTAGTTGACACTAAAGTAATGACAAGTTATCGTGGTTGTACAAACCAAATATGACTGACAGTATACAACAAAGATACCAATATTCAGTTACATGTGGGTTCGTATACTATTGATAAGGGTCATAGATTTATTCTGTCTAATACAGAAAAACGCGCATTTTCCACTGTTTTAGTGTATAATGGCTAGCAATTATTATCATACAATACCCAATAAACTTTCACAGATTAACATTATGGCTTTTAATCGTTATCACACCAGTATCACAAACTGTGACAATACGATCAAAAGTTAGTATTGTAACATTGTAATAAACTAGTCATGATAAAATGTGTGTTAGTCAACATGTAATATCTGATCATACAATTATAAATAGATTAGTGACGTAGTGCCTTAAACACAGCCAGCACAATTTTCAATTCAATTTTATATTTGACAGGAAGCCAGTGGATGTGATATGAATGTTTGAATATTGTTTTCTTCCCAAAATTAATTAGTTAATGAATTTTGAACAGCAGTCTAGCTGGAAAAAAACAACATGTTTTACAGAATTGTCTTGCATCTAATTTTTCAAATCACAAATGCAGTCATTGAGCTTATGTGATTGGGTTATATACAATTACGTGTCATCAGTATACACGTGATATGATACACCGTAACGTTCAGAAAAGCTCACTAATGGGGTCATACACATACGATATAAGATACGAGTATAACAATTCATCTGAGAATATTTTCTTTTATATATAACGTAGTCTGCATAAACCTTTGTGTGGTTGCACTTTCCTTCCACCTTTCCAACGATTCCATTGCGTTCAGTGAGGTATCGTAGCCGATGCATGCGAACTGGAAAGAACTTGATAATAACATGCATGAACTCATTAATAAATTAATACTACATTATAATCGGAAACCAGCGTATCGATATCCAAACGCGGCGCGATAATCAATTGTTTTGACAAGTTCCCCTAAAGTGGTCCAAGTTGATGTTGTTCAACATTATGTAACTGCTATCAACTTTTACTACCTGAGGTTTATATAAATTCAAATAAAAAAAATGGCTGCATGATTCACGATTAATGGCCCAACTGTCTATTAGTGCACATTTTGTCTGCGATATGAGACCAAAATAACCAAAATCATAGGCTACCGATGTGTTGCGTGAAACCATGCCCTCACCAAAACATCTTGCATCAAAATTCTGAAGATTAAAGCGCGGTAGTCGTCACGCTGCGCATGTGCGATATATATGGGTCTCATATAAACAAAGATGGCGACTTTGACTGTTGCGCAGATCAACGAGTACGAACTGAGATGTTTCCAAGCTTTAATTAGGTAATTTTCATGTAATTTTCAAGGTATCAAGCAGTCACCGGCGGCAATCAGTGCAAGTCGCACCCAGGTCAAACCTCATACTTGTGATTTCCATTTGAAGAGCGCATTGGATTGTGGGAAATGACGCACATGCGCAGCGCGACGACTACCGCGCTTTAGACATCTATAATAACTAGTAATTTGACTGAATGTGAACCACTGGGAATGAAAACATCCAGTAATTCATATGATAATACAGTGCCACGTTAAAAACAACAGTTAACCATATTAAACAAACGTCAAAATTTCATTTGACACGAAGTCAAGAACTGTGCCAATATTATTCTAAATGACTGTGTGCTAAGGAAACACAAAATCAATTATTTGTGTGAGCACGTATCACTCTATGCACTAATGGAATGAGATTGGGAATAACAGCAGTGTTTCTGTTTCTCATAATAACAACACGTTTTGCCGATACCCAACCTGAAACTGAAACACAGTCGGCTACGTCATCGTTGCGAATCTCTATCACGGCAACCATGACAATCTTTCTGGTAGTCAACAGAACTAACGCGCATTCTTTACACTGCGTCTGCGCACGCTTTTGACTTGTCACACTTCAATCATCTCACTTGGTCATTCCTGTTACGTGGGTACTGGTAATAACGAGTATGGTCTGACTCAATACGATTTACATAGGGTCGAGCACTATGAGTACTTGTAATAACGAGTACGGTCTAACTCAACACGATTTACATAGGGTCGAGCACTATGGTACAGGTTTTAACGAGTACGTTCTGACTCAACACGATTTACATAGAGTCGAGAACTATGGTACTGGTAATAACGAGTACGGTCTGACTCAACACGATTTACATAGGGTCGAGCACTATGGGTACTGGTAATAACGAGTATGTATACGGTCTAACTCACACGATTTACATAGGGCCGAGAACTATGGGTACAGGTAATAACGAGTACGATCTAACTCAACACGATTTACATAGGGTCGAACACTATGGGTACAGGTAATAACGAGTACGATCTAACTCAACACGATTTACATTGGGTCGAGAACTATGGGTACTGGGGAATAACGAGTACGGTCTAACTCAACACGATTTACATAGGGCTGAGAACTATGGGTACAGGTAATAACGAGTACGATCTAACTCAACACGATTTACATTGGGTCGAGAACTATTGGTACTGGGAATAAAGAGTACGGTCTAACTCAACACGATTTACATAGGGTCGAGAACTATGGGTACAGGTAATAACGAGTACGGTGTCTAACTCAACGCGATTTACATTGGGTCGAGAACTATTGGTACTGGGTATAAAGAGTACGGTCTAACTCAACACGATTTTCATAGGGTCGAGAACTATGGGTACAGGTAATAACGAGTACGGTGTCTAACTCAACACGATTTACATAGGGTCGAGCACTATGGGTACTAGTAATAACGAGTATGTCAGAACTCAACACGATTTACATAGCGTCGAGCACTATGGGTACAGGTAATAACGAGTACGGTCTAACTCAACACGATTTATATAGGGTCGAACACTATGGGTACTGGTAATAACGAGTACGGTCTAACTCAACACGATTTACATAGGGTCGAGCACTATGGTACAGGTTTTAACGAGTACGTTCTGACTCAACACGATTTACATAGGGTCGAGCACTAAGGGTACAGGGAATAACGAGTATGATCTGACTCCATGCGATTTACATAGGGTCGAGCACTAAGGGTACAGGTAACAGATCTGTAACAACGAGTACGGTCTAACTCAACACGATTTACATAGAGTCGAGAACTATGGTACTGGTAATAACGAGTACGGTCTGAGTCAACACGATTTACATAGAGTCGAGCACTATGGGTACTGGTAATAACGAGTACGTATACGGTCTAACTCACACGATTTACATAGGGTCGAGAACTATGGGTACAGGTAATAACGAGTACGATCTAACTCAACACGATTTACATTGGGTCGAGAACTATGGGTACTGGGGATTAACGAGTACGGTCTACCTCAACACGATTTGCATAGGGTCGAGCACTATGGGTACTGGGGAATAACGAGTACGGTCTAACTCAACACGATTTACATAGGGCTAAGAACTATGGGTACAGGTAATAACGAGTACGATCTAACTCAACACAATTTACATTGGGTCGAGAACTATTGGTACTGGGAATAAAGAGTACGGTCTAACTCAACACGATTTACATAGGGTCGAGAACTATGGGTACTGGTAATAACGAGTACGTATACGGTCTAACTCACACGATTTACATAGGGTCGAGCACTATGGTACAGGTTTTAACGAGTACGTTCTGACTCAACACGATTTACATAGGGTCGAGCACTAAGGGTACAGGGAATAACGAGTATGATCTGACTCCATGCGATTTACATAGGGTCGAGCACTAAGGGTACAGGTAACAAATCTGTAACAACGAGTACGGTCTAACTCAACACGATTTACATAGAGTCGAGAACTATGGTACTGGTAATAACGAGTACGGTCTGAGTCAACACGATTTACATAGAGTCGAGCACTATGGGTACTGGTAATAACGAGTACGTATACGGTCTAACTCACACGATTTACATAGGGTCGAGAACTATGGGTACAGGTAATAACGAGTACGATCTAACTCAACACGATTTACATTGGGTCGAGAACTATGGGTACTGGGGAATAACGAGTACGGTCTACCTCAACACGATTTGCATAGGGTCGAGCACTATGGGTACTGGGGAATAACGAGTACGGTCTAACTCAACACGATTTACATAGGGCTAAGAACTATGGGTACAGGTAATAACGAGTACGATCTAACTCAACACAATTTACATTGGGTCGAGAACTATTGGTACTGGGAATAAAGAGTACGGTCTAACTCAACACGATTTACATAGGGTCGAGAACTATGGGTACTGGTAATAACGAGTACGTATACGGTCTAACTCACACGATTTACATAGGGTCGAGAACTATGGGTACAGGTAATAACGAGTACGATCTAACTCAACACGATTTACATAGGGTCGAACACTATGGGTACAGGTAATAACGAGTACGATCTAACTCAACACGATTTACATTGGGTCGAGAACTATGGGTACTGGGGAATAACGAGTACGGTCTAACTCAACACGATTTACATAGGGCTGAGAACTATGGGTACAGGTAATAACGAGTACGATCTAACTCAACACGATTTACATTGGGTCGAGAACTATTGGTACTGGGAATAAAGAGTACGGTCTAACTCAACACGATTTACATAGGGTCGAGAACTATGGGTACAGGTAATAACGAGTACGGTGTCTAACTCAACACGATTTACATAGGGTCGAGAACTATGGGTACAGGTAATAACGAGTACGGTGTCTAACTCAACACGATTTACATAGGGTCGAGCACTATGGGTACTAGTAATAATGAGTATGTCAGAACTCAACACGATTTACATAGCGTCGAGAACTATGGGTACAGGTAATAACGAGTACGGTCTAACTCAACACGATTTATATAGGGTCGAACACTATGGGTACTGGTAATAATGAGTACGGTCTAACTCAACACGATTTACATAGGGTCGAGCACTATGGTACAGATTTTAACGAGTATGTTCTGACTCAACACGATTTACATAGGGTCGAGCACTAAGGGTACAGGGAATAACGAGTATGTTCTGACTCCATGCGATTTACATAGGGTCGAGCACTAAGGGTACAGGTAACAGATCTCTAACAACGAGTACGGTCTAACTCAACACGATTTACATAGAGGCGAGAACTATGGTACTGGTAATAACGAGTACGGGCTAACTCAACACAATTTACATAGGGTCGAGCACTATGGGTACTGGTAATAACGAGTACGTATACGGTCTAACTCACACGATTTACATAGGGCAAAGAACTATGGGTACAGGTAATAACGAGTACGATCTAACTCAACATGATTTACATAGGGTCGAACACTATGGGTACAGGTAATAACGAGTACGATCTAACTCAACACGATTTACATTGGGTCGAGAACTATGGGTACTGGGGAATAACGAGTACGGTCTAACTCAACACGATTTACATAGGGCTGAGAACTATGGGTACAGGTAATAACGAGTACGATCTAACTCAACACGATTTACATTGGGTCGAGAACTATTGGTACTAGGAATAAAGAGCACGGTCTAACTCAACACGATTTACATAGGGTCGAGAACTATGGGTACAGGTAAAAACGAGTACGGTGTCTAACTCAACACGATTTACATAGGGTCGAGCACTATGGGTACTGGTAATAACGAGTACGTATACGGTCTAACTCACACGATTTACATAGGGCCGAGAACTATGGGTACAGGTAATAACGAGTACGATCTAACTCAACACGATTTACATAGGGTCGAACACTATGGGTACAGGTAATAACGAGTACGGTCTAACTCAACACGATTTACATAGGGTCGAGAACTATGGGTACAGGTAACAACGAGTACGGTGTCTAACTCAACACGATTTACATTGGGTCGAGAACTATTGGTACTGGGTATAAAGAGTACGGTCTAACTCAACACGATTTACATAGGGTCGAGAACTATGGGTACAGGTAATAACGAGTATGGTGTCTAACTCAAAATGATTTACATAGGGTCGAGCACTATGGGTACTAGTAATAACGAGTATGTCAGAACTCAACACGATTTACATAGCGTCGAGAACTATGGGTACAGGTAATAACGAGTACGGTCTAACTCAACACGATTTATATATGGTCAAACACTATGGGTACTGGTAATAACGAGTACGGTCTAACTCAACACGATTTACATAGGGTCGAGCACTAAGGGTACAGGGAATAACGAGTATGTTCTGACTCCATGCGATTTACATAGGGTCGAGCAGTAAGGGTACAGGTAACAGATCTGTAACAACGAGTACGGTCTAACTCAACACGATTTACATAGAGTCGAGAACTATGGTACTGGTAATAACGAGTACGGTCTGACTCAACACGATTTACATAGGGTCGAGCACTATGGGTACTGGTAATAACGAGTACGATCTAACTCAACACGATTTACATTGGGTCGAGAACTATGGGTACTGGGGAATAACGAGTACGGTCTAACTCAACACGATTTACATAGGGCTGAGAACTATGGGTACAGGTAATAACGAGTACGATCTAACTCAACACGATTTACATTGGGTCGAGAACTATTGGTACTAGGAATAAAGAGTACGGTCTAACTCAACACAATTTACATAGGGTCGAGAACTATGGGTACAGGTAAAAACGAGTACGGTGTCTAACTCAACACAATTTACATAGGGTCGAGCACTATGGGTACTGGTAATAATGAGTACGTATACGGTCTAACTCACACGATTTACATAGGGCCGAGAACTATGGGTACAGGTAATACCGAGTACGATCTAACTCAACACGATTTACATAGGGTCGAACACTATGGGTACAGGTAATAACGAGTACGGTCTAACTCAACACGATTTACATAGGGTCGAGAACTATGGGTACAGGTAAAAACGAGTACGGTGTCTAACTCAACACGATTTACATTGGGTCGAGAACTATTGGTACTGGGTATAAAGAGTACGGTCTAACTCAACACGATTTACATAGGGTCGAGAACTATGGGTACAGGTAATAACGAGTTCGGTGTCTAACTCAACACGATTTACATAGGGTCGAGCACTATGGGTACTAGTAATAACGAGTATGTCAGAACTCAACACGATTTACATAGCGTCGAGCACTATGGGTACAGGTAATAACGAGTACGGTCTAACTCAACACGATTTATATAGGGTCGAACACTATGGGTACTGGTAATTACGAGTGCGTTCTGACTCAACACTATTTGCATAGGCTCGAGCACTATGGGTACTGTTAATAAAAAGTACGGTCTAACTCAACACGATTTACATCGGATCGAGAACTCTGGGTTCTGGTAATAATGAGTACGTTCTGACTCAACACGATTTACATAGGGTCGAGCACTACGGTACTGGTTTTAACGAGTACGGGCTAACTCAACACGATTTACATTGGGTCGAGAAATATTGGTACTAGGAATAAAGAGTACGGTCTAACTCAACACGATTTACATAGGGTCGAGAACTATGGGTACAGGTAACAACGAGTACGGTGTCTAACTCAACACGATTTACATAGGGTCGAGTACTATGGGTACAGGTAACAGATCTGTAATAACGAGTACGGTCTAACTCAACACGATTTACATAGGGTCGAGCACTACGGTACTGGTTTTAACGAGTACGGGCTAACTCAACACGATTTACATTGGGTCGAGAAATATTGGTACTGGGAATAAAGAGTACGGTCTAACTCAACACGATTTACATAGGGTCGAGAACTATGGGTACAGGTAACAACGAGTACGGTGTCTAACTCAACACGATTTACATTGGGTCGAGAACTATTGGTACTGGGTATAAAGAGTACGGTCTAACTCAACACGATTTACATAGGGTCGAGAACTATGGGTACAGGTAATAACGAGTACGGTGTCTAACTCAACACTATTTACATAGGGTCGAGCACTATGGGTACTAGTAATAATGAGTATGTCAGAACTCAACACGATTTACATAGCGTCGAGAACTATGGGTACAGGTAATAACGAGTACGGTCTAACTCAACACGATTTATATAGGGTCGAACACTATGGGTACTGGTAATAATGAGTACGGTCTAACTCAACACGATTTACATAGGGTCGAGCACTATGGTACAGGTTTTAACGAGTATGTTCTGACTCAACACGATTTACATAGGGTCGAGCACTAAGGGTACAGGGAATAACGAGTATGTTCTGACTCCATGCGATTTACATAGGGTCGAGCACTAAGGGTACAGGTAACAGATCTCTAACAACGAGTACGGTCTGACTCAACACGATTTACATAGGGTCGAGCACTATGGGTACTGGTAATAACGAGTACGTATACGGTCTAACTCACACGATTTACATAGGGCCGAGAACTATGGGTACAGGTAATAACGAGTACGATCTAACTCAACATGATTTACATAGGGTCGAACACTATGGGTACAGGTAATAACGAGTACGATCTAACTCAACACGATTTACATTGGGTCGAGAACTATGGGTACTGGGGAATAACGAGTACGGTCTAACTCAACACGATTTACATAGGGCTGAGAACTATGGGTACAGGTAATAACGAGTACGATCTAACTCAACACGATTTACATTGGGTCGAGAACTATTGGTACTAGGAATAAAGAGCACGGTCTATCTCAACACGATTTACATAGGGTCGAGAACTATGGGTACAGGTAAAAACGAGTACGGTGTCTAACTCATCACGATTTACATAGGGTCGAGCACTATGGGTACTGGTAATAACGAGTACGTATACGGTCTAACTCACACGATTTACATCGGGCCGAGAACTATGGGTACAGGTAATAACGAGTACGATCTAACTCAACACGATTTACATAGTGTCGAACACTATGGGTACAGGTAATAACGAGTACGGTCTAACTCAACACGATTTACATAGGGTCGAGAACTATGGGTACAGGTAATAACGAGTACGGTGTCTAACTCAAAATGATTTACATAGGGTTGAGCACTATGGGTACTAGTAATAACGAGTATGTCAGAACTCAACACGATTTACATAGCGTCGAGAACTATGGGTACAGGTAATAACGAGTACGGTCTAACTCAACACGATTTATATAGGGTCAAACACTATGGGTACTGGTAATAACGAGTACGGTCTAACTCAACACGATTTACATAGGGTCGAGCACTAAGGGTACAGGGAATAACGAGTATGTTCTGACTCCATGCGATTTACATAGGGTCGAGCACTAAGGGTACAGGTAACAGATCTGTAACAACGAGTCCGGTCTAACTCAACACGATTTACATAGGGTCGAGCACTATGGGTACTGGTAATAATGAGTACGTATACGGTCTAACTCACACGATTTACATAGGGCCGAGAACTATGGGTACAGGTAATACCGAGTACGATCTAACTCAACACGATTTACATAGGGTCGAGAACTATGGGTACAGGTAAAAACGAGTACGGTGTCTAACTCAACATGATTTACATTGGGTCGAGAACTATTGGTACTGGGTATAAAGAGTACGGCCTAACTCAACACGATTTACATAGGGTCGAGAACTATGGTACTGGTAATAACGAGTACGGTCTGACTCAACACGATTTACATAGGGTCGAGCACTATGGGTACTGGTAATAACGAGTACGATCTAACTCAACACGATTTACATTGGATCGAGAACTATGGGTACTGGGGAATAACGAGTACGGTCTAACTCAACACGATTTACATAGGGCTGAGAACTATGGGTACAGGTAATAACGAGTACGATCTAACTCAACACGATTTACATAGGGTCGAACACTATGGGTACAGGTAATAACGAGTACGGTCTAACTCAACACGATTTACATAGGGTCGAGAACTATGGGTACAGGTAAAAACGAGTACGGTGTCTAACTCAACACGATTTACATTGGGTCGAGAACTATTGGTACTGGGTATAAAGAGTACGGTCTAACTCAACACGATTTACATAGGGTCGAGAACTATGGGTACTAGTAATAACGAGTATGTCAGAACTCAACACGATTTACATAGCGTCGAGAACTATGGGTACAGGTAATAACGAGTACGGTCTAACTCAACACGATTTATATAGGGTCGAACACTATGGGTACTGGTAATAATGAGTACGGTCTAACTCAACACGATTTACATAGGGTCGAGCACTATGGTACAGGTTTTAACGAGTATGTTCTGACTCAACACGATTTACATAGGGTCGAGCACTAAGGGTACAGGGAATAACGAGTATGTTCTGACTCCATGCGATTTACATAGGGTCGAGCACTAAGGGTACAGGTAACAGATCTCTAACAACGAGTACGGTCTAACTCAACACGATTTACATAGAGGCGAGAACTATGGTACTGGTAATAACGAGTACGGTCTGACTCAACACGATTTACATAGGGTCGAGCACTATGGGTACTGGTAATAACGAGTACGTATACGGTCTAACTCACACGATTTACATAGGGCCGAGAACTATGGGTACAGGTAATAACGAGTACGATCTAACTCAACATGATTTACATAGGGTCGAACACTATGGGTACAGGTAATAACGAGTACGATCTAACTCAACACGATTTACATTGGGTCGAGAACTATGGGTACTGGGGAATAACGAGTACGGTCTAACTCAACACGATTTACATAGGGCTGAGAACTATGGGTACAGGTAATAACGAGTACGATCTAACTCAACACGATTTACATTGGGTCGAGAACTATTGGTACTAGGAATAAAGAGCACGGTCTATCTCAACACGATTTACATAGGGTCGAGAACTATGGGTACAGGTAAAAACGAGTACGGTGTCTAACTCATCACGATTTACATAGGGTCGAGCACTATGGGTACTGGTAATAACGAGTACGTATACGGTCTAACTCACACGATTTACATCGGGCCGAGAACTATGGGTACAGGTAATAACGAGTACGATCTAACTCAACACGATTTACATAGTGTCGAACACTATGGGTACAGGTAATAACGAGTACGGTCTAACTCAACACGATTTACATAGGGTCGAGAACTATGGGTACAGGTAAAAACGAGTACGGTGTCTAACTCAACACGATTTACATTGGGTCGAGAACTATTGGTACTGGGTATAAAGAGTACGGTCTAACTCAACACGATTTACATAGGGTCGAGAACTATGGGTACAGGTAATAACGAGTACGGTGTCTAACTCAAAATGATTTACATAGGGTTGATCACTATGGGTACTAGTAATAACGAGTATGTCAGAACTCAACACGATTTACATAGCGTCGAGAACTATGGGTACAGGTAATAACGAGTACGGTCTAACTCAACACGATTTATATAGGGTCAAACACTATGGGTACTGGTAATAACGAGTACGGTCTAACTCAACACGATTTACATAGGGTCGAGCACTAAGGGTACAGGGAATAACGAGTATGTTCTGACTCCATGCGATTTACATAGGGTCGAGCACTAAGGGTACAGGTAACAGATCTGTAACAACGAGTACGGTCTAACTCAACACGATTTACATAGGGTCGAGCACTATGGGTACTGGTAATAATGAGTACGTATACGGTCTAACTCACACGATTTACATAGGGCCGAGAACTATGGGTACAGGTAATACCGAGTACGATCTAACTCAACACGATTTACATAGGGTCGAGAACTATGGGTACAGGTAAAAACGAGTACGGTGTCTAACTCAACATGATTTACATTGGGTCGAGAACTATTGGTACTGGGTATAAAGAGTACGGCCTAACTCAACACGATTTACATAGGGTCGAGAACTATGGTACTGGTAATAACGAGTACGGTCTGACTCAACACGATTTACATAGGGTCGAGCACTATGGGTACTGGTAATAACGAGTACGATCTAACTCAACACGATTTACATTGGATCGAGAACTATGGGTACTGGGGAATAACGAGTACGGTCTAACTCAACACGATTTACATAGGGCTGAGAACTATGGGTACAGGTAATAACGAGTACGATCTAACTCAACACGATTTACATAGGGTCGAACACTATGGGTACAGGTAATAACGAGTACGGTCTAACTCAACACGATTTACATAGGGTCGAGAACTATGGGTACAGGTAAAAACGAGTACGGTGTCTAACTCAACACGATTTACATTGGGTCGAGAACTATTGGTACTGGGTATAAAGAGTACGGTCTAACTCAACACGATTTACATAGGGTCGAGAACTATGGGTACAGGTAATAACGAGTTCGGTGTCTAACTCAACACGATTTACATAGGGTCGAGCACTATGGGTACTAGTAATAACGAGTATGTCAGAACTCAACACGATTTACATAGCGTCGAGCACTATGGGTACAGGTAATAACGAGTACGGTCTAACTCAACACGATTTATATAGGGTCGAACACTATGGGTACTGGTAATTACGAGTGCGTTCTGACTCAACACTATTTGCATAGGCTCGAGCACTATGGGTACTGTTAATAAAAAGTACGGTCTAACTCAACACGATTTACATCGGATCGAGAACTCTGGGTTCTGGTAATAATGAGTACGTTCTGACTCAACACGATTTACATAGGGTCGAGCACTACGGTACTGGTTTTAACGAGTACGGGCTAACTCAACACGATTTACATTGGGTCGAGAAATATTGGTACTAGGAATAAAGAGTACGGTCTAACTCAACACGATTTACATAGGGTCGAGAACTATGGGTACAGGTAACAACGAGTACGGTGTCTAACTCAACACGATTTACATAGGGTCGAGTACTATGGGTACAGGTAACAGATCTGTAATAACGAGTACGGTCTAACTCAACACGATTTACATAGGGTCGAGCACTACGGTACTGGTTTTAACGAGTACGGGCTAACTCAACACGATTTACATTGGGTCGAGAAATATTGGTACTGGGAATAAAGAGTACGGTCTAACTCAACACGATTTACATAGGGTCGAGAACTATGGGTACAGGTAACAACGAGTACGGTGTCTAACTCAACACGATTTACATTGGGTCGAGAACTATTGGTACTGGGTATAAAGAGTACGGTCTAACTCAACACGATTTACATAGGGTCGAGAACTATGGGTACAGGTAATAACGAGTACGGTGTCTAACTCAACACTATTTACATAGGGTCGAGCACTATGGGTACTAGTAATAATGAGTATGTCAGAACTCAACACGATTTACATAGCGTCGAGAACTATGGGTACAGGTAATAACGAGTACGGTCTAACTCAACACGATTTATATAGGGTCGAACACTATGGGTACTGGTAATAATGAGTACGGTCTAACTCAACACGATTTACATAGGGTCGAGCACTATGGTACAGGTTTTAACGAGTATGTTCTGACTCAACATGATTTACATAGGGTCGAGCACTAAGGGTACAGGGAATAACGAGTATGTTCTGACTCCATGCGATTTACATAGGGTCGAGCACTAAGGGTACAGGTAACAGATCTCTAACAATGAGTACGGTCTAACTCAACACGATTTACATAGAGGCGAGAACTATGGTACTGGTAATAACGAGTACGGTCTGACTCAACACGATTTACATAGGGTCGAGCACTATGGGTACAGGTAAAAACGAGTACGGTGTCTAACTCAACATGATTTACATTGGGTCGAGAACTATTGGTACTGGGTATAAAGAGTACGGCCTAACTCAACACGATTTACATAGGGTCGAGAACTATGGTACTGGTAATAACGAGTACGGTCTGACTCAACACGATTTACATAGGGTCGAGCACTATGGGTACTGGTAATAACGAGTACGATCTAACTCAACACGATTTACATTGGATCGAGAACTATGGGTACTGGGGAATAACGAGTACGGTCTAACTCAACACGATTTACATAGGGCTGAGAACTATGGGTACAGGTAATAACGAGTACGATCTAACTCAACACGATTTACATAGGGTCGAACACTATGGGTACAGGTAATAACGAGTACGGTCTAACTCAACACGATTTACATAGGGTCGAGAACTATGGGTACAGGTAAAAACGAGTACGGTGTCTAACTCAACACGATTTACATTGGGTCGAGAACTATTGGTACTGGGTATAAAGAGTACGGTCTAACTCAACACGATTTACATAGGGTCGAGAACTATGGGTACAGGTAATAACGAGTTCGGTGTCTAACTCAACACGATTTACATAGGGTCGAGCACTATGGGTACTAGTAATAACGAGTATGTCAGAACTCAACACGATTTACATAGCGTCGAGCACTATGGGTACAGGTAATAACGAGTACGGTCTAACTCAACACGATTTATATAGGGTCGAACACTATGGGTACTGGTAATTACGAGTGCGTTCTGACTCAACACTATTTGCATAGGCTCGAGCACTATGGGTACTGTTAATAAAAAGTACGGTCTAACTCAACACGATTTACATCGGATCGAGAACTCTGGGTTCTGGTAATAATGAGTACGTTCTGACTCAACACGATTTACATAGGGTCGAGCACTACGGTACTGGTTTTAACGAGTACGGGCTAACTCAACACGATTTACATTGGGTCGAGAAATATTGGTACTAGGAATAAAGAGTACGGTCTAACTCAACACGATTTACATAGGGTCGAGAACTATGGGTACAGGTAACAACGAGTACGGTGTCTAACTCAACACGATTTACATAGGGTCGAGTACTATGGGTACAGGTAACAGATCTGTAATAACGAGTACGGTCTAACTCAACACGATTTACATAGGGTCGAGCACTACGGTACTGGTTTTAACGAGTACGGGCTAACTCAACACGATTTACATTGGGTCGAGAAATATTGGTACTGGGAATAAAGAGTACGGTCTAACTCAACACGATTTACATAGGGTCGAGAACTATGGGTACAGGTAACAACGAGTACGGTGTCTAACTCAACACGATTTACATTGGGTCGAGAACTATTGGTACTGGGTATAAAGAGTACGGTCTAACTCAACACGATTTACATAGGGTCGAGAACTATGGGTACAGGTAATAACGAGTACGGTGTCTAACTCAACACTATTTACATAGGGTCGAGCACTATGGGTACTAGTAATAATGAGTATGTCAGAACTCAACACGATTTACATAGCGTCGAGAACTATGGGTACAGGTAATAACGAGTACGGTCTAACTCAACACGATTTATATAGGGTCGAACACTATGGGTACTGGTAATAATGAGTACGGTCTAACTCAACACGATTTACATAGGGTCGAGCACTATGGTACAGGTTTTAACGAGTATGTTCTGACTCAACATGATTTACATAGGGTCGAGCACTAAGGGTACAGGGAATAACGAGTATGTTCTGACTCCATGCGATTTACATAGGGTCGAGCACTAAGGGTACAGGTAACAGATCTCTAACAATGAGTACGGTCTAACTCAACACGATTTACATAGAGGCGAGAACTATGGTACTGGTAATAACGAGTACGGTCTGACTCAACACGATTTACATAGGGTCGAGCACTATGGGTACTGGTAATAACGAGTACGTATACGGTCTAACTCACACGATTTACATAGGGCCGAGAACTATGGGTACAGGTAATAACGAGTACGATCTAACTCAACATGATTTACATAGGGTCGAACACTATGGGTACAGGTAATAACGAGTACGATCTAACTCAACACGATTTACATTGGGTCGAGAACTATGGGTACTAGGAATAAAGAGCACGGTCTAACTCAACACGATTTACATAGGGTCGAGAACTATGGGTACAGGTAAAAACGAGTACGGTGTCTAACTCATCACGATTTACATAGGGTCGAGCACTATGGGTACTGGTAATAACGAGTACGTATACGGTCTAACTCACACGATTTACATAGGGCCGAGAACTATGTGTACAGGTAATAACGAGTACGATCTAACTCAACACGATTTACATAGTGTCGAACACTATGGGTACAGGTAATAACGAGTACGGTCTAACTCAACACGATTTACATAGGGTCGAGAACTATGGGTACAGGTAAAAACGAGTACGGTGTCTAACTCAACACGATTTACATTGGGTCGAGAACTATTGGTACTGGGTATAAAGAGTACGGTCTAACTCAACACGATTTACATAGGGTCGAGAACTATGGGTACAGGTAATAACGAGTACGGTGTCTAACTCAAAATGATTTACATAGGGTCGAGCACTATGGGTACTAGTAATAACGAGTATGTCAGAACTCAACACGATTTACATAGCGTCGAGAACTATGGGTACAGGTAATAACGAGTACGGTCTAACTCAACACGATTTATATAGGGTCAAACACTATGGGTACTGGTAATAACGAGTACGGTCTAACTCAACACGATTTACATATGGTCGAGCACTAAGGGTACAGGGAATAACGAGTATGTTCTGACTCCATGCGATTTACATAGGGTCGAGCACTAAGGGTACAGGTAACAGATCTGTAACAACGAGTACGGTCTAACTCAACACGATTTACATAGAGGCGAGAACTATGGTACTGGTAATAACGAGTACGGTCTGACTCAACACGATGTACATAGGGTCGAGCACTAAGGGTACAGGGAATAACGAGTATGTTCTGACTCCATGCGATTTACATAGGGTCGAGCACTAAGGGTACAGGTAACAGATCTGTAACAACGAGTACGGTCTAACTCAACACGATTTACATAGGGTCGAGCACTATGGGTACTGGTAATAATGAGTACGTATACGGTCTAACTCACACGATTTACATAGGGCCGAGAACTATGGGTACAGGTAATACCGAGTACGATCTAACTCAACACGATTTACATAGGGTCGAGAACTATGGGTACAGGTAAAAACGAGTACGGTGTCTAACTCAACATGATTTACATTGGGTCGAGAACTATTGGTACTGGGTATAAAGAGTACGGCCTAACTCAACACGATTTACATAGGGTCGAGAACTATGGTACTGGTAATAACGAGTACGGTCTGACTCAACACGATTTACATAGGGTCGAGCACTATGGGTACTGGTAATAACGAGTACGATCTAACTCAACACGATTTACATTGGATCGAGAACTATGGGTACTGGGGAATAACGAGTACGGTCTAACTCAACACGATTTACATAGGGCTGAGAACTATGGGTACAGGTAATAACGAGTACGATCTAACTCAACACGATTTACATAGGGTCGAACACTATGGGTACAGGTAATAACGAGTACGGTCTAACTCAACACGATTTACATAGGGTCGAGAACTATGGGTACAGGTAAAAACGAGTACGGTGTCTAACTCAACACGATTTACATTGGGTCGAGAACTATTGGTACTGGGTATAAAGAGTACGGTCTAACTCAACACGATTTACATAGGGTCGAGAACTATGGGTACAGGTAATAACGAGTTCGGTGTCTAACTCAACACGATTTACATAGGGTCGAGCACTATGGGTACTAGTAATAACGAGTATGTCAGAACTCAACACGATTTACATAGCGTCGAGCACTATGGGTACAGGTAATAACGAGTACGGTCTAACTCAACACGATTTATATAGGGTCGAACACTATGGGTACTGGTAATTACGAGTGCGTTCTGACTCAACACTATTTGCATAGGCTCGAGCACTATGGGTACTGTTAATAAAAAGTACGGTCTAACTCAACACGATTTACATCGGATCGAGAACTCTGGGTTCTGGTAATAATGAGTACGTTCTGACTCAACACGATTTACATAGGGTCGAGCACTACGGTACTGGTTTTAACGAGTACGGGCTAACTCAACACGATTTACATTGGGTCGAGAAATATTGGTACTAGGAATAAAGAGTACGGTCTAACTCAACACGATTTACATAGGGTCGAGAACTATGGGTACAGGTAACAACGAGTACGGTGTCTAACTCAACACGATTTACATAGGTTCGAGTACTATGGGTACAGGTAACAGATCTGTAATAACGAGTACGGTCTAACTCAACACGATTTACATAGGGTCGAGCACTACGGTACTGGTTTTAACGAGTACGGGCTAACTCAACACGATTTACATTGGGTCGAGAAATATTGGTACTGGGAATAAAGAGTACGGTCTAACTCAACACGATTTACATAGGGTCGAGAACTATGGGTACAGGTAACAACGAGTACGGTGTCTAACTCAACACGATTTACATTGGGTCGAGAACTATTGGTACTGGGTATAAAGAGTACGGTCTAACTCAACACGATTTACATAGGGTCGAGAACTATGGGTACAGGTAATAACGAGTACGGTGTCTAACTCAACACTATTTACATAGGGTCGAGCACTATGGGTACTAGTAATAATGAGTATGTCAGAACTCAACACGATTTACATAGCGTCGAGAACTATGGGTACAGGTAATAACGAGTACGGTCTAACTCAACACGATTTATATAGGGTCGAACACTATGGGTACTGGTAATAATGAGTACGGTCTAACTCAACACGATTTACATAGGGTCGAGCACTATGGTACAGGTTTTAACGAGTATGTTCTGACTCAACATGATTTACATAGGGTCGAGCACTAAGGGTACAGGGAATAACGAGTATGTTCTGACTCCATGCGATTTACATAGGGTCGAGCACTAAGGGTACAGGTAACAGATCTCTAACAATGAGTACGGTCTAACTCAACACGATTTACATAGAGGCGAGAACTATGGTACTGGTAATAACGAGTACGGTCTGACTCAACACGATTTACATAGGGTCGAGCACTATGGGTACAGGTAAAAACGAGTACGGTGTCTAACTCAACATGATTTACATTGGGTCGAGAACTATTGGTACTGGGTATAAAGAGTACGGCCTAACTCAACACGATTTACATAGGGTCGAGAACTATGGTACTGGTAATAACGAGTACGGTCTGACTCAACACGATTTACATAGGGTCGAGCACTATGGGTACTGGTAATAACGAGTACGATCTAACTCAACACGATTTACATTGGATCGAGAACTATGGGTACTGGGGAATAACGAGTACGGTCTAACTCAACACGATTTACATAGGGCTGAGAACTATGGGTACAGGTAATAACGAGTACGATCTAACTCAACACGATTTACATAGGGTCGAACACTATGGGTACAGGTAATAACGAGTACGGTCTAACTCAACACGATTTACATAGGGTCGAGAACTATGGGTACAGGTAAAAACGAGTACGGTGTCTAACTCAACACGATTTACATTGGGTCGAGAACTATTGGTACTGGGTATAAAGAGTACGGTCTAACTCAACACGATTTACATAGGGTCGAGAACTATGGGTACAGGTAATAACGAGTTCGGTGTCTAACTCAACACGATTTACATAGGGTCGAGCACTATGGGTACTAGTAATAACGAGTATGTCAGAACTCAACACGATTTACATAGCGTCGAGCACTATGGGTACAGGTAATAACGAGTACGGTCTAACTCAACACGATTTATATAGGGTCGAACACTATGGGTACTGGTAATTACGAGTGCGTTCTGACTCAACACTATTTGCATAGGCTCGAGCACTATGGGTACTGTTAATAAAAAGTACGGTCTAACTCAACACGATTTACATCGGATCGAGAACTCTGGGTTCTGGTAATAATGAGTACGTTCTGACTCAACACGATTTACATAGGGTCGAGCACTACGGTACTGGTTTTAACGAGTACGGGCTAACTCAACACGATTTACATTGGGTCGAGAAATATTGGTACTAGGAATAAAGAGTACGGTCTAACTCAACACGATTTACATAGGGTCGAGAACTATGGGTACAGGTAACAACGAGTACGGTGTCTAACTCAACACGATTTACATAGGGTCGAGTACTATGGGTACAGGTAACAGATCTGTAATAACGAGTACGGTCTAACTCAACACGATTTACATAGGGTCGAGCACTACGGTACTGGTTTTAACGAGTACGGGCTAACACAACACGATTTACATTGGGTCGAGAAATATTGGTACTGGGAATAAAGAGTACGGTCTAACTCAACACGATTTACATAGGGTCGAGAACTATGGGTACAGGTAACAACGAGTACGGTGTCTAACTCAACACGATTTACATTGGGTCGAGAACTATTGGTACTGGGTATAAAGAGTACGGTCTAACTCAACACGATTTACATAGGGTCGAGAACTATGGGTACAGGTAATAACGAGTACGGTGTCTAACTCAACACTATTTACATAGGGTCGAGCACTATGGGTACTAGTAATAATGAGTATGTCAGAACTCAACACGATTTACATAGCGTCGAGAACTATGGGTACAGGTAATAACGAGTACGGTCTAACTCAACACGATTTATATAGGGTCGAACACTATGGGTACTGGTAATAATGAGTACGGTCTAACTCAACACGATTTACATAGGGTCGAGCACTATGGTACAGGTTTTAACGAGTATGTTCTGACTCAACATGATTTACATAGGGTCGAGCACTAAGGGTACAGGGAATAACGAGTATGTTCTGACTCCATGCGATTTACATAGGGTCGAGCACTAAGGGTACAGGTAACAGATCTCTAACAATGAGTACGGTCTAACTCAACACGATTTACATAGAGGCGAGAACTATGGTACTGGTAATAACGAGTACGGTCTGACTCAACACGATTTACATAGGGTCGAGCACTATGGGTACTGGTAATAACGAGTACGTATACGGTCTAACTCACACGATTTACATAGGGCCGAGAACTATGGGTACAGGTAATAACGAGTACGATCTAACTCAACATGATTTACATAGGGTCGAACACTATGGGTACAGGTAATAACGAGTACGATCTAACTCAACACGATTTACATTGGGTCGAGAACTATGGGTACTAGGAATAAAGAGCACGGTCTAACTCAACACGATTTACATAGGGTCGAGAACTATGGGTACAGGTAAAAACGAGTACGGTGTCTAACTCATCACGATTTACATAGGGTCGAGCACTATGGGTACTGGTAATAACGAGTACGTATACGGTCTAACTCACACGATTTACATAGGGCCGAGAACTATGGGTACAGGTAATAACGAGTACGATCTAACTCAACACGATTTACATAGTGTCGAACACTATGGGTACAGGTAATAACGAGTACGGTCTAACTCAACACGATTTACATAGGGTCGAGAACTATGGGTACAGGTAAAAACGAGTACGGTGTCTAACTCAACACGATTTACATTGGGTCGAGAACTATTGGTACTGGGTATAAAGAGTACGGTCTAACTCAACACGATTTACATAGGGTCGAGAACTATGGGTACAGGTAATAACGAGTACGGTGTCTAACTCAAAATGATTTACATAGGGTCGAGCACTATGGGTACTAGTAATAACGAGTATGTCAGAACTCAACACGATTTACATAGCGTCGAGAACTATGGGTACAGGTAATAACGAGTACGGTCTAACTCAACACGATTTATATAGGGTCAAACACTATGGGTACTGGTAATAACGAGTACGGTCTAACTCAACACGATTTACATATGGTCGAGCACTAAGGGTACAGGGAATAACGAGTATGTTCTGACTCCATGCGATTTACATAGGGTCGAGCACTAAGGGTACAGGTAACAGATCTGTAACAACGAGTACGGTCTAACTCAACACGATTTACATAGAGGCGAGAACTATGGTACTGGTAATAACGAGTACGGTCTGACTCAACACGATTTACATAGGGTCGAGCACTATGGGTACTGGTAATAACGAGTACGTATACGGTCTAACTCACACGATTTACATAGGGCCGAGAACTATGGGTACAGGTAATAACGAGTACGATCTAACTCAACATGATTTACATAGGGTCGAACACTATGGGTACAGGTAATAACGAGTACGATCTAACTCAACACGATTTACATTGGGTCGAGAACTATGGGTACTGGGGAATAACGAGTACGGTCTAACTCAACACGATTTACATAGGGCTGAGAACTATGGGTACAGGTAATAACGAGTACGATCTAACTCAACACGATTTACATTGGGTCGAGAACTATTTGTACTAGGAATAAAGAGCACGGTCTAACTCAACACGATTTACATAGGGTCGAGAACTATGGGTACAGGTAAAAACGAGTACGGTGTCTAACTCATCACGATTTACATAGGGTCGAGCACTATGGGTACTGGTAATAACGAGTACGTATACGGTCTAACTCACACGATTTACATAGGGCCGAGAACTATGGGTACAGGTAATAACGAGTACGATCTAACTCAACACGATTTACATAGTGTCGAACACTATGGGTACAGGTAATAACGAGTACGGTCTAACTCAACACGATTTACAAAGGGTCGAGAACTATGGGTACAGGTAAAAACGAGTACGGTGTCTAACTCAACACGATTTACATTGGGTCGAGAACTATTGGTACTGGGTATAAAGAGTACGGTCTAACTCAACACGATTTACATAGGGTCGAGAACTATGGGTACAGGTAATAACGAGTACGGTGTCTTACTCAAAATAATTTACATAGGGTCGAGCACTATGGGTACTAGTAATAACGAGTATGTCAGAACTCAACACGATTTACATAGCGTCGAGAACTATGGGTACAGGTAATAACGAGTACGGTCTAACTCAACACGATTTATATAGGGTCAAACACTATGGGTACTGGTAATAACGAGTACGGTCTAACTCAACACGATTTACATATGGTCGAGCACTAAGGATACAGGGAATAACGAGTATGTTCTGACTCCATGCGATTTACATAGGGTCGAGCACTAAGGGTACAGGTAACAGATCTGTAACAACGAGTACGGTCTAACTCAACACGATTTACATAGAGTCGAGAACTATGGTACTGGTAATAACGAGTACGGTCTGACTCAACACGATTTACATTGGATCGAGAACTATGGGTACTGGGGAATAACGAGTACGGTCTAACTCAACACGATTTACATAGGGCTGAGAACTATGGGTACAGGTAATAACGAGTACGATCTAACTCAACACGATTTACATTGGGTCGAGAACTATTGGTACTAGGAATAAAGAGTACGGTCTAACTCAACACGATTTACATAGGGTCGAGAACTATGGGTACAGGTAAAAACGAGTACGGTGTCTAACTCAACACAATTTACATAGGGTCGAGCACTATGGGTACTGGTAATAATGAGTACGTATACGGTCTAACTCACACGATTTACATAGGGCCGAGAACTATGGGTACAGGTAATACCGAGTACGATCTAACTCAACACGATTTACATAGGGTCGAGAACTATGGGTACAGGTAAAAACGAGTACGGTGTCTAACTCAACATGATTTACATTGGGTCGAGAACTATTGGTACTGGGTATAAAGAGTACGGCCTAACTCAACACGATTTACATAGGGTCGAGAACTATGGGTACAGGTAATAACGAGTTCGGTGTCTAACTCAACATGATTTACATAGGGTCGAACACTATGGGTACAGGTAATAACGAGTACGATCTAACTCAACACGATTTACATTGGGTCGAGAACTATGGGTACTAGGAATAAAGAGCACGGTCTAACTCAACACGATTTACATAGGGTCGAGAACTATGGGTACAGGTAAAAACGAGTACGGTGTCTAACTCATCACGATTTACATAGGGTCGAGCACTATGGGTACTGGTAATAACGAGTACGTATACGGTCTAACTCACACGATTTACATAGGGCCGAGAACTATGGGTACAGGTAATAACGAGTACGATCTAACTCAACACGATTTACATAGTGTCGAACACTATGGGTACAGGTAATAACGAGTACGGTCTAACTCAACACGATTTACATAGGGTCGAGAACTATGGGTACAGGTAAAAACGAGTACGGTGTCTAACTCAACACGATTTACATTGGGTCGAGAACTATTGGTACTGGGTATAAAGAGTACGGTCTAACTCAACACGATTTACATAGGGTCGAGAACTATGGGTACAGGTAATAACGAGTACGGTGTCTAACTCAAAATGATTTACATAGGGTCGAGCACTATGGGTACTAGTAATAACGAGTATGTCAGAACTCAACACGATTTACATAGCGTCGAGAACTATGGGTACAGGTAATAACGAGTACGGTCTAACTCAACACGATTTATATAGGGTCAAACACTATGGGTACTGGTAATAACGAGTACGGTCTAACTCAACACGATTTACATATGGTCGAGCACTAAGGGTACAGGGAATAACGAGTATGTTCTGACTCCATGCGATTTACATAGGGTCGAGCACTAAGGGTACAGGTAACAGATCTGTAACAACGAGTACGGTCTAACTCAACACGATTTACATAGAGGCGAGAACTATGGTACTGGTAATAACGAGTACGGTCTGACTCAACACGATTTACATAGGGTCGAGCACTATGGGTACTGGTAATAACGAGTACGTATACGGTCTAACTCACACGATTTACATAGGGCCGAGAACTATGGGTACAGGTAATAACGAGTACGATCTAACTCAACATGATTTACATAGGGTCGAACACTATGGGTACAGGTAATAACGAGTACGATCTAACTCAACACGATTTACATTGGGTCGAGAACTATGGGTACTGGGGAATAACGAGTACGGTCTAACTCAACACGATTTACATAGGGCTGAGAACTATGGGTACAGGTAATAACGAGTACGATCTAACTCAACACGATTTACATTGGGTCGAGAACTATTGGTACTAGGAATAAAGAGCACGGTCTAACTCAACACGATTTACATAGGGTCGAGAACTATGGGTACAGGTAAAAACGAGTACGGTGTCTAACTCATCACGATTTACATAGGGTCGAGCACTATGGGTACTGGTAATAACGAGTACGTATACGGTCTAACTCACACGATTTACATAGGGCCGAGAACTATGGGTACAGGTAATAACGAGTACGATCTAACTCAACACGATTTACATAGTGTCGAACACTATGGGTACAGGTAATAACGAGTACGGTCTAACTCAACACGATTTACAAAGGGTCGAGAACTATGGGTACAGGTAAAAACGAGTACGGTGTCTAACTCAACACGATTTACATTGGGTCGAGAACTATTGGTACTGGGTATAAAGAGTACGGTCTAACTCAACACGATTTACATAGGGTCGAGAACTATGGGTACAGGTAATAACGAGTACGGTGTCTTACTCAAAATAATTTACATAGGGTCGAGCACTATGGGTACTAGTAATAACGAGTATGTCAGAACTCAACACGATTTACATAGCGTCGAGAACTATGGGTACAGGTAATAACGAGTACGGTCTAACTCAACACGATTTATATAGGGTCAAACACTATGGGTACTGGTAATAACGAGTACGGTCTAACTCAACACGATTTACATATGGTCGAGCACTAAGGATACAGGGAATAACGAGTATGTTCTGACTCCATGCGATTTACATAGGGTCGAGCACTAAGGGTACAGGTAACAGATCTGTAACAACGAGTACGGTCTAACTCAACACGATTTACATAGAGTCGAGAACTATGGTACTGGTAATAACGAGTACGGTCTGACTCAACACGATTTACATTGGATCGAGAACTATGGGTACTGGGGAATAACGAGTACGGTCTAACTCAACACGATTTACATAGGGCTGAGAACTATGGGTACAGGTAATAACGAGTACGATCTAACTCAACACGATTTACATTGGGTCGAGAACTATTGGTACTAGGAATAAAGAGTACGGTCTAACTCAACACGATTTACATAGGGTCGAGAACTATGGGTACAGGTAAAAACGAGTACGGTGTCTAACTCAACACAATTTACATAGGGTCGAGCACTATGGGTACTGGTAATAATGAGTACGTATACGGTCTAACTCACACGATTTACATAGGGCCGAGAACTATGGGTACAGGTAATACCGAGTACGATCTAACTCAACACGATTTACATAGGGTCGAGAACTATGGGTACAGGTAAAAACGAGTACGGTGTCTAACTCAACATGATTTACATTGGGTCGAGAACTATTGGTACTGGTTATAAAGAGTACGGCCTAACTCAACACGATTTACATAGGGTCGAGAACTATGGGTACAGGTAATAACGAGTTCGGTGTCTAACTCAACACGATTTACATAGGGTCGAGCACTATGGGTACTAGTAATAACGAGTATGTCAGAACTCAACACGATTTACATAGCGTCGAGCACTATGGGTACAGGTAATAACGAGTACGGTCTAACTCAACACGATTTATATAGGGTCGAACACTATGGGTACTGGTAATTACGAGTGCGTTCTGACTCAACACTATTTGCATAGGCTCGAGCACTATGGGTACTGTTAATAAAAAGTACGGTCTAACTCAACACGATTTACATCGGATCGAGAACTCTGGGTTCTGGTAATAATGAGTACGTTCTGACTCAACACGATTTACATAGGGTCGAGCACTACGGTACTGATTTTAACGAGTACGGGCTAACTCAACACGATTTACATTGGGTCGAGAAATATTGGTACTAGGAATAAAGAGTACGGTCTAACTCAACACGATTTACATAGGGTCGAGAACTATGGGTACAGGTAACAACGAGTACGGTGTCTAACTCAACACGATTTACATAGGGTCGAGTACTATGGGTACAGGTAACAGATCTGTAATAACGAGTACGGTCTAACTCAACACGATTTACATAGGGTCGAGCACTACGGTACTGGTTTTAACGAGTACGGGCTAACTCAACACGATTTACATTGGGTCGAGAAATATTGGTACTGGGAATAAAGAGTACGGTCTAACTCAACACGATTTACATAGGGTCGAGAACTATGGGTACAGGTAACAACGAGTACGGTGTCTAACTCAACACGATTTACATTGGGTCGAGAACTATTGGTACTGGGAATTACGAGTGCGTTCTGACTCAACACTATTTGCATAGGGTCGAGCACTATGGGTACTAGTAATAACGAGTACGGTCTAACTCACACTATTTGCATAGGGTCGAGCACTATGGGTACTAGTAATAATGAGTACGGTCTAACTCAACACTATTTGCATAGGGTCGAGCACTATGGGTACTAGTAATAACGAGTACGGTGTCTAACTCAACACTATTTACATAGGGTCGAGCACTATGGGTACTAGTAATAATGAGTACGGTCTAACTCAACACTATTTGCATAGGGTCGAGCACTATGGGTACTAGTAATAACGAGTACGGTCTAACTCACACTACTTACATAGGGTCGAACACTATGGGTACTAGTAATAACGAGTACGGTCTAACACATCACGATTTGCATGGGGTCGAGCATTAAATCCAGATGGATGAGAGTTGCTCGGAATTTACGGTCATGCAAGGTGATCGAAGTTCATCATCAATGGTCGTATAGAGTGTCGTGGTTATTAATGAAATTGCACTGCTCCTGTGTCGCCATTCACGTGCGTCACTCAACAAAAGGATTCCATTCTGCTTTTCTACAAGCCTGGGGCAAGTACCAAAATAAACACATTTTCATTCTCGTTCTGTGCATTAATAAAATCAATTAACACTCCACACAGCAATTGTTAATATCAACAGTTCCCCAGTGCACAATAACATAATCAACCTTGGTTCTAATTACTCGCAGTGTGATTGGAACTACCTCAGTATTTAGTCAAGCATTCCGATTTGACATATCTAATTACCAAATCGCCAAAATACCATTTCTAGGGGTTGCTTATTTAAATGTCGATCTTTCAAAGAATCACCCGTAAACATATACCACCAAGCAGCTTCTTCAATAAATCAATTTCTACCTGTTGCTTAGAAACCTCAAATGAAGTAACTATAAGTTGCCGAGTTACTTTCATGAGCAGACATTTTTCTAATGAGCTAATAATAGTGCGAGATTCGTGGCAAACATCCGAATTTTATCAGTATTTGCTCATGTTCTTATTGTTTTTTCATTATTATGTTACTCCTTGATCATATTTATATTTTTATTTTATTATTAAATTATCATTATTATTATTCTTATTATTATTTTTTATCATTGTTATTTATTATACATTTATTTTATTGTTTTATTATATAAACTTTATTGCACGTGTGTCTGACATCATTACATCGTTCTTAAATTGTTATTACGTAACTATTTGGTATTTTTTTGATTATTATTTTATTATTTGATCAATATTTATTATCATTATTATTACATATCATTCTTTGGTCTTTTTTTAGATTTTTTAGAACAATATTCTATCATTATTGCGCCAGATTTACTTTATCTATCGACTATTACGTCATCACGTGACTATTTTATACTCCTTCCACATGTCTATGTCATTATGCATTTGATCACCATTTCATTATTTCATTTGTATATTTGTTTGATTATTGTTGCATCATTCGTACGTTATTTACATATTATGTCAATATTTGACCATTTTACCTTGTTTCAACACGTCAAACTTCATCATTTTATCATTATTACGTCACTTTTTCATAATAGTTATATCATGTGTTGGTGATCTGTTCATGGTTTTCTTGCATAGAACTGTGACTATGGATTGCGTTTAATAAATACACAAAATGTACTGATAAGACACTGCGAAAAAAATTGCCTTATTCACACTTTTCAGCCACCCCATGATTTCAAACGTATGACCCCTAACCACCTGTATATATCCTGGGATAGACAGGGTAGTACACAAAGCCCATGTAAACAGATTTTTAAATCCCTCGCCGATTTTAATTTCGGATAACACTCGGTGGGAATATTAACCAACTCGTTTTTCTTTTGGTGGTAGGACTTGTAGACTAAGTTTGTTCACTATTCGCCAGGTACAGCCACGTATGCGACCATGTGTGACGATTCGTGACATCGATGGTGTTCATCGGGTGGATCTGGCATCGAAAGCGCCGCCAAGACCTTGGATTACAGGCGCCAGCCGGGTCTCTCTCGACGTCTACCAAAGTTCGCCAGCATTTTATTTTTTAATTTCCGACCATTGAACATTGGCAACATCCAAATCGACCTGAGACTGTCTAAACAGTCATCCCACGAGTGGCATCGACTCGTTCTGAAACATTCGTTGCATTTCTTAATGCTAGACGAGCTAAGCTGCTTTCTCGATACCCATGGCCATAGCCGCCCTGGCCCTAGTGTTGGTCCCGTTATCACTTGCCGTAATTTTATTTTTAACAAAATTTCAAAAAACTAGAAACCACCTAATATAGTCGTGATGCACCGTCAACCGACCATTGTTCGAAAATGTTTCAATTCCACTACTTTAACAGTCTTATACAATAGCGGTAAATTTTAAATTATAAAGGTACTATCCACACTATAGCAATATCCCTTGAAACCGGGGAGACGACCAATGAATGATAAATAACGTTAAAATATTGAAATGATAAAAAATAATTAGATAATAAGGATATAACAATTTAGATATGATGCAATTAGATTAGACAAACACGCCATAAAGTTCATATAATGAAACAATAATGTAAAATAAATGGTTAAATAATTACATAATAATGATGATGAAAGAAAAAAGAATTGTCAAATAATGATAATATAATGTCGAAATAATGAAATAAAAGAATAATTATGATCCAAGAGCGACATCAAAGCCATGATAATGAGAATGAGCACTAATCTCATCCCATGCAGAACTGTATTTTATAACATCATTGCAATGTCAAAGATAAACAAAAATGGCGCTATTTCAGAGATGAGAAATACTAGATAGTTATCTCCTGGAAATATATCAGCGGGTACATTCTTTTTTTGTGCAGCGCCCCCTATAGATAAATTAAATCTGCTAAAATAAATGAAAACTTCTGATCGAAACATTGAGGGTGCTCTTCGGTAAAAATATATACCAATTTTCAGTCACGTGACCAATTGTTCAACCACAATTTTTATTTGTGTAAATCCATTTTATTTATGGTAATTGCAAACCGGCTACAGTTGTATCCATACGCAGATTGTAAACCGGCTACAGTTGTATCCATACGCAGATTGTAGATCGGACCACAGTTGGCATTCGGCTACATAACTACATGCAATGATGTCCTGAACGATCGATTTTCCCAAAAAACTTATATCTTGCAAGATGAGCCAGTGGCTAGTTTCACGCAGGGACACTCTACTATACCTAATATAATTGTGATATACTCAGTTTTTAAACTTTACTTTCAAATATATTACTTATAAAAACACTGTTATAGACATATCACACTTATGTTCATTACACAGTGTAACTTTCTCCTCTAGAGCTTTTTTTGACCCCAAAACAAACTGTGTATTCTACACTAAGCTAAATGGTTAGCTATTTAGATAACAATACTGGTGACTTGATGTTCCAAACATTATTGCGCTGTGCAGATTTAACCAAGTGTTGCCAGTGCAACGTCTGAAATTGACGACGAGATTTCTTTCCCAAGTATTGAAAACGTGTTGTTCGAATCTACAGAACATTAACTATACCAGTTAGAGCCTTTAACGACTGAGCTACCGAGTATTTAAATGTGCATTTCCACTGTCATCTGGTTGTGTCTTTACGTGCTACAAGTCCCACACACTCACTCAAAAGTGCTTATTCGTAGATATAAACCCACAGTTTTGGTCAGAGCGCCCTCAGGCTCGATTATGACCAAAACTGAGGGTTTATATCTGTTTTATTTCTTGGTCTTCTGCATGATGTTCACCCAAAGACGTGGCTAAGATATGACGTTGAACAATGACTTTGGAATATGACGTTGATGTATGACGTTGTACTATGACGTTGATTATGACTTTGTTTACGACGTCGGACTACTTTTTACATCGTGTACGCTCGTATTTGAGTTACGTGTAGAAGTTGGCAAGATAATGTCTAGAACGAAGCCCAACACATTATTTCGTCTAGACCCTTATTCAAATCCAATATGATACTGTGGGTATTCATTATTATTATTATAAATCACCACCATCAGAATTAAACAAATTCAGTTAAATTTGGCAATTTGTTGTTGAAATGAATTTACATGTGAATACAGGTTTACACCGTCATAAGGTAAAGCTATGACGTCAAAAAACCTCCAATTCTGATAGTGATGATTTATAACGTCCGATAACAGGGTTGCATATGGTACCGATCAACCGATGAGAATGGGGCGTTTCAATAGCAGGTAGATCACGGTATTATAATTCTTGGTAGTACCGCAAAGACGGGGTGTGCGCAATAATATACGTTGTCTAACCCTCTTACCGACCCAAAGCACTGCCCAACTGCCCAGGTATCGTTTGGTAATTGGATAACACGTGGTACCGAACGACCAATGAGAACGTGCCACTGCAACGCTCTATTACGTCACATCGGTGCCTTGTCAGCATTGGCCCAATTTAGATGTCATGAGTGAGTTATTTATCTTTTTATTATTCAAAAAAGGTACTGAATTATTCAGATTTTAAATATCTGTGTGACAGAACCACGTTTAATCTCAAAATGGGCTGATTTTATTAACAACACGAGTTCCCAGAACATACTTATTCATAATTAGTTCAAATTTATTTGTGAAATACTGTTTTGAAAAATTAAAGTACTCCACCTAATCAGAGCGAAACGACCACTCGGCGTAGTCACCAATGGTAGTTACAGAGAGTGTAAAGTAATACTATTGATTTTCCTTCGTACTACGTGATGTTTACTATGATGCAACAATGTTTGTATTTTCATATTACAACTGTCGCCATAAAGCTGCCAGGCACGGAGCCGGTTATTTCCAAGACCGGGTTCGGCCTGGGACTCAGTATACATTACACCATTCAGTATCGGCGGCACTGGGGGCGTGTAAAGAGGGGCGGTCGCCCCTCGAAAAAATGTTCAAAATCAAATTGAAACCCTTTGTGTCAAAATGCAGGAAATAGCGTTTCAGAGGGTCTATATTTAATTTGTTTTAAGGGGGAACATGGCCCAGACCCCTAGTAAGGTCGAGCCTTCGGCGTGAGGTTGGCGAGCAGCTCTCGCCCTCATGTACAATTTCGTGTCGCCGCCTTTGAGCACATATAAGTTCACACATATACCACCGCCCTTTAATCTTGGTCATGCATAGGCTCTGTCGTGTCGCCGTCTTTGAGCACATATAAGTTCACACATATACCACCGCCCTTTAATCTTGGTCATGCATAGGCTCTGTCGTGTCGCCGTCTTTGAGCACATATAAGTTCACACATATACCACCGCCCTTTAATCTTGGTCATGCATAGGCTCTGTCGTGTCGCCGCCTTTGAGCACATATACGTTTACACATATACCACCGCCCTTTAATCTTGGTCATGCATAGGCTCTGTCGTGTCGCCGCCTTTGAGCACATATAAGTTCACACATATACCACCGCCCTTTAATCTTGGTCATGCATAGGCTCTGTCGTGTCGCCGCCTTTGAGCACATATAAGTTCACACATATACCACCGCCCTTTAATCTTGGTCACACATAGGCTCTGTCGTGTCGCCGTCTTTGAGCACATATAAGTTCACACATATACCACCGCCCTTTAATCTTGGTCACGCATAGGCTCTGTCGTGTCGCCGTCTTTGAGCACATATAAGTTCACACATATACCACCGCCCTTTAATCTTGGTCATGCATAGGCTCTGTCGTGTCGCCGCCTTTGATCACATATAAGTTCACACATATACCACCGCCCTTTAATCTTGGTCATGCATAGGCTCTGTCGTGTCGCCGCCTTTGAGCACATATAAGTTCACACATATACCACCGCCCTTTAATCTTGGTCACACATAGGCTCTGTCGTGTCGCCGTCTTTGAGCACATATAAGTTCACACATATACCACCGCCCTTTAATCTTGGTCACGCATAGGCTCTGTCGTGTCGCCGTCTTTGAGCACATATAAGTTCACACATATACCACCGCCCTTTAATCTTGGTCACGCATAGGCTCTGTCGTGTCGCCATTTTTGAGCACATATAAGTTCACACATATACCACCGCCCTTTAATCTTGGTCATGCATAGGCTCTGTCGTGTCGCCGCCTTTGAGCACATATAAGTTCACACATATACCACCGCCCTTTAATCTTGGTCACACATAGGCTCTGTCGTGTCGCCGTCTTTGAGCACATATAAGTTCACACATATACCACCGCCCTTTAATCTTGGTCACGCATAGGCTCTGTCGTGTCGCCGTCTTTGAGCACATATAAGTTCACACATATACCACCGCCCTTTAATCTTGGTCATGCATAGGCTCTGTCGTGTCGCCGCCTTTGATCACATATAAGTTCACACATATACCACCGCCCTTTAATCTTGGTCATGCATAGGCTCTGTCGTGTCGCCGCCTTTGAGCACATATAAGTTCACACATATACCACCGCCCTTTAATCTTGGTCACACATAGGCTCTGTCGTGTCGCCGTCTTTGAGCACATATAAGTTCACACATATACCACCGCCCTTTAATCTTGGTCACGCATAGGCTCTGCCGTGTCGCCGTCTTTGAGCACATATAAGTTCACACATATACCACCGCCCTTTAATCTTGGTCACGCATAGGCTCTGTCGTGTCGCCGTTTTTGAGCACATATAAGTTCACACATATACCACCGCCCTTTAATCTTGGTCATGCATAGGCTCTGCCGTGTCGCCGCCTTTGAGCACATATAAGTTCACACATATACCACCGCCCTTTAATCTTGGTCATGCATAGGCTCTGTCGTGTCGCCGTTTTTGAGCACATATAAGTTCACACATATACCACCGCCCTTTAATCTTGGTCATGCATAGGCTCTGCCGTGTCGCCGCCTTTGAGCACATATAAGTTCACACATATACCACCGCCCTTTAATCTTGGTCATGCATAGGCTCTGTCGTGTCGCCGCATTTGAGCACATATAAGTTCACACATATACCACCGCCCTTTAATCTTGGTCACACATAGGCTCTGTCGTGTCGCCGCCTTTGAGCACATATAAGTTCACACATATACCACCGCCCTTTAATCTTGGTCATGCATAGGCTCTGTCGTGTCGCCGCCTTTGATCACATATAAGTTCACACATATACCACCGCCCTTTAATCTTGGTCATGCATAGGCTCTGTCGTGTCGCCGCCTTTGAGCACATATAAGTTCACACATATACCACCGCCCTTTAATCTTGGTCACACATAGGCTCTGTCGTGTCGCCGTCTTTGAGCACATATAAGTTCACACATATACCACCGCCCTTTAATCTTGGTCACGCATAGGCTCTGTCGTGTCGCCGTCTTTGAGCACATATAAGTTCACACATATACCACCGCCCTTTAATCTTGGTCACGCATAGGCTCTGTCGTGTCGCCATTTTTGAGCACATATAAGTTCACACATATACCACCGCCCTTTAATCTTGGTCATGCATAGGCTCTGTCGTGTCGCCGCCTTTGAGCACATATAAGTTCACACATATACCACCGCCCTTTAATCTTGGTCACACATAGGCTCTGTCGTGTCGCCGTCTTTGAGCACATATAAGTTCACACATATACCACCGCCCTTTAATCTTGGTCACGCATAGGCTCTGTCGTGTCGCCGTCTTTGAGCACATATAAGTTCACACATATACCACTGCCCTTTAATCTTGGTCATGCATAGGCTCTGTCGTGTCGCCGCCTTTGATCACATATAAGTTCACACATATACCACCGCCCTTTAATCTTGGTCATGCATAGGCTCTGTCGTGTCGCCGCCTTTGAGCACATATAAGTTCACACATATACCACCGCCCTTTAATCTTGGTCACACATAGGCTCTGTCGTGTCGCCGTCTTTGAGCACATATAAGTTCACACATATACCACCGCCCTTTAATCTTGGTCACGCATAGGCTCTGTCGTGTCGCCGTCTTTGAGCACATATAAGTTCACACATATACCACCGCCCTTTAATCTTGGTCACGCATAGGCTCTGTCGTGTCGCCGTTTTTGAGCACATATAAGTTCACACATATACCACCGCCCTTTAATCTTGGTCATGCATAGGCTCTGCCGTGTCGCCGCCTTTGAGCACATATAAGTTCACACATATACCACCGCCCTTTAATCTTGGTCATGCATAGGCTCTGTCGTGTCGCCGCATTTGAGCACATATAAGTTCACACATATACCACCGCCCTTTAATCTTGGTCACACATAGGCTCTGTCGTGTCGCCGCCTTTGAGCACATATAAGTTCACACATATACCACCGCCCTTTAATCTTGGTCATGCATAGGCTCTGTCGTGTCGCCGCCTTTGAGCACATATAAGTTCACACATATACCACCGCCCTTTAATCTTGGTCACACATAGGCTCTGTCGTGTCGCCGTCTTTGAGCACATATAAGTTCACACATATACCACCGCGCTTTAATCTTGGTCACGCATAGGCTCTGTTGTGTCGCCGTCTTTGAGCACATATAAGTTCACACATATACCACCGCCCTTTAATCTTGGTCATGCATAGGCTCTGTCGTGTCGACGCCTTTGAGCACATATAAGTTCACACATATACCACCGCCCTTTAATCTTGGTCACACATAGGCTCTGTCGTGTCGCCGTCTTTGAGCACATATAAGTTCACACATATACCACCACCCTTTAATCTTGGTCACGCATAGGCTCTGTCGTGTCGCCGTCTTTGAGCACATATAAGTTCACACATATACCACCGCCCTTTAATCTTGGTCACGCATAGGCTCTGTCGTGTCCACGTCTTTGAGCACATTTAAGTTCACACATATACCACCGCCCTTTAATCTTGGTCACGCATAGGCTCTGTCGTGTCCACGTCTTTGAGCACATATAAGTTCACACATATACCACCGCCCTTTAATCTTGGTCACACATAGGCTCTGTCGTGTCACCGTCTTTGAGCACACATAAGTTCACACATATACCACCGCCGTTTAATCTTGGTCACGCATAGGCTCTGTCGTGTCGCCGTCTTTGAGCACATATAAGTTCACACATATACCACCGCTCTTTAATCTTGGTCATGCATAGGCTCTGTTGTGTCGCCGTTTTTGAGCACATATAAGTTCACACATATACCACCGCCCTTTAATCTTGGTCACGCATAGGCTCTGTCGTGTCCACGTCTTTGAGCACATATAAGTTCACACATATACCACCGCCCTTTAATCTTGGTCACGCATAGGCTCTGTCGTGTCGCCGCATTTGAGCACATATAAGTTCACACATATACCACCGCCCTTTAATCGTGGTCACGCATAGGCTCTGTCGTGTCGCCGTCTTTGAGCACATATAAGTTCACACATATACCACCGCCCTTTAATCTTGGTCACGCATAGGCTCTGTCGTGTCCACGTCTTTAGGCACATATAAGTTCACACATATACCACCGCCCTTCAATCTTGGTCACACATAGGCTCTGTCGTGTCGCCGTCTTTGAGCACATATAAGTTCACACATATACCACCGCCCATTAATCGTGGTCACGCATATGCTCTGTCGTGTCGCCGTCTTTGAGCACATATAAGTTCACACATATACCACCACCCTTTAATCTTGGTCACGCATAGGCTCTGTTGTGTCGCCGTTTTTGAGCACATATAAGTTCACACATATACCACTGCCCTTTTATCTTGGTCACGCATAGGTTCTGTTGTGTCGCCGTCTTTGTGCACATATAAGTTCACACATATACCACCGCCCTTTAATCTTGGTCATGCATAGGCTCTGTCGTGTCGCCGTCTTTGAGCACATATAAATTCACACATATACCACCAGCCTTTAATCTTGGTCACGCATAGGCTCTGTCGTGTCGCCGTCTTTGAGCACATATAAGTTCACACATATACCACCACCCTTTAATCTTGGTCACGCATAGGCTCTGTCGTGTCGCCGTCTTTGAGCACATATAAGTTCACACATATACCACCGCCCTTTAATCTTGGTCACGCATAGGCTCTGTCGTGTCGCCGTCTTTGAGCACATATAAATTCACACATATACCACCGCCCTTTTATCTTGGTCACGCATAGGCTCTGTTGTGTCGCCGTCTTTGTGCACATATAAGTTCACACATATACCACCGCCCTTTAATCTTGGTCACGCATAGGCTCTGTCGTGTCGCCGTCTTTGAGCACATATAAATTCACACATATACTACCGCCCTTTAATCTAGGTCACGCATAGGCTCTGTCGTGTCGCCGTCTTTGAGCACATATAAGTTCACACATATACCACCGCCCTTTAATCTTGGTCACGCATAGGCTCTGTCGTGTCGCCGTCTTTGAGCACATATAAGTTCACACATATACCACCGCCCTTTAATCTTGGTCACGCATAGGCTCTGTCGTGTCGCCGTCTTTGAGCACATATAAGTTCACACATATACCACCGCCCTTTAATCTTGGTCACGCATAGGCTCTGTCATGTCGCCGCATTTGAGCACATATAAGTTCACACATATACCACCGCCCTTTAATCGTGGTCACGCATAGGCTCTGTCGTGTCGCCGTCTTTGAGCACATATAAGTTCACACATATACCACCGCCCTTTAATCTTGGTCACGCATAGGCTCTGTCGTGTCGCTGCCTTTGAGCACATATAAGTTCACACATATACCACCGCCCTTTAATCTTGGTCACGCATAGGCTCTGTCGTGTCCACGTCTTTGAGCACATATAAGTTCACTCATATACCACCGCCCTTTAATCTTGGTCACGCATAGGCTCTGTCGTGTCGCCGCATTTGAGCACATATAAGTTCACACATATACCACCGCCCTTTAATCGTGGTCACGCATATGCTCTGTCGTGTCCACGTCTTTGAGCACATATAAGTTCACACATATACCAACGCCCTTTAATCTTGGTCACACATAGGCTCTGTCGTGTCGCCGTCTTTGAGCACATATAAGTTCACACATATACCACCGCCCTTTAATCTTGGTCACGCATAGGCTCTGTCGTGTCGCCGTCTTTGAGCACATATAAGTTCACACATATACCACCGCCCTTTAATCTTGGTCACGCATAGGCTCTGTCGTGTCGCCGTTTTTGAGCACATATAAGTTCACACATATACCACCGCCCTTTAATCTTGGTCACGCATAGGCTCTGTCGTGTCCACGTCTTTGAGCACATATAAGTTCACACATATACCACCGCCCTTTAATCTTGGTCACGCATAGGCTCTGACGTGTCGCCGCATTTGAGCACATATAAGTTCACACATATACCACCGCCCTTTAATCGTGGTCACGCATAGGCTCTGTCGTGTCGCCGTCTTTGAGCACATATAAGTTCACACATATACCACCGCCCTTTAATCTTGGTCACGCATAGGCTTTGTCGTGTCGCTGCCTTTGAGCACATATAAATAAGTTCACACATATACCACCGCCCTTTAATCTTGGTCACGCATAGGCTCTGTCGTGTCCACGTCTTTGAGCACATATAAGTTCACACATATACCACCGCCCTTTAATCTTGGTCACGCATAGGCTCTGTCGTGTCGCCGCATTTGAGCACATATAAGTTCACACATATACCACCGCCCTTTAATCGTGGTCACACATATGCTCTGTCGTGTCGCCGTCTTTGAGCACATATAAGTTCACACATATACCACCGCCCTTTAATCTTGGTCACGCATAGGCTCTGTCGTGTCGCCGTCTTTGAGCACATATAAATTCACACATATACCACCGCCCTTTAATCGTGGTCACGCATATGCTCTGTCGTGTCGCCGTCTTTGAGCACATATAAGTTCACACATATACCACCGCCCTTTAATCTTGGTCACGCATAGGCTCTGTCGTGTCGCCGTCTTTGAGCACATATAAATTCACACATATACCACTGCCCTTTTATCTTGGTCACGCATAGGCTCTGTTGTGTTGCCGTCTTTGTGCACATATAAGTTCACACATATACCACCGCCCTTTAATCTTGGTCACGCATAGGCTCTGTCGTGTCGCCGTCTTTGAGCACATATAAGTTCACACATATACCACCGCCCTTTAATCTTGGTCACGCATAGGCTCTGTCGTGTCGCCGTCTTTGAGCACATATAAGTTCACACATATACCACCGCCCTTTAGTCTTGGTCACGCATAGGCTCTGTCGTGTCGCCGTCTTTGAGCACATATAAGTTCACACATATACCACCGCCCTTTAATCTTGGTCACGCATAGTCTCTGTCGTGTCGCCGTCTTTGAGCACATATAAGTTCACACATATACCACCGCCCTTTAATCTTGGTCACGCATAGGCTCTGTCGTGTCGCCGTCTTTGAGCACATATAAGTTCACAGATATACCACCGCTCTTTAATCTTGGTCACGCATAGGCTCTGTCGTGTCCACGTCTTTGAGCACATATAAGTTCACACATATACCACCGCCCTTTAATCTTGGTCACGCATAGGCTCTGTCGTGTCGCCGCATTTGAGCACATATAAGTTCACACATATACCACCGCCCTTTAATCGTGGTCACGCATAGGCTCTGTCGTGTCGCCGTCTTTGAGCACATATAAGTTCACACATATACCACCGCCCTTTAATCTTGGTCACGCATAGGCTCTGTCGTGTCCACGTCTTTAGGCACATATAAGTTCACACATATACCACCGCCCTTCAATCTTGGTCACACATAGGCTCTGTCGTGTCGCCGTCTTTGAGCACATATAAGTTCACACATATACCACCGCCCTTTAATCGTGGTCACGCATATGCTCTGTCGTGTCGCCGTCTTTGAGCACATATAAGTTCACACATATACCACCACCCTTTAATCTTGGTCACGCATAGGCTCTGTTGTGTCGCCGTTTTTGAGCACATATAAGTTCACACATATACCACTGCCCTTTTATCTTGGTCACGCATAGGTTCTGTTGTGTCGCCGTCTTTGTGCACATATAAGTTCACACATATACCACCGCCCTTTAATCTTGGTCATGCATAGGCTCTGTCGTGTCGCCGTCTTTGAGCACATATAAATTCACACATATACCACCAGCCTTTAATCTTGGTCACGCATAGGCTCTGTCGTGTCGCCGTCTTTGAGCACATATAAGTTCACACATATACCACCACCCTTTAATCTTGGTCACGCATAGGCTCTGTCGTGTCGCTGTCTTTGAGCACATATAAGTTCACACATATACCACCGCCCTTTAATCTTGGTCACGCATAGGCTCTGTCGTGTCGCCGTCTTTGAGCACATATAAATTCACACATATACCACCGCCCTTTTATCTTGGTCACGCATAGGCTCTGTTGTGTCGCCGTCTTTGTGCACATATAAGTTCACACATATACCACCGCCCTTTAATCTTGGTCACGCATAGGCTCTGTCGTGTCGCCGTCTTTGAGCACATATAAATTCACACATATACTACCGCCCTTTAATCTAGGTCACGCATAGGCTCTGTCGTGTCGCCGTCTTTGAGCACATATAAGTTCACACATATACCACCGCCCTTTAATCTTGGTCACGCATAGGCTCTGTCGTGTCGCCGTCTTTGAGCACATATAAGTTCACACATATACCACCGCCCTTTAATCTTGGTCACGCATAGGCTCTGTCGTGTCGCCGTCTTTGAGCACATATAAGTTCACACATATACCACCGCCCTTTAATCTTGGTCACGCATAGGCTCTGTCATGTCGCCGCATTTGAGCACATATAAGTTCACACATATACCACCGCCCTTTAATCGTGGTCACGCATAGGCTCTGTCGTGTCGCCGTCTTTGAGCACATATAAGTTCACACATATACCACCGCCCTTTAATCTTGGTCACGCATAGGCTCTGTCGTGTCGCTGCCTTTGAGCACATATAAGTTCACACATATACCACCGCCCTTTAATCTTGGTCACGCATAGGCTCTGTCGTGTCCACGTCTTTGAGCACATATAAGTTCACTCATATACCACCGCCCTTTAATCTTGGTCACGCATAGGCTCTGTCGTGTCGCCGCATTTGAGCACATATAAGTTCACACATATACCACCGCCCTTTAATCGTGGTCACGCATATGCTCTGTCGTGTCCACGTCTTTGAGCACATATAAGTTCACACATATACCAACGCCCTTTAATCTTGGTCACACATAGGCTCTGTCGTGTCGCCGTCTTTGAGCACATATAAGTTCACACATATACCACCGCCCTTTAATCTTGGTCACGCATAGGCTCTGTCGTGTCGCCGTCTTTGAGCACATATAAGTTCACACATATACCACCGCCCTTTAATCTTGGTCACGCATAGGCTCTGTCGTGTCGCCGTTTTTGAGCACATATAAGTTCACACATATACCACCGCCCTTTAATCTTGGTCACGCATAGGCTCTGTCGTGTCCACGTCTTTGAGCACATATAAGTTCACACATATACCACCGCCCTTTAATCTTGGTCACGCATAGGCTCTGACGTGTCGCCGCATTTGAGCACATATAAGTTCACACATATACCACCGCCCTTTAATCGTGGTCACGCATAGGCTCTGTCGTGTCGCCGTCTTTGAGCACATATAAGTTCACACGTATACCACCGCCCTTTAATCTTGGTCACGCATAGGCTTTGTCGTGTCGCTGCCTTTGAGCACATATAAATAAGTTCACACATATACCACCGCCCTTTAATCTTGGTCACGCATAGGCTCTGTCGTGTCCACGTCTTTGAGCACATATAAGTTCACACATATACCACCGCCCTTTAATCTTGGTCACGCATAGGCTCTGTCGTGTCGCCGCATTTGAGCACATATAAGTTCACACATATACCACCGCCCTTTAATCGTGGTCACGCATATGCTCTGTCGTGTCGCCGTCTTTGAGCACATATAAGTTCACACATATACCACCGCCCTTTAATCTTGGTCACGCATAGGCTCTGTCGTGTCGCCGTCTTTGAGCACATATAAATTCACACATATACCACCGCCCTTTAATCGTGGTCACGCATATGCTCTGTCGTGTCGCCGTCTTTGAGCACATATAAGTTCACACATATACCACCGCCCTTTAATCTTGGTCACGCATAGGCTCTGTCGTGTCGCCGTCTTTGAGCACATATAAATTCACACATATACCACTGCCCTTTTATCTTGGTCACGCATAGGCTCTGTTGTGTTGCCGTCTTTGTGCACATATAAGTTCACACATATACCACCGCCCTTTAATCTTGGTCACGCATAGGCTCTGTCGTGTCGCCGTCTTTGAGCACATATAAGTTCACACATATACCACCGCCCTTTAATCTTGGTCACGCATAGGCTCTGTCGTGTCGCCGTCTTTGAGCACATATAAGTTCACACATATACCACCGCCCTTTAGTCTTGGTCACGCATAGGCTCTGTCGTGTCGCCGTCTTTGAGCACATATAAGTTCACACATATACCACCGCCCTTTAATCTTGGTCACGCATAGTCTCTGTCGTGTCGCCGTCTTTGAGCACATATAAGTTCACACATATACCACCGCCCTTTAATCTTGGTCACGCATAGGCTCTGTCGTGTCGCCGTCTTTGAGCACATATAAGTTCACACATATACCACCGCCCTTTAATCTTGGTCACGCATAGGCTCTGTCGTGTCGCCGTCTTTGAGCACATATAAGTTCACAGATATACCACCGCTCTTTAATCTTGGTCACGCATAGGCTCTGTCGTGTCGCCGTCTTTGAGCACATATAAGTTCACACATATACCACCGCCCTTTAATCTTGGTTACGCATAGGCTCTGTCGTGTCGCCGTCTTTGAGCACATATAAGTTCACACATATACCACCGCCCTTTAATCTTGGTCACGCATAGGCTCTGTCGTGTCGCCGTCTTTGAGCACATATAAGTTCACACATATACCACTGCCCTTTAATCTTGGTCACGTATAGGCTCTGTCGTGTCGCCGTCTTTGAGCACATATAGGTTCACACATATACCACCACCCTTTAATCTTGGTCACGCATAGGCTCTGTCGTGTCGCCGTCTTTGAGCACATATAAGTTCACACATATACCACCGCCCTTTAATCTTGGTCACGCATAGGCTCTGTCGTGTCGCCGTCTTTGAACACATATAAGTTCACACATATACCACCGCCCTTTAATCTTGGTCACGCATAGGCTCTGTCGTGTCCACGTCTTTAGGCACATATAAGTTCACACATATACCACCGCCCTTCAATCTTGGTCACACATAGGCTCTGTCGTGTCGCCGTCTTTGAGCACATATAAGTTCACACATATACCACCGCCCTTTAATCGTGGTCACGCATATGCTCTGTCGTGTCGCCGTCTTTGAGCACATATAAGTTCACACATATACCACCACCCTTTAATCTTGGTCACGCATAGGCTCTGTTGTGTCGCCGTTTTTGAGCACATATAAGTTCACACATATACCACTGCCCTTTTATCTTGGTCACGCATAGGTTCTGTTGTGTCGCCGTCTTTGTGCACATATAAGTTCACACATATACCACCGCCCTTTAATCTTGGTCATGCATAGGCTCTGTCGTGTCGCCGTCTTTGAGCACATATAAATTCACACATATACCACCAGCCTTTAATCTTGGTCACGCATAGGCTCTGTCGTGTCGCCGTCTTTGAGCACATATAAGTTCACACATATACCACCACCCTTTAATCTTGGTCACGCATAGGCTCTGTCGTGTCGCTGTCTTTGAGCACATATAAGTTCACACATATACCACCGCCCTTTAATCTTGGTCACGCATAGGCTCTGTCGTGTCGCCGTCTTTGAGCACATATAAATTCACACATATACCACCGCCCTTTTATCTTGGTCACGCATAGGCTCTGTTGTGTCGCCGTCTTTGTGCACATATAAGTTCACACATATACCACCGCCCTTTAATCTTGGTCACGCATAGGCTCTGTCGTGTCGCCGTCTTTGAGCACATATAAATTCACACATATACTACCGCCCTTTAATCTAGGTCACGCATAGGCTCTGTCGTGTCGCCGTCTTTGAGCACATATAAGTTCACACATATACCACTGCCCTTTAATCTTGGTCACGCATAGGCTCTGTCGTGTCGCCGTCTTTGAGCACATATAAATTCACACATATACCACTGCCCTTTTATCTTGGTCACGCATAGGCTCTGTTGTGTTGCCGTCTTTGTGCACATATAAGTTCACACATATACCACCGCCCTTTAATCTTGGTCACGCATAGGCTCTGTCGTGTCGCCGTCTTTGAGCACATATAAGTTCACACATATACCACCGCCCTTTAATCTTGGTCACGCATAGGCTCTGTCGTGTCGCCGTCTTTGAGCACATATAAGTTCACACATATACCACCGCCCTTTAATCTTGGTCACGCATAGGCTCTGTCGTGTCGCTGCCTTTGAGCACATATAAGTTCACACATATACCACCGCCCTTTAATCTTGGTCACGCATAGGCTCTGTCGTGTCCACGTCTTTGAGCACATATAAGTTCACTCATTTACCACCGCCCTTTAATCTTGGTCACGCATAGGCTCTGTCGTGTCGCCGCATTTGAGCACATATAAGTTCACACATATACCACCGCCCTTTAATCGTGGTCACGCATATGCTCTGTCGTGTCCACGTCTTTGAGCACATATAAGTTCACACATATACCAACACCCTTTAATCTTGGTCACACATAGGCTCTGTCGTGTCGCCGTCTTTGAGCACATATAAGTTCACACATATACCACCGCCCTTTAATCTTGGTCACGCATAGGCTCTGTCGTGTCGCCGTCTTTGAGCACATATAAGTTCACACATATACCACCGCCCTTTAATCTTGGTCACGCATAGGCTCTGTCGTGTCGCCGTTTTTGAGCACATATAAGTTCACACATATACCACCGCCCTTTAATCTTGGTCACGCATAGGCTCTGTCGTGTCCACGTCTTTGAGCACATATAAGTTCACACATATACCACCGCCCTTTAATCTTGGTCACGCATAGGCTCTGACGTGTCGCCGCATTTGAGCACATATAAGTTCACACATATACCACCGCCCTTTAATCGTGGTCACGCATAGGCTCTGTCGTGTCGCCGTCTTTGAGCACATATAAGTTCACACGTATACCACCGCCCTTTAATCTTGGTCACGCATAGGCTTTGTCGTGTCGCTGCCTTTGAGCACATATAAATAAGTTCACACATATACCACCGCCCTTTAATCTTGGTCACGCATAGGCTCTGTCGTGTCCACGTCTTTGAGCACATATAAGTTCACACATATACCACCGCCCTTTAATCTTGGTCACGCATAGGCTCTGTCGTGTCGCCGCATTTGAGCACATATAAGTTCACACATATACCACCGCCCTTTAATCGTGGTCACGCATATGCTCTGTCGTGTCGCCGTCTTTGAGCACATATAAGTTCACACATATACCACTGCCCTTTAATCTTGGTCACGCATAGGCTCTGTCGTGTCGCCGTCTTTGAGCACATATAAATTCACACATATACCACCGCCCTTTAATCGTGGTCACGCATATGCTCTGTCGTGTCGCCGTCTTTGAGCACATATAAGTTCACACATATACCACCGCCCTTTAATCTTGGTCACGCATAGGCTCTGTCGTGTCGCCGTCTTTGAGCACATATAAATTCACACATATACCACTGCCCTTTTATCTTGGTCACGCATAGGCTCTGTTGTGTTGCCGTCTTTGTGCACATATAAGTTCACACATATACCACCGCCCTTTAATCTTGGTCACGCATAGGCTCTGTCGTGTCGCCGTCTTTGAGCACATATAAGTTCACACATATACCACCGCCCTTTAATCTTGGTCACGCATAGGCTCTGTCGTGTCGCCGTCGTTGAGCACATATAAGTTCACACATATACCACCGCCCTTTAGTCTTGGTCACGCATAGGCTCTGTCGTGTCGCCGTCTTTGAGCACATATAAGTTCACACATATACCACCGCCCTTTAATCTTGGTCACGCATAGTCTCTGTCGTGTCGCCGTCTTTGAGCACATATAAGTTCACACATATACCACCGCCCTTTAATCTTGGTCACGCATAGGCTCTGTCGTGTCGCCGTCTTTGAGCACATATAAGTTCACACATATACCACCGCCCTTTAATCTTGGTCACGCATAGGCTCTGTCGTGTCGCCGTCTTTGAGCACATATAAGTTCACAGATATACCACCGCTCTTTAATCTTGGTCACGCATAGGCTCTGTCGTGTCGCCGTCTTTGAGCACATATAAGTTCACACATATACCACCGCCCTTTAATCTTGGTTACGCATAGGCTCTGTCGTGTCGCCGTCTTTGAGCACATATAAGTTCACACATATACCACCGCCCTTTAATCTTGGTCACGCATAGGCTCTGTCGTGTCGCCGTCTTTGAGCACATATAAGTTCACACATATACCACTGCCCTTTAATCTTGGTCACGTATAGGCTCTGTCGTGTCGCCGTCTTTGAGCACATATAGGTTCACACATATACCACCACCCTTTAATCTTGGTCACGCATAGGCTCTGTCGTGTCGCCGTCTTTGAGCACATATAAGTTCACACATATACCACCGCCCTTTAATCTTGGTCACGCATAGGCTCTGTCGTGTCGCCGTCTTTGAACACATATAAATTCACACATATACCACCGCCCTTTAATCTTGGTCACGCATAGGCTCTGTCGTGTCGCCGCCTCTGAGCACATACAAGTTCACACAAATACCACCGCCCTTTAATCTTGGTCATGCAAAGTCTCTGTGTTCTATCCCCTCTCCGTCATAATCACTTCTCAATGGGATTCTTTGGTCTTCCATTTTCTCGTTTTACTGCTTCACTTGTACCATTTTCAAAGTAAAGACCCGAAAAGAGAGTCTTTTCAAAGCGGTCTTATTTTTGCTGTGTTGATATAATGTGTGATATATGGCAATGATAGGTCCAATTCATCACATTTTGTACTAGTATGTGTGTTTGTGTTATGTTCAGTGGACCTTAAATTAAGCATTCCCTGCCTAATTTCGTGAAATTGGTTTCAGGAAGTGAGTTTTTATGGAGTTTGGTCTCCATGGCCTGAATTTTAACCAAAAGCCGGTGCCCCCGGGGGGGCACTCTATATGCTGTTACTACCCCATGTGCGTTCCAAATTGAGCGGGAAAGCGGGGTGTTTTTCACCTTCTAAAGCGGGCCCGCCCGGGAAGCAAATGGGCCCCCTTTACAATGCTAATGTCTGCAATAGGCCCCAGAAATAAACTCACAGGCTGCTGCGCCAGCTGTAGGCCCCCTTTTGTAACAACCACTCCTACACACCGCTCTAGGCACCGAATTGGCAGACCCATATCCCCGACCAGGCCGCAAACGTCCACCTGAACTTTCCCACCGGGATATTCCCGCCATTTCCAACACGAGCCTTTGAAGACTTATTGTACTCAAAGAAAGTTGGCAATATTCAGGAATATGTAAGGGTATTTTCATTTCGTTTTAAGAAATGCCTACATTTTGAGTGGGTTACTGATATTTGTTCCTTAGACAAACTGGTTACATATCGGGAATTTAAGGTTACATTGCAGCAATTAAAGATAATCGGAAATCTGCAATCACACGGCGAAACAAGGGTCTTACAGGTACAATAATCACAACTATCGGACGAAACTTGAGCAGTATTTTTACTTTTCAGTCGTGTATAAAACTTCATAAAACAATTATTTATAATTAGCGAAACGAACCATTCAATAATTAAAATCCCGTTATTTTCGACAAATGTTTCATGGTGTTAAATACACGACTGAAAGGTAAATACTCTGGTCAAGTGTCGTCTGACAGTTGTGAATATTGTACGTGTCAGACCCAACGGCAGAGAATCCTCGCAATAGGGGGTAGGATGTTCTCAATATATGTCCTAAATAGGGTGTGTTTATTTTCTTCAATATGTCTGCTTTAGGGGGTACTAAATTTTAGCAAGAACGCACATGGTGTTAGGTTTTAATATCGAGTGACCCCCGGGCCGGTGCCTCGTATATGCATATACCGTACTGTAATTATTACAAGTGCCCTCCCCCCTCTGGTTACTGATTTCGTCCAACAAGAGAGAACAAATGTCTGAACTGACATGTTTACCAGAACGATATTCTTTTCCAAGTTGATTCTATTGTATTCCTACGATTACACTGATTCTGTGTGAAATCACAATGCTAGCCGCAAATAACGTCGGCGTCAATACTCGTTGAGTTACAATACTAGTTTTTATATAATCATTCTAGTAATATTGTAAACATTATTATCGGGAAAATAATCATAATGTTATAACTTAAGTTTACACTCACTCTACGCCTACGCCTAAATCTGCCCAGGCGTCACCGGTAGTAAAACAATTCTACGTGTCGTCAACAGAAAACATAGATAATCACTAATGTATAATCTCTGTCACGCACAGGTTATGATGCTACACATCTGGCCACTCAAGATTATAACAACCGCAAAGTAGAAAAATACAATAGTTGTTCCGGTATCTCGCATTGATGTGTAAGACTGTACACATACTATCTATCAAAAACTAATGGGCACCATGGCTAAATCAAACTTGCCTTTCTTGTGTATGTTTGTCGTGTTTGCTTCATTGATCTGCCAGGTAAGTTTGAGCGAGGTTTTATAACAGGAACATTCTTGTATTGACATAAAGGTTTCTTTTGTAAAATTCTTCGCTGGGTAGATAGAGGTCGATGTATCTTCACTTTATATTACATCTTCTCATATTATCACAGGCAAAGAATGTTCACACAAATGGAGCTGAAGAAAATAAAGAGGGCGCGGCGGAGAGGAACAAAAGAGTTGAGTCTATATATTATATCCTCGCCAAGACATCACCGGGTTAACATGCATAGACATTTCGGGTTTTGAAGTTGACTTTAGAGACGTCTTCTATGTTTGTCAAATTAGATTCATATTTTGTTACTTCAATCTATCGATTTAGAATGAATGACAACTTACTGAAACATTTTTCGTTCTTAGTTGTAGACAATTGAAAACATTTACAGAGCAATTAACCACATTTGAAAGAGTTTGCTGTACGAAAAAAAACTGTCTACCATTTACCTAAATTGGGTATTATACTAACTATTTATTTATTTATTTGTTGCTACCCTTTTAAAGCAGAGGTTCACTTTTACAATCAAGAAAAATATCATATAACAAAATTAATATTAGTAGAATAAAAATAGCATTACAATCTATATTGAGTAGTCAATATAGACACGTCCCAATAATGTCTTACTCATTTGGCCATGTGTTATAATGTGTGCCAGTTGTGTGAACGATTAATTCGAGTGTTATTAAACATTCACGTCAGAGGTACCAAGTTCGGGGAATTCTCTACCTTTCTATCGAACAAAGACACACAGAGAATCGAATTGTGTCACATTTATGCTCAGCCGCGTTGTTACTCTCCCACGGCCGCCTCAAGACTGCGCCTCGTAGAGAGCTTGCCACAACTAACTGAGATCGGTTTTATTCACATTCCAACTGTTAACCAATTACAGAGAAGTTTAAGAGATCGAGACGTGGCCTCCACACATATAGCCAATCACGCAAAGTAGTCAACACGCCACAATGTCAGATTAATTGCCCCCGATGTCGGGACATAACTCTCATACTTATCGGTGTCTCGTTGACTTAACCAACTTCCATAGTAATATTATATCAGCCAGTTGTTCCAATCACTAATTCATTATATATTTCGTTCTTTATGTGAAAAGAAATGAACTTTATAAATTTGAATTTACCAGTTTAAACTCAATCTTATCGATTTTCTAACTACTGCATATGTGTAGGTGAATCAACTGTAGGACTTATATATACATCTTTTCGAATATGTAACGAGGTACTTACACAATGCTATGTCGCAAAGACAGACACTGTAAATTAATGTTATTACACAAATATGAAGCTTTACCTTTTTATTAATTCAGTTTTTATTTTTTATAAGAAAATGTTAAACTTGAGGCAGAAATATTTGCAATGACTACATTGTCAAACGCGACAAGGTGACATATAAGATATACCACATCCTTAATACAGCTTGAAGGCTGACCCCATTTTACATGCAATGATGTACACAGCATGCGAGTACGTTCGCACTAAATCAACTAATATGATAAAAGAATCTACCTTCAAAAACAGTTGTGATTACCCACAATTCTGTATGATTTGTACCAACAGATATATAGAATGTAACAATGTTTCAGTTAATCCCAAAATGAGTGAAGTATTATGAATAAACTGTTCAACTGAGAAAGATTGACAGCTGTGATACTAATGATTAATATTACTATTTACATGGTATCCATTAAAGATGGTGGTAGTCAGCAATTAAATTAAAAAATCTAATTAGATTATGCGCTGGACATCAGCGAGCTTGGCTTTGCGGACTGCGAGACTTGGCTTTGCGGACTGCGAGACTTGGCTTTGCGGACTGCGAGACTTGGCTTTGCGGACTGCTAGACTTGGCTTAGCCTGACAAGTTGGCGTAGGTGGCGCCCTGGACTGCTGCGATCGTTGGTGGGGATCACGTGGTGGGGATCGCAGCAGTCCAGGGCGCCACCTACGCCAACTTGTCAGGCTAGACTTGGCTTTGCGGACTGCGAGACTTGGCTTTGTGGACTGCGAGACTTGGCTTTGCGGACTGCGAGACTTGGCTTTGCGGACTGCGAGACTTGGCTTTGCGGACTGCGAGATTTGGCTTTGCGGACTGCGAGACTTGGCTTTGCGGACTGCGAGACTTAACGATTTTGTTCGTTTTACGACAGTCATGGACTCCACAGGTTTTACGACAGTCATGGACTCCACGGGTTTTACGACAGTCATGGACTCCACGGGTTTTACGACAGTCATGGACTCCACGGGTTTTACGACAGTCATGGACTCCACGGGTTTTACGACAGTCATGAGAGACATTAAGATGCGCATACGAGAACGGAACGAGAACGGATACGTCACTGCTTTGTGCATGAACTCCGCGCGAACCAATGACGTCATCGGTTGCCTGGTCGTTCGGCAGTCGTTTTGAACGTGATCAAGGTGACTCACTCGTAGTTGATTTCCGAGAGCTTTTCTCGCTATCAATTTTGAATAATTTTCATTGACATTGATAAAACGTTTTATATTAGAGTGTTTTTGAATATTTATGATGAAATAAGAAATATTGGATGCATTTTAGCTGACATTTATACCCACTAAAAACGCATGATATTGATCTGCTGAAAGAGGATTCGGCAAACAGGCCTGGGACCTCAGCAGAGTGGATGGAAATAGCGAGAGCTCTGTCAAATGTCTGTGAACTAACTACTAATTCAGATTCCGGATGAGAAATGACATAACAAATGTTATTAGGTAGTTATTGTTGCCCAATGAGACGGATTGACATGGTTCTGGTTTCAGTTACGTTCCCGTTATGGGCGCTTGTACTTAATCGTTTTCTGACACCCGAGAACGTAACGCAAACGAAATTAGAACATCACGTTACGTTCCCGTTACGTACGCAAATCTTAAACTCTCTATGGACTCCACGGGTTTTACGACAGTCATGGACTCCACAGGTTTTACGACAGTCATGGACTCCACGGGTTTTACGACAGTCATGGACTCCACGGGTTTTACGACAGTCATGGACTCCACGGGTTTTACGACAGTCATGGACTCCACGGGTTCGGGTTTTACGACAGTCATGGACTCCACGGGTTTTACGACAGTCATGGACTCCACGGGTTTTACGACAGTCATGGACTCCACGGGTTTTACGACAGTCATGGACTCCACGGGTTTTACGACAGTCATGGACTCCACGGGTTTTACGACAGTGACAATTGCAGTGAAACAGGATTTGTTTGTATAATTATATAATTGTCTGTTATATCACCACACTTATCAAAGTAGATATTTCCCAAAGAATCATATCTTTTGACTGAATGATAATTCAGCCAATAATATGATGTGATATACGATGGTTTCAGCTTTCTACTATGATCGCTAACGAGTTCCAACTGCCATTCGCCGTGTATCACATTTGACCAGAAACTCGAATTCCCTCAATTTTATCAGCAACCATAATACCATTTGATAGAGCAATCACTACCTAATTCTCCCTAGCGTATTCAACACGCATGCGTCAAAACACAATCCTAGGAGAACCTATTGGACTGACAGCATAATATATGAATTTCTGGATTTATATCAGAGTATATTCAAAATAGTGTGTGTCGAGACACATCAAAGTATACCCATGATACTGTAAGAATGCATCATCATGTGTTGCGACATATGGCATCATTTGGCATAACGCCTGAGTCAATAATACCCATATATTGAATATTCACACGTACATCACATCTGTTTAAATACAAATATTGAGTTGAGTTCAACATAAATGATTCTCACAACTTTTCGAAACATCAGAGTGTAAATACCCCAAATGACCCAAAAGCTCGTAAAAAATTATATAGAGAGTTACGTAACAAAATATTTTTCAGATTAATTTATAATTGCAGCAACAAAATTGTATTTGATATCAATGAAAATCTAATTAAATAAGTTATTTAATTATTGACAGTACAATTACTAAATTATGCTGGATAACATCCGGGCACTGTTCCCATTTTATTGATTTAAACAGTAGTATGTGGCATCAGATTACATGGAACCCTTAACAGAGTAAATCAAATAGTAACTGTGTATAACATTAGAAACAAAATACATTTAAGCTCCAAAACACATTTAGGATATACAAATGGTATTCCCGAATCGGAAAGGAAAATATCAGAACTATAAAAAATAAAGATTCATTAATTTCAGTTAGCCATATGTCACATACCTCAAAAATCACACATTACTGCCTCAATGATGGGATAAGTTAATACTTAGTTGAAAAAATCATTTAAAATACAAGAAAAGACTAAATATGTCATGTTGTCACGAATACAACAAATAAATATATATTAATAAATATTAACGAAATGATTCTAAAGTTATACATAGATCTGACGAATACGAAGATTTCTTCCAAGTTGAAATAGAGAGAAAATGAAAAATGTATTCATGGCCCCTGCTAACACGCCGATGACTTGGCAATATATAGACTCACCTCTTTCGTTACTTTAGCTCAATCGTCGTGAACATTCATTGCCTGTGATAACAATAGGAAGTGTAATAACGGTTACCAAAAAACAAAACAAATAATCAGTATTAAGTAGAAAGACGCACTTTATATATATTTTAATTGTCCACAATATACCAATCAGAGTTTTAACAACACTGAATAAAATGGGGTGTTTATTTACAACAGCACTGCTGTGGTTATAAAACCACACTCTGGTTTACTTGGCACAATAATAAACAATTGAGAAAAGAACACAGAAAAGAAAATGCATCAGTAGTTCGTTTATAATATTTCAGCTTCAATATGAAATATCACAACAACTGTTTGCAGCGTGACGTTTTGCTTTGCGGAAGTTATAATCTTGAGCCGCCAGATGTTATTTCACAAAACCCGATGCGTGGTAGAAACCACGCATTAAGTATTATTATCCATTCTCCCTTAAGATTACACGTACGTAGAATTGTATTAGTTTTCAGATTTATATTCCATAAACAAATATAAACTAACTGATTATATATTAATATGTATGGAATTCATTTTGTTAGATTACTTGAAAACCAAGATAAGATCAGAATACATTATACCTTCGAATGATATATAGTAGGTGAAAATATGCAAAATAGTCTTTGTATAACTTGAGTTCCATGTATTTTTCTGTCACTAACTATTTATTGTATAGTTTGCTTTAATATTTGCTGTCATTTATTAGAGGAAATGATTAGATAATACAAATGCGCTAAACTCTATGAAACTTAAAATGGATGTTATTTGAGGAAATGCTGGTCTAAACAGGTCTAAGCTGGTCTAAAGACTTGTAACTTGAATTGAAAAAATATGAATATGAAAATAGTATAATTTTAAATCAGTACGTTTTCTATACGTTGTATGATACACGAGTAGTGTTCAAAGAGAACAAAGACATCAGCATATGGTCACGGGAGAGTTTCATTTTAGGTATAATCACAAGACTGATAGTGTTCACTGCATTATTGTGAACGCCTAAGATCTGCACCAATTCCGAGAAACGATAAACAAGATCACAGTCGTTTGATGCCGTGTTATTCGACACATTGTTTGTTTATCAGTTGCTTATGATTTAACTATGCACAGTTTTCATAATGTTTACCATTTATTTTACATTTCATATTTCAATGTTTAGTGGAAGTTTCATTCATACACTTTATACCGTATGCACGATATTTAAATAATTTCAAATTTAGAATATTTAAATTTAAAATAGGGATAATTATCGTTCCTGGGCGCTGTTAAAGAGTAGAGTGTAAATTGGGCATATTACAACTAAACTTAGCAAGTATCATATTGCTTATTCTTCTGATGGTACTTTTCGCACAGTAACGGTTTAGATCAGACGCTTGGTCAGTCTACTGATTACACTAAGCAGGTGATTGGTTAGAAATATGATGATTGACCAGTAAATAATCATTTGTGCCATTCCACAAACAGCCTTATAGTATTGTTCCATTCCGTTACATAACACATAATACGTATATAGCCTAATATGTAATGATTATTCAAACAAAGGAAACAAAGAATGACTGTTTCGAGAACCTAACCTACCGGTAACGTAAGTTCCGGTTGTTTTTTAATATATACATCAATATATACCACAGTGGCTTCCAGGATAGACAGCAATATATACCACACTGGCTTTCAGTATAGACAGCAATATATACCACAGTGGCTTTCAGTATAGACAGCAATATATACCACAGTGGCTTTCAGTATAGGCAGCAATATATACCACAGTGGCTTTCAGTATAGACAGCAATATATACCACAGTGGCTTTCAGTATAGACAGCAATATATACCACAGTGGCTTTCAGTATAGGCAGCAATATATACCACAGTGGCTTTCAGTATAGACAGCAATATATACCACAGTGGCTTTCAGTATGAACAGCAATATATACCACAGTGGCTTTCAGTACAGACAGTAATATATAGCACAGTGGCTTTCAGTATAGACAGAAATATATACCACAGTGGCTTCCAGGATAGACAGCAATATATACCACAGTGGCTTTCAGTATGAACAGCAATATATACCACAGTGGCTTTCAGTATAGACAGCAATATATACCACAGTGGCTTTCAGTATGTACATCAATATATAACACAGTGGCTTTTAGTACAGACAGCTATATATACCACAGTGGCTTTCAGTATAGACAGAAATATATACCACAGTGGCTTTCAGTATAGACAGCAATATATACCACAGTGGCTTTCAGTACAGACAGCAATATATACCACAGTGGCTTTCAGTACAGACAGTAATATATAGCACAGTGGCTTTCAGTATAGACAGAAATATATACCACAGTGGCTTCCAGGATAGACAGCAATATATACCACAGTGGCTTTCAGTATAGACAGCAATATATACCACAGTGGCTTTCAGTATAGACAGCAATATATACCACAGTGGCTTTCAGTATGTACATCAATATATAACACAGTGGCTTTTAGTACAGACAGCTATATATACCACAGTGGCTTTCAGTATAGACAGAAATATATACCACAGTGGCTTTCAGTATAGACAGAAATATATACCACAGTGGCTTCCAGGATAGACAGCAATATATACCACAGTGGCTTTCAGTATAGACAGCAATATATACCACAGTGGCTTTCAGTATAGACAGCAATATATACCACAGTGGCTTTCAGTATGTACATCAATATATAACACAGTGGCTTTTAGTACAGACAGCTATATATACCACAGTGGCTTTCAGTATAGACAGAAATATATACCACAGTGGCTTTCAGTATAGGCAGCAATATATACCACAGTGGCTTTCAGTACAGACAGTAATATATAGCACAGTGGCTTTCAGTATAGACAGAAATATATACCACAGTGGCTTTCAGTACAGACAGCAATATATACCACAGTGGCTTTCAGTACAGACAGTAATATATAGCACAGTGGCTTTCAGTATAGACAGAAATATATACCACAGTGGCTTCCAGGATAGACAGCAATATATACCACAGTGGCTTTCAGTATAGACAGCAATATATACCACAGTGGCTTTCAGTATAGACAGAAATATATACCACAGTGGCTTTCAGGATAGACAGAAATATATACCACAGTGGCTTCCAGGATAGACAGCAATATATACCACAGTGGCTTTCAGTATAGACAGCAATATATACCACAGTGGCTTTCAGTATATACAGCAATATATACCACAGTGGCTTTCAGTATAGACAGCAATATATACCACAGTGGCTTTCAGGATAGACAGCAATATATACCACAATGGCTTTCAGTATAGACAGAAATATATACCACAGTGGCTTTCAGTATAGACAGAAATATATACCACAGTGGCTTTCAGTATAGACAGCAATATATACCACAGTGGCTTTCAGTATAGACAGCAATATATACCACAGTGGCTTTCAGTATAGACAGAAATATATACCACAGTGGCTTTCAGTATAGACAGCAATATATACCACAGTGGCTTTCAGTATGAACATCATCATATACCACAGTGGCTTTCAGTACAGACAGCAATATATAGCACAGTGGTATGTGTTTTATATTTTTACAGAAATGTTATCATTTCAACTGGAAGTGTGCTAGCGGAATGTGCTAACATTTTATATGCTACACTATTACCTGATTTGAAAGAACTTATTTGAAACGCTTTTTTCAACACTCAAGGAAGCCACTAATAGTTTTCTGGGTTTGTTTTACCCGTGGTCGACAGTGAAACACTGTGTCTATAAATTAATACTAATTACTAATGCCATTTTAGTTGCCTCTTTTGCTGGGCGTTTTCCCCACCAAAACATTGCAATGTACGTTATTTTTTATTGTAAATAAATATTTTAGTTCGATTTGCACATTTTTAGTTGGACAGTGAAACTCCGCCTGAAGAGCATAAACCCATAATTGACAGTCATTTAGAGCACTCATAACGACTGTCTGAAATATGTTTACTTGTTGTGTTTAGACGGAAATTATGAAATGCCACTCAACTGGTGAACTAACCTCACATGTTATCACTTATATATTCATGGTTGTGTATGACATGTGCCCTACGCATTCTGATTGTCGAAAAGAATGATATCGCGGAGTGATATCGCGGAGTGATATCGCGGAGCACCACAAATCAATACGCTTGAGCATGGCTTAAGTGTCATTTGTATACTGAACTCTGGTGGCCATCTTTACCTTTTTACATCCGGAGTAGCAGTTTGAGAACGTTGGGTGGGGGAAACTGTAGTACATCTAATGTGTTTTAGATGCATATGATAACCATGATAACAACTGCTCCGTCGGATGACTCACATCTAGAATCTCTACTATCCGTATATGTCATGTTTATTAGTTGGTCTCGTTTTTTGGATTTTTATTATAAGTATCGGTCTTATTTCTGGTCAAGATAGGTATAAATATTGGTAATATTTTTCTGATTTGGGTCCGTATATGAGCGAATATCTCCACCTCAGATCCCGGCCTCAGATACATAGGTCACTGTCTTATTCAGAATAAACAGTGATGACAGAAATTGTACTTTGGTATAAATATGGGTATAGATTTTGCCGCTATCCAGGTATAAAAATGATCACACTTTTGAGCACTCAGGGGCACTTCCCTACCCAGCTATGTATCAACTGCCCCTCCCCCAGGGGATATCGCACGTCTTAATTTCAATGCCCATCTCAACATGTATGCAGACAGTGTATCGCATTACCTAACGGATTTTTAACAACTTGACTGAATGATATAACTGGTAGAATTTGTTAATTAACTCAAGCAAGTGCAAATTTATAATTTTTATCGTGAATATAAATAATGTGATATTGAAATAGTAGTATTCCAATAATCGGACGGACCGTCAAATTTCTTGGTGTCTGCCAGATATTCTTCAACGCACAAGTCATTTTTAATGATTTGCCTGTTGTTTGTCCAACTGTGTTATTTTGTTATATTTAGTTTCGAGGTTATTTGAGTGTTGCTCTGTAGTATGATACGTTCTAGAACTGACCAGTTTAAGTTCGTGGCATTTAACGGTCGAATATACGAGTACACTGTAGTATATCTAACTACCCAATCTACTGCTTATATCTGACATATCTGACAAATGAATCTTGACATATGTTTTCACAAGAATGCTAATTCTTCTTTTGACTATTCTTGTAGTAATATTTGCGTTCATGCACTCAATAGGTGTCAGAAACCAAACAGATTTTTCTTTCTTCAAACTTTAAATCCAATTGTTCAACTATTTCAAATTGCGTCATAAAAGTATTCCACTTTTCGTTGTCACTGGAAACTTGCACCCGTAAGTGTCGTCTGATTTAAGATATTCAACTAATAGAAATAAATTGTACTACAATTGTCAGATAATTACAACACTATTTTTAAAAAGGCGTCCATTTTCAGGAGTGACATAAAGTCAAACACTTTTGTATATTAATATCGATAATTATTCAGCAGTGCACTGTTGTCACGATAACAGACATCTTTGCATTAAATCTTTTTGCTGAATTGAACTTCACTTTTCATGGCAATGCGTTTGTCAAATGTTTCGCTACTTTATTTTTACAAACGTTGAAAGACACACCCCAGTTCCCATATATTATGCCATTTAATTGTACTGTGATAAAAACAATCCAATAAGTAAACCACAGTCTTACCCATTCACATAACATAACATAAACACATCCATGTCTTAAAATAGTATTGTACAATACATTTCAGTCACAAAACAATAGTAGGATGAAAACACAATTTGAGGAATAAGGATAAGTTAGAAACTTTTAACGCAAACATGTTTTGTATAATATATTTAATACCTGGATATTATTTACATGCTTTTTCGCCATATTAGAGACAATAATTACAGAAACCATATGTTATTTTGTTCTTTGAATATTTATACATTTTACTGTGTTGTTCAATGGATTTAGAAAACAAGTACGTGTCTGTACACTACCTTTTGCTGAAACCAACACAAAAACACTCCTGCACTCATGTTATGTTAACTGAATGGTTTAGATGAGTGTTATTTGCATAATTTAGAATAATATCAACACATATTTACTGTGACAATTGGTTTGCCATTAACAATCTGTATACGGACACGTTTTGTGAGCTAATTTTTGAACAATTAATGAAAAATTGCATCTAATAATACAACCTATATTTCCAAATTTTCTTCTATGTTGTAAATTTCCTTTGCAGAGCAATAAATTGAAAACAAGAATATATACGTAATATAAAGGTAAATACCAAAGATTCAGATAAAACATATCTTTGAATACCATGACGATGTTTACAATAGAGGTAAGAAAAACATCCATCATTAAAAAAAGACAACATCGCAGATTGCAAATGATTTAAATAGAATTGAACCTTATCAATTATATATGCACAGTAAAAGTGAAATAAATTACAATGAACACCAACAAAAACAATGCACACAGAAGAACCAACTACCTACTTATATTGTCATCTTAATATCTTAGTATTTGTGTTGAATTCACTGCATTCATGGCACCAGACAACTGAAATAATAAAACACTATTGTGAGAATTGCAATTTATATTATTATGTATTGTATGGCATTGTGTGTATTTGGGATTGGTGTCATGATTTATTTCCAGATCGATCACTGATATCGACTTGATAACTGGTTTCATGTGAAGTGCTGGTTAATATCATTCAACACTTTTCCATAACCTGTCATTATTTAAGCTTATACAAGGTCCTAGACAGAACTCTAATCAGTGATTGAAACTAAGTACGATATAAACTCTGCTTACAGACCCTTATTCCTGAAAGTTTGGTATGTGTAGTTTCTTAATATAGCGAAAAAATAATCAAATGTATATGACGTGTTAAATACTTTGTGTGATTGGCTACATGCGAGTAGAATGTGTGAAGGCCACGCCTCGAGCTCTAAAACTTCCATATGATTGGTTAAAGTTTGAAAGTGAATAAAGAGACTCTTGGTCAGTCTGAGAGATCTCCCCACGAGACGAGACGAGGCGAGTCTTAAGAGTGCTCCACGAAGTGAGAGAGTCTTGGGGGACTTTTCCCCGAGGCATTCTGTCTTGGAGAGTTCTCGAAGGACGACTGAGATTAGAAGTTGACACGATTCAAACTGTGTGCGTGTCTTTGTTCAGTCGAAAAAGGTTGCGAACGTAACGATCCCTGGTACCTGGCGTAAGGTTTAACAACACGATAAGTAACCCCTTATATTGGCATTGAATTTGGAAGGCAATACAATGATACCAGATTGTGAAGGTTTTTTGTCATTTACCAAGTCAAAATTCGTGTAAGTGTCACGTGATCAGTACAAACAGAAATTTGATTGAAGGGGGAGGGCTACCAATGATTCTCCTCCTACATATCAAACCAACAACAACGATATATATATTTACTGCTTGTTGACAAAATTATATCAATTGTCAATACTCACCTCCCAGGTACAGTCCAACTCTCTCCAAACTCGTATACATCAGAAACTATATTACCATTAGGTGTCATGAGGTCATCATCGGGGTTCCCATTATTGTTTCCCAGTAACCCGCATACATTTCCACGCATTTCACTTCCGGTAAATGAAATGTCCACGGCACTGGTCTCCTTCAGCCATGTGAGTGACAAACCAACCTTGTACAATGTAACAGTAGGGTGACCATCTTTGATATCCACTGTGCCGTCGTTATCGCCAATTACTGTATAAGATTTGGTTAGTTTGCCATTTATCTGAAAATAAATATCAACAATAGTTATGAAATCAATGACAACCTTATAAAATACTTGATATATATTTATGTTATATATTATATTTTGATAATTTGTATGACATTTCTTTAGTGTGTCATCAAATATAGAATGTATAGAATAACTCTGTTCAAAGTATTGAAACGTACTATTATTTCAAAATACGTCGAAACATTACTGTTTTCCGAAAACGTTAAAAGCAGTTTCATCAAATCTATGCTGTTAAAACCAGTGCGGTCACCGAAGTGACGAGCAAAGCCGTGAAAGGAAAGCAGTGTTGGGAAGAAAAGTGAATGGGTAAGGTAGTACTGTCAAACAATCGCGGTGAAAAGCATGCTGAACAAAGAGTTGTGGACAACACACAGCGGTTACGGAATATTGTGCAATAGAATATATATAATTTATAGAACAAAGAAAATGCAATTACTGAAACCAATTAAAATATGAACTGAATTTTTTAACCGAATGTAAATTATACACAGACACAAGAGTGAAACTTTTTGCAAAAAAATAGAATTTTAAATAGATACATAAAACAATACATTTATCACTTATTTACATTAAAAACATTAAAAGAACATTGTTCCGCTCAAATAGAAATGTTTCTATTCAGCTGTAATGAGGTTTATTTTATCTATAATTTAGTTGAAAGTCTCCATTTTACAGATTCGTGTATTGTATTTAAATAATAGTTACGCATCTGAATTTATTGCGACATTTTACAGTAAATATTACATACACATATAATATTTCATGAAGTGCAGTGAACAATAACAGTTGAATAGAACTTACCAGGAAAGTATTGTCCTTCAGTATTCTTACAATCTGATTTCCGTTAATGTTGATATTAACAGCGTCAATGCGTGTTAGATACTTCGATTTCAACTCAGAATATTTCCCACGGAAATCAGCAGTGATTTGAAATAACGGATTATTTATATCACTGCAATCTTGTGTTAGTACATACGTACAGGGACCTTGGAATTCGTACTTGACACCATCAAACGTTGTTACGTGAGGATCTCTATCGACGGTGCCACCTAGGAGTGGAGGGTCGGATAAATAGATAAATCTATCTAAGAATGTGCGGTATGTAAGTCTATACCAATCAATGAATATCGAATCATAACTGTTGTTTCTGGCTACATACACAAACAAACAATATAATATAATTATTGTCAAATTGACAATATTTATATCATCAAGACATCAGACTACGTTTCAAAAGTATCGCCATATCAAAAGTTTAGTTTTGAGATTGAATTATGTCAACTTTTATTTTTTTTGTTAAATAAAAAAAGTCGTAAATCAGATTCCTACGATATCTACGATAGCAACCGATAAATATCAAAATAAAATGAATAATCCGATAACCAACGAAAACTGCCTAACGTGACCAACAATAATTTAACAGCCCCTCCACTTCCCATATTTATTTGTCACTGTATCACGTGGTATAAAATAAATTAACAAGTAATGAGTCGCTTACATTTATTCACCAGAATGCTGCTTTTATAGGAAGGACGAGCTGTATCATACCAATCGATATGGTAATCTTGTAAGATATCGTCTAAGAGGAAACTCTCCTCTGCATACAGTCCGACAACAGCTAAAGTCTGAGTCAATCCGGTCTCCACTACTGTAAAGGTTATCTCTGCAGAACCTCCTAAATCGTTGTCAATCCGAACCCGCATCTCCTTCGAGGCACATGTCTCCCAAAATGCACTCACAGTATACTCTCCTAGAAACATGAAAAATGACGTGAACTAAAATACTCACATAGGTTATTACATCTAGTGTCCATTCGTCCATTACGTACCATTGACTGAATAAAGCATGGTATAGATATTAAGCAATTAGGGTCGACAACAGTTGAAATAGCATTAATTGAATTGCATTTGTATCCAAGTATCCACTTATTATATTTTACAAATTGCAAATAGAACGATCATGTTGTAAATTTACAACCGTAGTACTTGACAATGCGATATTGTTTACTGGAAATAAACACGTGTTTGTATAGTATTATCTGTGATCACAATTGCAATAAAGATAGTTCAGGGCAATCTATTAACTATACCACAATATATTTATATTTGTTTCACTTTTGAGCTAGTATGAAAATGAACAGTTTTCTCACTGAAAACCGCCATGTAAAGAGAAACAAATATACTATTCATATGCTTTCTTCGTGAATATTCAAAAAACACAGTTATAACCCATTTAGGGATATGCATGGGTACTGAATAATAATGTATATACCTACTTTTCATCTCAATTGTCATACCAGGAATCGGACACATCGTGAATGAACAAGACACCCGATGAACTCAGTGAGTCAGTTATTACTCACAGTTTGTTGAAATTATTATGTATTGTTTAACATAGTATAGTAAGCTCACCTCTACGAGTCCTCATTTCTCGCATCCATTTTTCCAACGTTGTTTGAGTTTCACGAGTTTGCAAAGCCTATATAGAAACACAATTAACACTCACTCTATCTACAAAGTAACCGGTTCAGATGTAGATTTATTCTCTTTTTTATTTACATAGAATATATGTATGAATGACAAATATCTACAGAAATATAATATCTGTAAATGATATCTTGAAACGAAAAAGATGAAAACCTTGTTGGCAATGAAGTTGAAATATATAAACTATGCTCACCAAAGCTGGCAATAAGGCGCAATGAACAACCAAGCACAGAAAGACAAAACTTCGGACGTCCATGACTAACAGTGGTAACTTGCACAATAACCAAAACTATTGCAATTGTAACAGATCGTTAGAAAGAGTCTGTCAGGTGGTTCATATAATCGGTATCATACTGTCATGACGTCATACTTGTGTTGGCAAGATTCTGATGCACGTGGCACGTGACATGTCAATCAAATCATAAGCATAGAATAACATTTCCGTTTTCGACATTTTCTGTCCTTTGGGGACGAAAACAACTGATTGTGATTTAAATTAAGAATAATTCGTAGGAAAATATGCACACCAATGATAATTTTCATAATGACTGATTAAATAAGAATATTACAGAACAAAATATATTTGCTATATTTTTGAGGTTATGTGCCTTAAATCATGACTGAAATTATAAACTATGCAGTGCGTTGAAAAACACAGGTATGAGCAATAACTTCCATATGTACTGCATATTTTGGTAAAAAACCGAAAGTTTTTATCGTGTTTTTATTTTCATTTGGTTTGATCGTTTTTGTACATTTCGTGCTAACGGTACTGTGATGGTTAAGTTGTTCTAATGGTACTGTGATGGTTAAGTGGTTCTAATGGTACTGCGATGGTTAAGTGGTTCTAATGGTGCTGTGATGGTTAAGTGGTTCTAATGGTACTGTGATGGTAAAGTGGTTCTGATGGTGCTGTGATGGTTAAGTGGTTCTAATGGTACTGTGATGGTTGAGTGGTTATAATGGTACTGTGATAGTTAAGTGGTCCTAATGGTACTGTGATGGTTCAGTGGTTCTAATGGTACTGTGGTGGTTAAGTGGTTCTAATGGTACTGTGTTGGTTAAGTGGTTCTAATGGTACTGTGATGTTTAAGTGGTTCTAATTGTACTGTGATGGTTAAGTGGTTCTAATGGTACTGTGATGGTTGAGTGGTTATAATGGTACTGTGATAGTTAAGTGGTCCTAATGGTACTGTGATGGTTCAGTGGTTCTAATGGTACTGTGGTGGTTAAGTGGTTCTAATGGTACTGTGTTGGTTAAGTGGTTCTAATGGTACTGTGATGTTTAAGTGGTTCTAATTGTACTGTGATGGTTAAGTGGTCCTAATGGTACTGTGATGGTTAAGTGGTTCTAATGGTACTGTGATGGTTAAGTGGTTATAATGGTACTGTGACGGTTAAGTGGTTCTAATGGTACTGTGATGGTTAAGTGGTTCTAATGGTACTGCGATGGTTAAGTGGTTCTAATGGTACTGTGATGGTTGAGTGGTTATAATGGTACTGTGATAGTTAAGTGGTCCTAATGGTACTGTGATGGTTCAGTGGTTCTAATGGTACTGTGGTGGTTAAGTGGTTCTAATGGTACTGTGTTGGTTAAGTGGTTCTAATGGTACTGTGATGTTTAAGTGGTTCTAATTGTACTGTGATGGTTAAGTGGTTCTAATGGTACTGTGATGGTTGAGTGGTTATAATGGTACTGTGATAGTTAAGTGGTCCTAATGGTACTGTGATGGTTCAGTGGTTCTAATGGTACTGTGGTGGTTAAGTGGTTCTAATGGTACTGTGTTGGTTAAGTGGTTCTAATGGTACTGTGATGTTTAAGTGGTTCTAATTGTACTGTGATGGTTAAGTGGTCCTAATGGTACTGTGATGGTTAAGTGGTTCTAATGGTACTGTGACGGTTAAGTGGTTATAATGGTACTGTGACGGTTAAGTGGTTCTAATGGTACTGTGATGGTTAAGTGGTTCTAATGGTACTGCGATGGTTAAGTGGTTCTAATGGTGCTGTGATGGTTAAGTGGTCCTAATTGTACTGTGATGGTTAAGTGGTTCTAATTGTACTGTGATGGTTAAGTGGTTCTAATGGTTCAGTGATGGTTAAGTGGTTCTAGTGGTACTGTGATAGTTAAGTGGTTCTAATGGTACTGTGATTTTTAAGTGGTTCTAATGGTACTGTGATGTTTAAGTGGTTCTAATGGTGCTGTGATGATTAAGTGGTCCTAATGGTACTGTGATGGTTCAGTGGTTCTAATGGTACTGTGGTGGTTAAGTGGTTCTAATGGTACTGTGTTGGTTAAGTGGTTCTAATGGTACTGTGAGGTTTAAGTGGTTCTAATTGTACTGTGATGGTTAAGTGGTCCTAATGGTACTGTGATGGTTAAGTGGTTCTAATGGTACTGTGATGGTTAAGTGGTTATAATGGTACTGTGATGGTTAAGTGGTTCTAATGGTACTGTGATGGTTAAGTGGTTCTAATGGTACTGTGATGGTTAAGTGGTTCTAATTGTACTGTGATGGTTAAGTGGTTCTAATGATACTGTGGTGGTTAAATGGTTCTAATGGTACTGTGTTGGTTAAGTGGTTCTAATGGTACTGTGATGTTTAAGTGGTTCTAATGGTGCTGTGATGGTTAAGTGGTCCTAGTGGTACTGTGATGGTTAAGTGGTTCTAATGGTACTGTGATGGTTAAGTGGTTCTAATGGTGCTGTGATGGTTAAGTGGTCCTAGTGGTACTGTGATGGTTAAGTGGTTCTAATGGTACTGTGAAGGTTAAGTGGTTCTAATGATACTGTGATGGGTAAATGGTCTAAATGGTACTACGATGTTTAATGGTTCTATTGGTACAGTGATGGTTAAGTGGTCCTCGTGGTAGTGCGATGGTTAAGTGGTTCTAATGGTACTGTGGTGGTTAAGTGGTCCTGATGGTACTGTGGTGGTCAAGTGGTCTGAATGTTACTCTGGTGGTTAAGTTGTCCTAATGGTACTGTGATGGTTAAGTGGTTTAAATGGTACTGTGGTGTTTAAGTGGTTCTAACGGTACTGTGATGTTTAAGTGGTTCTAATGGTGCTATGATGGATAAGTCGTCCTAGTGGTAGTGCGATGGTTAAGTGGTTCTAATGGTACTGTGGTGGTTAAGTGGGCCTAATGGTACTGTGGTGGTTAAGTGGTGCTGATGGAACTAAGATGGTTAAGTGGTTTAAATGGTACTGTGATGGTTAAGTGGTTCTAATGGTACTGTGATGGTTAAGTGGTCCTAATGGTACTGTGGTGGTTAAGTGGTCCTGATGGAACTAAGATGTTTAAGTGGTCTAAATGGTACTGTGATGTTTAGTGGTTCTAATGGTACTGTGGTGGTTAAGTGGTTCTAATGGTACTGTGTTGGTTAAGTGGTTCCAATGGTACTGTGATGTTTAAGTGGTTCTAATGGTACTGTGATGGTTAAGAGGTAAGAGGTCCTAGTGGTAGTGCAATTGTTAAGTGGTCATAATGGTACTGTGGTGGTTAAGTGGTCCTGATGGTACTAGGATGGTTAATTGGTCTGAATAGTACTGTGGTGGTCAAGTGATCCTAATGGTAATGTGGTGGTTAAGTGGTCCTGATGGTACTAAGATTGTTGAGTGGTCTAAATGGTACTGTGATGTTTAAGTGGTTCTAATGGTACTGTGATGTTTAAGTGGTTCTAATGGTGCTGTGGTGGTTTAGTGGTCCTCGTGGTAGTGCGATGGTTTAGTGGTTCTAATGATACTGTTTTGGTTAAGTGGTTCTAATGGTACTGTGGTGGTCAAGTGGTCTGAATGTTACTCTGGTGGTTAAGTTGTTTTAATGGTACCGTGATGGTCAAGTGGTCTGAATGTTACTCTGGTGGTTAAGTGGTCCTAATGGTACTGTGGTGTATAAGTTGTCGTGATGGTACTAAGATGGTTAAGTGGTTTAAACGGTACTGTGATGTTTAAGTGGTTATAATGGTACTTTGATGTTTAAGTGGTTCTAATGGTGCTATGATGGATAAGTCGTCCTAGTGGTAGTGCGATGGTTAAGTGGTTCTAATGGCACTGTGGTGGTTAAGTGGTCCTAATGGTACTGTGGTGGTTAAGTGGTGCTGATGGAACTAAGATGGTTAAGTGGTCTAAATGGTACTGCGATGTTTAAGTGGTTCTAATGGTACTGTGATGGTTAAGTGGTCCTAGTGGTAGTGTGAGGGTTAAGTGGTTCTAATGGTACTGTGATGCTTAAGTGGTCCTAATGGTACTGCGGTGGTTAAGTGGTTCTAAAAGTAATATGATGGTTAAGTTGTCGTAATGGTACTGTGATGGTTAAGTGGTTCTAATGGTGCTGTGATGGTTAAGTGGGCCTAGTGGTAGTGCGATAGTTAAGTGGCTCTAATGGTACTGTGGTGGTTAAGTGGTCCAAATGGTACTGTGATGGTTAAGTGGTCCAAATAGTACTGTGATGGTTAAGTGGTACTTATGGTACTGTGGTGGTTAAGTGGTTCTAATGGTATTGTAATGGTTAAGTGGTTCTAATGGTACTGTGATGGTTAAGAGGTAAGAGGTCCTAGTGTTAGTGCAATTGTTAAGTGGTCATAATGGTACTGTGGTGGTTAAGTGGTCCTGATGGTACTAGGATGGTTAAGTGGTCTGAATAGTACTGTGGTGGTCAAGTGATCCTAATGGTAATGTGGTGGTTAAGTGGTCCTGATGGTACTAAGATTGTTGAGTGGTCTAAATGGTACTGTGATGTTTAAGTGGTTCTAATGGTACTGTGATGTTTAAGTGGTTCTAATGGTGCTGTGATGGTTAAGTGGTCCTAGTGGTAGTGCGATGGTTAAGTGGTTCTAATGGTACTGTGGTTGTTTAGTGGTCCTCGTGGTAGTGCGATGGTTAAGTGGTTCTAATGGTACTGTGGTGGTTAAGTGGTTCTAATGGTACTGTGGTGGTCAAGTGGTCTGAATGTTACTCTGGTGGTTAAGTTGTTTTAATGGTACCGTGATGTTCATGTGGTCTGAATGTTACTCTGGTGGTTAAGTGGTCCTAATGGTACTGTGGTGTATAAGTTGTCGTGATGGTACTAAGATGGTTAAGTGGTTTAAATGGTATTGTGATGTTTAAGTGGTTCTAATGGTACTGTGATGTTTAAATGGTTCTAATGGTGCTATGATGGATAAGTCGTCCTAGTGGTAGTGTGGTGGTTAAGTGGTCCTGATGGAACTAAGATGTTTAAGTGGTCTAAATGGTACTGTGATGTTTAAGTGGTTCTAATGGTACTGTGATGGTTAAGTGGTCCTAGTGGTAGTGTGATGGTTAAGTGGTTCTAATGGTACTGTGATGCTTAAGTGGTCCTAATGGCACTGCGGTGGTTAAGTAGTTCTAAAAGTAATATGATGGTTAAGTTGTCGTAATGGTACTGTGATGGTTAAGTGGTTCTAATGGTGCTGTGATGGTTAAGTGGGCCTAGTGGTAGTGCGATAGTTAAGTGGCTCTAATAGTACTGTGGTGGTTAAGTGGTCCAAATGGTACTGTGATGGTTAAGTGGTCCAAATAGTACTGTGATGGTTAAGTGGTACTTATGGTACTGTGGTGGTTAAGTGGTTCTAATGGTATTGTAATGGTTAAGTGGTCCTAATGGTAGTGCGATAGTTAAGTGATTCTAATGATACTGTGATGGGTAAATGGTCTAAATGGTACTATGATGTTTAGTGGTTCTAATGGTACTGTGATGGTTAAGAGGTAAGAGGTCCTAGTGGTAGTGCAATTGTTAAGTGGTCATAATGGTACTGTGGTGGTTAAGTGGTCCTGATGGTACTAGGATGGTTAAGTGGTTTGAATGGTACTGTGGTGGTCAAGTGATCCTAATGGTAATGTGGTGGTTAAGTGTTCCTGATGGTACTAAGATTGTTGAGTGGTCTAAATGGTACTGTGATGTTTAAGTGGTTCTAATGGTACTGTTATGTTTAAGTGGTTCTAATGGTGCTGTGATGGTTAAGTGGTCCTAGTGGTAGTGCGATGGTTAAGTGGTGCTGATGGTACTGTGGTGGTTAAGTGGTTCTAATGGTACTGTGGTGGTCAAGTGGTCTGAATGTTACTCTGGTGGTTAAGTTGTTTTAATGGTACTTTGATGGTCAAGTGGTCTGAATGTTACTCTGGTGGTTAAGTGGTCCTAATGGTACTGCGGTGTATGAGTTGTCGTGATGGTACTGTGATGTTTAAGTGTTTTAAATGGTACTGTGATGGTTGAGTGGTTCTAATGGTGCTGCGATGGTTGTGAGGTTCTAATGGTACTGTGATGGTTAAGTGGTCCGAGTGATAGTGCGATGGTTAAGTGGTTCTAATGGTGCTGTAATGTTTAAGGGGTCCTAGTGGTAGTGCGATTGTTAAATGGTTCTAATGGTACTGTGATGATTAAGTGGTCCTAATGATACTTTGGTGGTTAAGTGGTCCTAATGGTACTAAGATGGTTCAGTGGTTTAAATTGTACTGTGTTGTTTAAGTGGTCATAGAGTAGTGCGATGGTTATGTGGTTCTAATGATGCTGTGATGGTTAAGTGGTTATAATGGTACTGTGATTTTTAAGTGGTTCTAATGGTACTGTGATGGTTAAGTGGTTCTAATGGTACTGTGATGGTTAAGTGGTTCTAATGGTACTGTGATGGTTAAGTGGTCCTAGTGGTAATGCGATGTTTAAGTGGTTCTAATGATGCTGTGATGGTTAAGTGGTCCTAATGGTACTGTGATGGTTAAGTGGTCCTGATGGTACTAAGATGGTTAAGTGTTTTAAATGGTACTGTGATGTTTAAGTGGTTCTAATGGTCCTGTGATGTTTAAGTGGTTCTAATGGTGCTGTGATGGTTAAGTGGTCCTAGTGGTAGTGCGATGGTTAAGTGGTTCTAATGGTACTGTGATGGTTAAGTGGTCCTAATGGTACTGTGGTGGTGAAGTGGTCCTGATGGTACTAAGATGGTTAAGTGTTTTGAATGGTACTGTGATGTTTAAGTGGTTCTAATGGTACTGTGATGTTTAAATGGTTCTAATGGTGCTGTGATGATTAAGTGGTCCTAGTGGTAGTGCGATGGTTAAGTGGTTATAATGGTACTGTGATGGTGAAGTGGTCCTAGTGGTAGTGCGATGGTTAAGTGATTCTAATGGTACTGTGGTGGTTAAGTGGTCCTAATGGTACTGTGGTGGTTAAGTGGTCGTGATGGTACTAAGATGGTTAAGTGTTTTAAATGGTACTGTGATGTTTAAGTGGTTCTAATGGTACTGTGGTGGTTAAGTGGTTGTAATGGTACTGTGATGGTTAAGTGTTTTAAATGGTACTGTGATGTTTAAGTGGTTCTAATGGTACTGTGATGGTTAAGTGGTCCTAATGTTACTGTGGTGGTTAAGAGGTTCTAATGGTACTGTGATGGTTAAGTTTTTTAAATGGTACTGTGATGTTTACGTGGTTCTAATGATACTGTGATGGTTAAGTGGTTCTAATGGTACTGTGATGGTTACGTGGTCCTAATGGTACTGTGGTGGTGAAGTGGTCCTGATGGTACTAAGATGGTTAAGTGTTTTGAATGGTACTGTGATGTTTAAGTGGTTCTAATGGTACTGTGATGTTTAAGTGGTTCTAATGGTGCTGTGATGGTTAAGTGGTCCTAGTGGTAGTGCGATGGTTAAGTGGTTCTAATGGTACTGTGGTGGTGAAGTGGTCCTGATGGTACTAAGATGGTTAAGTGTTTTAAATGGTACTGTGATGTTTAAGTGGTTCTAATGGTACTGTAATGTTTAAGTGGTTCTAATGGTACTGTGATGGTTAAGTGGTCCTAATGTTACTGTGGTGGTTAAGAGGTTCTAATGGTACAGTGATGGTTAAGTGTTTTAAATGGTACTGTGATGTTTATGTGGTTCTTATGATACTGTGATGGTTAAGTCGTACTAATGTTACTGTGATGGTTAAGTGGTTCTAATGGTACTGTGATGGTTAAGTGGTCCTAGTGGTAGTGCGATGTTTAAGTGGTTCTAATGGTACTGTGATGGTTAAGTGGTTCTAATGGTGTTGTGATGGTTAAGTGTTTCTAAAGGTACTGTGATGTTTAAGTGGTTCCAATGGTACTGTGATGGTTAAGTGGTTCTAATGGTACTGTGATGTTTAAGTGGTTCTGATGGTACTGTGATGGTTAAGTGGTTCTAATGGTACTGTGATGGTTAAGTGGTCTAATGGTACTGTGATGGTTAAGTGGTTCTAATGGTACTGTGATGGTTAAGTGGTTCTAATGGTACTGTGATGGTTAAGTGGTCTTAGTGGTAGTGTGATGGTTAAGTGGTTCTAATGGTACTGTGATGGTTAAGTGGTCCTAGTGGTAGTGTGATGGTTAAGTGGTTCTAATGGTACAGTGATGGTTAAGTGGTTCTAATGGTACTGTGGTGGTTAAGTGGTCCTAGTGGTACTGTGATGTTTAAGTGGTTCTAATGGTACTGTGATGGTTAAGTGGTCCTAATGGTACTGTGATGGTTAAGTGGTCCTGATGGTACTAAGATGGTTAAGTGTTTTAAATGGTACTGTGATGTTTAAGTGGTTCTAATGGTCCTGTGATGTTTAAGTGGTTCTAATGGTGCTGTGATGGTTAAGTGGTCCTAGTGGTAGTGCGATGGTTAAGTGGTTCTAATGGTACTGTGATGGTTAAGTGGTCCTAATGGTACTGTGGTGGTGAAGTGGTCCTGATGGTACTAAGATGGTTAAGTGTTTTGAATGGTACTGTGATGTTTAAGTGGTTCTAATGGTACTGTGATGTTTAAATGGTTCTAATGGTGCTGTGATGATTAAGTGGTCCTAGTGGTAGTGCGATGGTTAAGTGGTTATAATGGTACTGTGATGGTGAAGTGGTCCTAGTGGTAGTGCGATGGTTAAGTGATTCTAATGGTACTGTGGTGGTTAAGTGGTCCTAATGGTACTGTGGTGGTTAAGTGGTCGTGATGGTACTAAGATGGTTAAGTGTTTTAAATGGTACTGTGATGTTTAAGTGGTTCTAATGGTACTGTGGTGGTTAAGTGGTTGTAATGGTACTGTGATGGTTAAGTGTTTTAAATAGTACTGTGATGTTTAAGTGGTTCTAATGGTACTGTGATGGTTAAGTGGTCCTAATGTTACTGTGGTGGTTAAGAGGTTCTAATGGTACTGTGATGGTTAAGTTTTTTAAATGGTACTGTGATGTTTACGTGGTTCTAATGATACTGTGATGGTTAAGTGGTTCTAATGGTACTGTGATGGTTACGTGGTCCTAATGGTACTGTGGTGGTGAAGTGGTCCTGATGGTACTAAGATGGTTAAGTGTTTTGAATGGTACTGTGATGTTTAAGTGGTTCTAATGGTACTGTGATGTTTAAGTGGTTCTAATGATGCTGTGATGGTTAAGTGGTCCTAGTGGTAGTGCGATGGTTAAGTGGTTCTAATGGTACTGTGGTGGTGAAGTGGTCCTGATGGTACTAAGATGGTTAAGTGTTTTAAATGGTACTGTGATGTTTAAGTGGTTCTAATGGTACTGTAATGTTTAAGTGGTTCTAATGGTACTGTGATGGTTAAGTGGTCCTAATGTTACTGTGGTGGTTAAGAGGTTCTAATGGTACAGTGATGGTTAAGTGTTTTAAATGGTACTGTGATGTTTATGTGGTTCTTATGATACTGTGATGGTTAAGTCGTACTAATGTTACTGTGATGGTTAAGTGGTTCTAATGGTACTGTGATGGTTAAGTGGTCCTAGTGGTAGTGCGATGTTTAAGTGGTTCTAATGGTACTGTGATGGTTAAGTGGTTCTAATGGTATTGTGATGGTTAAGTGTTTCTAAAGGTACTGTGATGTTTAAGTGGTTCCAATGGTACTGTGATGGTTAAGTGGTTCTAATGGTACTGTGATGTTTAAGTGGTTCTGATGGTACTGTGATGGTTAAGTGGTTCTAATGGTACTGTGATGGTTAAGTGGTCTAATGGTACTGTGATGGTTAAGTGGTTCTAATGGTACTGTGATGGTTAAGTGGTTCTAATGGTACTGTGATGGTTAAGTGGTCTTAGTGGTAGTGTGATGGTTAAGTGGTTCTAATGGTACTGTGATGGTTAAGTGGTCCTAGTGGTAGTGTGATGGTTAAGTGGTTCTAATGGTACAGTGATGGTTAAGTGGTTCTAATGGTACTGTGGTGGTTAAGTGGTCCTAGTGGTACTGTGATGTTTAAGTGGTTCTAATGGTACTGTGATGGTTAAGTGGTTCTAATGGTACTGTGGTGGTTAAGTGGTCCTAGTGGTAGTGTGATGTTTAAGTGGTTCTAATGGTACTGTGATGTTTAAGTGGTTCTGATGGTACTGTGATGTTTAAGTGGTTCTAATGGTACTGTGATGGATAAGTGGTTCTAATGGTACTGTGATGTTTAAGTGGTTCTGATGGTACTGTGATGGTTAAGTGGTCTTAGTGGTAGTGTGATGTTTAAGTGGTTCTAATGATACTGTGATGTTTAAGCGGTTCCAATGGTACTGTGATGTTTAAGTGGTTCTGATGGTACTGTGATGGTTAAGTGGTCCTAGTGGTAGTGTGATGTTTAAGTGGTTCCAATGGTACTGTGATGGTTAAGTGCTTCTAATGGTACTGTGATGTTTAAGTGGTTCCAATGGTACTGTGATGTTTAAGTGGTTCTAATGGTACTGTGATGGTTAAGTGGTCCTAGTGGTAGTGTGATGTTTAAGTGGTTCTAATGGTACTGTGATGTTTAAGTGGTTCTGATGGTACTGTGATGGTTAAGTGGTCCTAATGGTACTGTGATGGTTAAGTGGTTCTGATGGTACTGTGACGGTTAAGTGGTCCTAATGGTACTGTGGTGGTCAAGTGGTCCTGATGGTACTAAGATGATTAAGTTGTCTGAATGGTACTGTAATGTTTAAGTGGTCCTCATGGTAGTGCGATGGTTAAGTGGTCCTGATGGTATTAATGGTACTAAGATGGTTAAGTGTTTTAAATGGTACTGTGATGTTTAAGTGGTTCTAATGGTACTGTGGTGGTTAAGTGGTTCTAATGGTACTGTGATGGTTAAGTGTTTTAAATGGTACTGTGATGGTTAAGTGGTTCTAATGGTACTGTGATGTTTAAGCGGTTCTAATGGTACTGTGATGTTTAAGTGGTTCTGATGGTACTGTGATGGTTAAGTGATCATAGTGGTAGTGTGATGTTTAAGTGGTTCCAATGGTACTGTGATGTTTAAGTGGTTCTGGTGGTACTGTGATGTTTAAGTGGTCTGAATGGTACTGTAATGTTTAAGTGGTCCTCATGGTAGTGCGATGGTTAAGTGGTCCTGATGGTACTAAGATGGTTAAGTGGTCTGACTGGTACTAAGATGGTTAAGTGGTCTGAATGGCAATGTGATGGTTAAGTGGTTCTAATGGTACTGTGGTGGTTAAGTGGTCCTGATGGTATTGTGGTGGTCAAGTGGTCTGAATGTTACTCTGGTGGTTAAGTTGTCCTAATGGTACTGTGATGGTTAAGTGGTTTAAATGGTACTGTGGTGTTTAAGTGGCTCTAATGGTACTGTGATGTTTAAGTGGTTCTAATGGTGCTATGATGGATAAGTCGTCCTAGTGGTAGTGCGATGGTTAAGTGGTTCTAATGGTACTGTGGTGGTTAAGTGGTCCTAATGGTACTGTGATGGTTAAGTGGTGCTGATGGAACTAAGATGGTTAAGTGGTCTAAATGGTTCTGTGATGGTTAAGTGGTTCTAATGGTACTGTGATGCTTAAGTGGTTCTAATGGTACTGTGGTGGTTAAGTGGTCCTGATGGAACTAAAATGTTTAAGTGGTCTAAATGGTACTGTGATGTTTAAGTGGTTCTAATGGTACTGTGGTGGTTAAGTGGTTCTAATGGTACTGTGTTGGTTAAGTGGTTCTATTGGTACTGTAATGTTTAAGTGGTTCTAATGGTACTGTGATGGTTAAGAGGTAAGAGGTCCTAGTGGTAGTGCAATTGTTAAGTGGTCATAATGGTACTGTGGTGGTTAAGTGGTCCTGATGGTACTAGGATGGTTAAGTGGTCTGAATGGTACTGTGGTGGTCAAGTGATCCTAATGGTAATGTGGTGGTTAAGTGGTCCTGATGGTACTAAGATTGTTGAGTGGTCTAAATGGTACTGTGATGTTTAAGTGCTTCTAATGGTACTGTGATGTTTAAGTGGTTCTAATGGTGCTGTGATGGTTAAGTGGTCCTAGTGGTAGTGCGATGGTTAAGTGGTTCTAATGGTACTGTGGTGGTTTAGTGGTCCTCGTGGTAGTGCGATGGTTAAGTGGTTCTAATGGTACTGTGGTGGTTAAGTGGTTCTAATGGTACTGTGGTGGTCAAGTGGTCTGAATGTTACTCTGGTGGTTAAGTTGTTTTAATGGTACCGTGATGGTCAAGTGGTCTGAATGTTACTTTGGTGGTTAAGTGGTCCTAATGGCACTGTGGTGTATAAGTTGTCGTGATTTTACTAAGATGGTTAAGTGGTTTAAATGGTACTGTGATGTTTAAGTGGTTCTAATGGTACTGTGATGGTTAAGTGGTCCTAGTGGTAGTGTGATGTTTAAGTGGTTCGAATGGTACTGTGATGTTTAAGTGGTTCTGATGGTACTGTGATGGTTAAGTGGTCCTAATGGTACTGTGATGTTTAAGTGGTTCTAATGGTACTGTGATGTTTAAGTGGTTCTAATAGTGCTGTGATGGTTAAGTGGTCCTAGTGTTAATGCGATAGTTAAGTGGTTCTAATGGTAGTGTGATGTTTAAGTGGTTCTAATGATACTGTGATGTCTAAGCGGTTCTGATGGTACTGTGATGGTTAAGTGGTCCTAGTGGTAGTGTGATGTTTAAGTGGTTCTAATGGTACTGTGATGTTTCAGTGGTTCTGATGGTACTGTGATTGTTAAGTGGTCCTAATGGTAGTGTGATGTTTAAGTGGTTCTAATGGTACTGTGATGGTTAAGTGGTTCTGATGGTACTGTGATGTTTAAGTGGTTCTAATGGTACTGTGATGGTTAAGTGGTTCTAATGGTACTGTGGTGGTTAAGTGGTCCTAGTGGTAATGTGATGTTTAAGTGGTTCTAATGGTACTGTGATGGTTAAGTGGTTCTAATGGTACTGTGGTGGTTAAGTGGTCCTAGTGGTAGTGTGATGTTTAAGTGGTTCTAATGGTACTGTGATGTTTAAGTGGTTCTGATGGTGCTGTGATGTTTAAGTGGTTCTAATGGTACTGTGATGGATAAGTGGTTCTAATGGTACTGTGATGTTTAAGTGGTTCTGATGGTACTGTGATGGTTAAGTGGTCTTAGTGGTAGTGTGATGTTTAAGTGGTTCTAATGATACTGTGATGTTTAAGCGATTCCAATGGTACTGAGATGTTTAAGTGGTTCTGATGGTACTGTGATGGTTAAGTGGTCCTAGTGGTAGTGTGATGTTTAAGTGGTTCCAATGGTACTGTGATGGTTAAGTGTTTCTAATGGTACTGTGATGTTTAAGTGGTTCTGATGGTACTGTGATGTTTAAGTGGTTCTAATGGTACTGTGATGGTTAAGTGGTCCTAGTGGTAGTGTGATGTTTAAGTGGTTCTAATGGTACTGTGATGTTTAAGTGGTTCTGATGGTACTGTGATGGTTAAGTGGCCCTAATGGTACTGTGATGGTTAAGTGGTTCTGATGGTACTGTGACGGTTAAGTGGTCCTAATGGTACTGTGGTGGTCAAGTGGTCCTGATGGTACTAAGATGATTAAGTTGTCTGAATGGTACTGTAATGTTTAAGTGGTCCTCATGGTAGTGCGATGGTTAAGTGGTCCTGATGGTATTAATGGTACTAAGATGGTTAAGTGTTTTAAATGGTACTGTGATGTTTAAGTGGTTCTAATGGTACTGTGGTGGTTAAGTGGTTCTAATGGTACTGTGATGGTTAAGTGTTTTAAATGGTACTGTGATGGTTAAGTGGTTCTAATGGTACTGTGATGTTTAAGCGGTTCTAATGGTACTGTGATGTTTAAGTGGTTCTGATGGTACTGTGATGGTTAAGTGGTTCTAATGGTACTGTGGTGGTTAAGTGGTTCTAATGGTACTGTGATGGTTAAGTGTTTTAAATGGTACTGTGATGGTTAAGTGGTTCTAATGGTACTGTGATGTTTAAGCGGTTCTAATGGTACTGTGATGTTTAAGTGGTTCTGATGGTACTGTGATGTTTAAGTGATTCTGATGGTACTGTGATGTTTAAGTGGTTCTGATGGTACTGTGATGTTTAAGTGGTCTGAATGGTACTGTAATGTTTAAGTGGTCCTCATGGTAGTGCGATGGTTAAGTGGTCCTGATGGTACTAAGATGGTTAAGTGGTCTGACTGGTACTAAGATGGTTAAGTGGTCTGAATGGCAATGTGATGGTTAAGTGGTTCTAATGGTACTGTGGTGGTTAAGTGGTCCTGATGGTATTGTGGTGGTCAAGTGGTCTGAATGTTACTCTGGTGGTTAAGTTGTCCTAATGGTACTGTGATGGTTAAGTGGTTTAAATGGTACTGTGGTGTTTAAGTGGTTCTAATGGTACTGTGATGTTTAAGTGGTTATAATGGTGCTATGATGGATAAGTCGTCCTAGTGGTAGTGCGATGGTTAAGTGGTTCTAATGGTACTGTGGTGGTTAAGTGGTCCTAATGGTACTGTGATGGTTAAGTGGTGCTGATGGAACTAAGATGGTTAAGTGGTCTATATGGTTCTGTGATGGTTAAGTGGTTCTAATGGTACTGTGATGCTTAAGTGGTTCTAATGGTACTGTGGTGGTTAAGTGGTCCTGATGGAACTAAGATGTTTAAGTGGTCTAAATGGTACTGTGATGTTTAAGTGGTTCTAATGGTACTATGGTGGTTAAGTGGTTCTAATGGTACTGTGTTGGTTAAGTGGTTCTAATGGTACTGTGATGTTTAAGTGGTTCTAATGGTACTGTGATGGTTAAGAGGTAAGAGGTCCTAGTGGTAGTGCAATTGTTAAGTGGTCATAATGGTACTGTGGTGGTTAAGTGGTCCTGATGGTACTAGGATGGTTAAGTGGTCTGAATGGTACTGTGGTGGTCAAGTGATCCTAATGGTAATGTGGTGGTTAAGTGGTCCTGATGGTACTAAGATTGTTGAGTGGTCTAAATGGTACTGTGATGTTTAAGTGCTTCTAATGGCACTGTGATGTTTAAGTGGTTCTAATGGTGCTGTGATGGTTAAGTGGTCCTAGTGGTAGTGCGATGGTTAAGTGGTTCTAATGGTACTGTGGTGGTTTAGTGGTCCTCGTGGTAGTGCGATGGTTAAGTGGTTCTAATGGTACTGTGGTGGTTAAGTGGTTCTAATGGTACTGTGGTGGTCAAGTGGTCTGAATGTTACTCTGGTGGTTAAGTTGTTTTAATGGTACCATGATGGTCAAGTGGTCTGAATGTTACTCTGGTGGTTAAGTGGTCCTAATGGCACTGTGGTGTATAAGTTGTCGTGATGGTACTAAGATGGTTAAGTGGTTTAAATGGTACTGTGATGTTTAAGTGGTTCTAATGGTACTGTGATGGTTAAGTGGTCCTAGTGGTAGTGTGATGTTTAAGTGGTTCGAATGGTACTGTGATGTTTAAGTGGTTCTGATGGTACTGTGATGGTTAAATGGTCCTAATGGTACTGTGATGTTTAAGTGGTTCTAATGGTACTGTGATGTTTAAGTGGTTCTAATAGTGCTGTGATGGTTAAGTGGTCCTAGTGTTAGTGCGATAGTTAAGTGGTTCTAATGGTAGTGTGATGTTTAAGTGGTTCTAATGATACTGTGATGTCTAAGCGGTTCTGATGGTACTGTGATGGTTAAGTGGTCCTAGTGGTAGTGTGATGTTTAAGTGGTTCTAATGGTACTGTGATGTTTCAGTGGTTCTGATGGTACTGTGATTGTTAAGTGGTCCTAATGGTAGTGTGATGTTTAAGTGGTTCTAATGGTACTGTGATGTTTAAGTGGTTCTGATGGTACTGTGATGTTTAAGTGGTTCTAATGGTACTGTGATGGTTTAGTGGTTCTAATGGTACTGTGATGTTTAAGTGGTTCTGATGATACTGTAATGGTTAAGTGGTCCTAGTGGTAGTGTGATGTTTAGTGGTTCTAATGATACTGTGATGTTTAAGTGGTTCTAATGGTACTGTGATGTTTAAGTGGTTCTGATGGTACTGTGATGGTTAAGTGGTCCTAGTGGTAGTGTGATGTTTAAGTGGTTCTACTGGTACTGTGATGTTTAAGTTGTTGTGATGGTACTGTGATGTTTAAGTGGTTCTGATGGTACTGTGATGGTTAAGTGGTCCTAGTGGTAGTGTGATGTTTAAGTGGTTCTAATGGTACTGTGATGTTTAAGTGGTTCTGATGGTACAGTGATGGTTAAGTGGTCTGAATGGTACTGTGGTGGTCAAGTGGTCTTGATGGTACTGTGGTGGTTAAGTTGTCCTGATGTTACTAAGATGGTTAAGTGATCCAATTGGTACTGTGATGTTTAAGTGGTTCTAATGGTACTGTGATGTTTAAGTGGTTCTAATGGTGCTGTTATAGTTAAGAGGTCCTAGTGGTAGTGCGATGGTTAAGTGGTTCTAATGGTACTGTGATGTTTAAGTGGTTCTAATAGTGCTGTGATGGTTAAGTGGTCCTAGTGTTAATGCGATAGTTAAGTGGTTCTATGGTAGTGTGATGTTTAAGTGGTTCTAATGATACTGTGATGTCTAAGCGGTTCTGATGGTACTGTGATGGTTAAGTGGTCCTAGTGGTAGTGTGATGTTTAAGTGGTTCTAATGGTACTGTGAGTTTTAAGTGGTTCTGATGGTACTGTGATGGTTAAGTGGTCCTAATGGTACTGTGATGTTTAAGTGGTTCTAATGGTACTGTGATGTTTAAGTGGTTCTAATAGTGCTGTGATGGTTAAGTGGACCTAGTGTTAATGCGATAGTTAAGTGGTTCTAATGGTAGTGTGATGTTTAAGTGGTTCTAATGATACTGTGATGTCTAAGCGGTTCTGATGGTACTGTGATGGTTAAGTGGTCCTAGTGGTAGTGTGATGTTTAAGTGGTTCTAATGGTACTGTGATGTTTCAGTGGTTCTGATGGTACTGTGATTGTTAAGTGGTCCTAATGGTAGTGTGATGTTTAAGTGGTTCTAATGGTACTGTGATGTTTAAGTGGTTCTGATGGTACTGTGATGTTTAAGTGGTTCTAATGGTACTGTGATGGTTAAGTGGTTCTAATGGTACTGTGATGTTTAAGTGGTTCTGATGATACTGTAATGGCTAAGTGGTCCTAGTGGTAGTGTGATGTTTAGTGGTTCTAATGATACTTTGATGTTTAAGTGGTTCTAATGGTACTGTGATGTTTAAGTGGTTCTGATGGTACTGTGATGGTTAAGTGGTCCTAGTGGTAGTGTGATGTTTAAGTGGTTCTAATGGTACTGTGATGTTTAAGTTGTTGTGATGGTACTGTGATGTTTAAGTGGTTCTGATGGTACTGTGATGGTTAAGTGGTCCTAGTGGTAGTGTGATGTTTAAGTGGTTCTAATGGTACTGTGATGTTTAAGTGGTTCTGATGGTACAGTGATGGTTAAGTGGTCTGAATGGTACTGTGGTGGTCAAGTGGTCTTGATGTTACTAAGATGGTTAAGTCATCCAAATGGTACTGTGATGTTTAAGTGGTTCTAATGGTACTGTGATGTTTAAGTGGTTCTAATGGTGCTGTGATGGTTAAGAGGTCCTAGTGGTAGTGCGATGGTTAATTGGTTCTAATGATACTGTGATGGTTATGAGGTCTTAATGGTACTGTGATGGTTAAGTGGTTCTAATGATACTGTGATGGGTAAATGGTCTAAATGGTACTACGATGTTTAATGGTTCTATTGGTACTGTGATGGTTAAGTGGTGTTCGTGGTAGTGCGATGGTTAAGTGGTTCTAATGGTACTGTGGTGGTTAAGTGGTCCTGATGGTACTGCGGTGGTCAAGTGGTCTGAATATTACTCTGGTGGTTAAGTTGTCCTAATGGTACTGTGATGGTTAAGTGGTTTAAATGGTACTGTGGTGTTTAAGTGGTTCTAATGGTACTGTGATGTTTAAGTGGTTCTAATGGTGCTATGATGGATAAGTGGTTCTGATGGTACTGTGATGGTTAAGTGGTCCTAGTGGTAGTGTGATGATTAGTGGTTCTAATGATACTGTGATGTTTAAGTGGTTCTAATGGTACTGTGATGTTCAAGTGGTTCTGATGGTACTGTGATGGTTAAGTGGTCCTAGTGGTAGTGTGATGTTTAAGTGGTTCTTATGGTACTGTGATGTTTAAGTGGTTCTGATGGTACTGTGATGTTTAAGTGGTTGTGATGGTACTGTGATGCTTATGTGGTCCTAGTGGTAGTGTGATGTTTAAGTGGTTCTAATGGTACTGTGATGTTTAAGTGGTTCTGATGGTACTGTGACGGTTAAGTGGTCCTAATGGTACTGCGATGGTTTAGTGGTTCTGATGGTACTGTGACGGTTAAGTGGTCCTAATGGTACTGTGGTGGTTAAGTGATCCTAATGGTAATGTGGTGGTTAAGTGGTCCTGATGGTACTAAGATTGTTGACTGGTCTAAATGGTACTGTGATGTTTAAGTGGTTCTAATGGTACTGTGATGTTTAAGTGGTTCTAATGGTACTGTGACGGTTAAGTGGTCCTAGTGGTAGTGCGATGGTTAAGTGGTTCTAATGGTACTGTGGTGGTTTAGTGGTCCTCGTGGTAGTGCGATGGTTAAGTGGTTCTAATGGTACTGTGGTGGTTAAGTGGTTCTAATGGTACTGTGGTGGTCAAGTGGTCTGAATGTTACTCTGGTGGTTAAGTTGTTTTAATGGTACCATGATGGTCAAGTGGTCTGAATGTTACTCTGGTGGTTAAGTGGTCCTAATGGCACTGTGGTGTATAAGTTGTCGTGATGGTACTAAGATGGTTAAGTGGTTTAAATGGTACTGTGATGTTTAAGTGGTTCTAATGGTACTGTGATGGTTAAGTGGTCCTAGTGGTAGTGTGATGTTTAAGTGGTTCGAATGGTACTGTGATGTTTAAGTGGTTCTGATGGTACTGTGATGGTTAAGTGGTCCTAATGGTACTGTGATGTTTAAGTGGTTCTAATGGTACTGTGATGTTTAAGTGGTTCTAATAGTGCTGTGATGGTTAAGTGGTCCTAGTGTTAGTGCGATAGTTAAGTGGTTCTAATGGTAGTGTGATGTTTAAGTGGTTCTAATGATACTGTGATGTCTAAGCGGTTCTGATGGTACTGTGATGGTTAAGTGGTCCTAGTGGTAGTGTGATTTTTAAGTGGTTCTAATGGTACTGTGATGTTTCAGTGGTTCTGATGGTACTGTGATTGTTAAGTGGTCCTAATGGTAGTGTGATGTTTAAGTGGTTCTAATGGTACTGTGATGTTTAAGTGGTTCTGATGGTACTGTGATGTTTAAGTGGTTCTAATGGTACTGTGATGGTTTAGTGGTTCTAATGGTACTGTGATGTTTAAGTGGTTCTGATGATACTGTAATGGTTAAGTGGTCCTAGTGGTAGTGTGATGTTTAGTGGTTCTAATGATACTGTGATGTTTAAGTGGTTCTAATGGTACTGTGATGTTTAAGTGGTTCTGATGGTACTGTGATGGTTAAGTGGTCCTAGTGGTAGTGTGATGTTTAAGTGGTTCTACTGGTACTGTGATGTTTAAGTTGTTGTGATGGTACTGTGATGTTTAAGTGGTTCTGATGGTACTGTGATGGTTAAGTGGTCCTAGTGGTAGTGTGATGTTTAAGTGGTTCTAATGGTACTGTGATGTTTAAGTGGTTCTGATGGTACAGTGATGGTTAAGTGGTCTGAATGGTACTGTGGTGGTCAAGTGGTCTTGATGGTACTGTGGTGGTTAAGTTGTCCTGATGTTACTAAGATGGTTAAGTGATCCAAATGGTACTGTGATGTTTAAGTGGTTCTAATGGTACTGTGATGTTTAAGTGGTTCTAATGGTGCTGTTATAGTTAAGAGGTCCTAGTGGTAGTGCGATGGTTAAGTGGTTCTAATGGTACTGTGATGTTTAAGTGGTTCTAATAGTGCTGTGATGGTTAAGTGGTCCTAGTGTTAATGCGATAGTTAAGTGGTTCTATGGTAGTGTGATGTTTAAGTGGTTCTAATGATACTGTGATGTCTAAGCGGTTCTGATGGTACTGTGATGGTTAAGTGGTCCTAGTGGTAGTGTGATGTTTAAGTGGTTCTAATGGTACTGTGAGTTTTAAGTGGTTCTGATGGTACTGTGATGGTTAAGTGGTTCTGATGATACTGTAATGGCTAAGTGGTCCTAGTGGTAGTGTGATGTTTAGTGGTTCTAATGATACTGTGATGTTTAAGTGGTTCTAATGGTACTGTGATGTTTAAGTGGTTCTGATGGTACTGTGATGGTTAAGTGGTCCTAGTGGTAGTGTGATGTTTAAGTGGTTCTAATGGTACTGTGATGTTTAAGTTGTTGTGATGGTACTGTGATGTTTAAGTGGTTCTGATGGTACTGTGATGGTTAAGTGGTCCTAGTGGTAGTGTGATGTTTAAGTGGTTCTAATGGTACTGTGATGTTTAAGTGGTTCTGATGGTACAGTGATGGTTAAGTGGTCTGAATGGTACTGTGGTGGTCAAGTGGTCTTGATGTTACTAAGATGGTTAAGTCATCCAAATGGTACTGTGGTGGTTAAGTGATCCTAATGGTAATGTGGTGGTTAAGTGGTCCTGATGGTACTAAGATTGTTGACTGGTCTAAATGGTACTGTGATGTTTAAGTGGTTCTAATGGTACTGTGATGTTTAAGTGGTTCTAATGGTACTGTGACGGTTAAGTGGTCCTAGTGGTAGTGCGATGGTTAAGTGGTTCTAATGGTACTGTGGTGGTTTAGTGGTCCTCGTGGTAGTGCGATGGTTAAGTGGTTCTAATGGTACTGTGGTGGTTAAGTGGTTCTAATGGTACTGTGGTGGTCAAGTGGTCTGAATGTTACTCTGGTGGTTAAGTTGTTTTAATGGTACCATGATGGTCAAGTGGTCTGAATGTTACTCTGGTGGTTAAGTGGTCCTAATGGCACTGTGGTGTATAAGTTGTCGTGATGGTACTAAGATGGTTAAGTGGTTTAAATGGTACTGTGATGTTTAAGTGGTTCTAATGGTACTGTGATGGTTAAGTGGTCCTAGTGGTAGTGTGATGTTTAAGTGGTTCGAATGGTACTGTGATGTTTAAGTGGTTCTGATGGTACTGTGATGGTTAAGTGGTCCTAATGGTACTGTGATGTTTAAGTGGTTCTAATGGTACTGTGATGTTTAAGTGGTTCTAATAGTGCTGTGATGGTTAAGTGGTCCTAGTGTTAGTGCGATAGTTAAGTGGTTCTAATGGTAGTGTGATGTTTAAGTGGTTCTAATGATACTGTGATGTCTAAGCGGTTCTGATGGTACTGTGATGGTTAAGTGGTCCTAGTGGTAGTGTGATTTTTAAGTGGTTCTAATGGTACTGTGATGTTTCAGTGGTTCTGATGGTACTGTGATTGTTAAGTGGTCCTAATGGTAGTGTGATGTTTAAGTGGTTCTAATGGTACTGTGATGTTTAAGTGGTTCTGATGGTACTGTGATGTTTAAGTGGTTCTAATGGTACTGTGATGGTTTAGTGGTTCTAATGGTACTGTGATGTTTAAGTGGTTCTGATGATACTGTAATGGTTAAGTGGTCCTAGTGGTAGTGTGATGTTTAGTGGTTCTAATGATACTGTGATGTTTAAGTGGTTCTAATGGTACTGTGATGTTTAAGTGGTTCTGATGGTACTGTGATGGTTAAGTGGTCCTAGTGGTAGTGTGATGTTTAAGTGGTTCTACTGGTACTGTGATGTTTAAGTTGTTGTGATGGTACTGTGATGTTTAAGTGGTTCTGATGGTACTGTGATGGTTAAGTGGTCCTAGTGGTAGTGTGATGTTTAAGTGGTTCTAATGGTACTGTGATGTTTAAGTGGTTCTGATGGTACAGTGATGGTTAAGTGGTCTGAATGGTACTGTGGTGGTCAAGTGGTCTTGATGGTACTGTGGTGGTTAAGTTGTCCTGATGTTACTAAGATGGTTAAGTGATCCAAATGGTACTGTGATGTTTAAGTGGTTCTAATGGTACTGTGATGTTTAAGTGGTTCTAATGGTGCTGTTATAGTTAAGAGGTCCTAGTGGTAGTGCGATGGTTAAGTGGTTCTAATGGTACTGTGATGTTTAAGTGGTTCTAATAGTGCTGTGATGGTTAAGTGGTCCTAGTGTTAATGCGATAGTTAAGTGGTTCTATGGTAGTGTGATGTTTAAGTGGTTCTAATGATACTGTGATGTCTAAGCGGTTCTGATGGTACTGTGATGGTTAAGTGGTCCTAGTGGTAGTGTGATGTTTAAGTGGTTCTAATGGTACTGTGAGTTTTAAGTGGTTCTGATGGTACTGTGATGGTTAAGTGGTTCTGATGATACTGTAATGGCTAAGTGGTCCTAGTGGTAGTGTGATGTTTAGTGGTTCTAATGATACTGTGATGTTTAAGTGGTTCTAATGGTACTGTGATGTTTAAGTGGTTCTGATGGTACTGTGATGGTTAAGTGGTCCTAGTGGTAGTGTGATGTTTAAGTGGTTCTAATGGTACTGTGATGTTTAAGTTGTTGTGATGGTACTGTGATGTTTAAGTGGTTCTGATGGTACTGTGATGGTTAAGTGGTCCTAGTGGTAGTGTGATGTTTAAGTGGTTCTAATGGTACTGTGATGTTTAAGTGGTTCTGATGGTACAGTGATGGTTAAGTGGTCTGAATGGTACTGTGGTGGTCAAGTGGTCTTGATGTTACTAAGATGGTTAAGTCATCCAAATGGTACTGTGATGTTTAAGTGGTTCTAATGGTACTGTGATGTTTAAGTGGTTCTAATGGTGCTGTGATGGTTAAGAGGTCCTAGTGGTAGTGCGATGGTTAATTGGTTCTAATGATACTGTGATGGTTATGAGGTCTTAATGGTACTGTGATGGTTAAGTGGTTCTAATGATACTGTGATGGGTAAATGGTCTAAATGGTACTACGATGTTTAATGGTTCTATTGGTACTGTGATGGTTAAGTGGTGTTCGTGGTAGTGCGATGGTTAAGTGGTTCTAATGGTACTGTGGTGGTTAAGTGGTCCTGATGGTACTGCGGTGGTCAAGTGGTCTGAATATTACTCTGGTGGTTAAGTTGTCCTAATGGTACTGTGATGGTTAAGTGGTTTAAATGGTACTGTGGTGTTTAAGTGGTTCTAATGGTACTGTGATGTTTAAGTGGTTCTAATGGTGCTATGATGGATAAGTGGTTCTGATGGTACTGTGATGGTTAAGTGGTCCTAGTGGTAGTGTGATGATTAGTGGTTCTAATGATACTGTGATGTTTAAGTGGTTCTAATGGTACTGTGATGTTCAAGTGGTTCTGATGGTACTGTGATGGTTAAGTGGTCCTAGTGGTAGTGTGATGTTTAAGTGGTTCTTATGGTACTGTGATGTTTAAGTGGTTCTGATGGTACTGTGATGTTTAAGTGGTTGTGATGGTACTGTGATGCTTATGTGGTCCTAGTGGTAGTGTGATGTTTAAGTGGTTCTAATGGTACTGTGATGTTTAAGTGGTTCTGATGGTACTGTGACGGTTAAGTGGTCCTAATGGTACTGCGATGGTTTAGTGGTTCTGATGGTACTGTGACGGTTAAGTGGTCCTAATGGTACTGTGGTGGTTAAGTGATCCTAATGGTAATGTGGTGGTTAAGTGGTCCTGATGGTACTAAGATTGTTGACTGGTCTAAATGGTACTGTGATGTTTAAGTGGTTCTAATGGTACTGTGATGTTTAAGTGGTTCTAATGGTACTGTGACGGTTATGTGGTCCTAGTGGTAGTGCGATGGTTAAGTGGTTCTAATGGTACTGTGGTGGTTTAGTGGTCCTCGTGGTAGTGCGATGGTTAAGTGGTTCTAATGGTACTGTGGTGGTTAAGTAGTTCTAATGGTACTGTGGTGGTCAAGTGGTCTGAATGTTACTCTGGTGGTTAAGTTGTTTTAATGGTACCGTGATGGTCAAGTGGTCTGAATGTTACTCTGGTGGTTAAGTGGTCCTAATGGTACTGTGGTGTATAAGTTGTCGTGATGGTACTAAGATGGTTAAGTGGTTTAAATGGTACTGTGGTGTTTAAGTGGTTCTAATGGTACTGTGATGTTTAAGTGGTTCTAATGGTGCTATGATGGATTAGTCGTCCTAGTGGTAGTGCGATGGTTAAGTGGTTCTAATGGTACTGTGGTGGTTAAGTGGTCCTAATGGTACTGTGGTGGTTAAGTGGTGCTGATGGAACTAAGATGGTTAAGTGGTCTAAATGGTACTGTGATGGTTAAGTGGTTCTAATGGTACTGTGATGGTTAAGTGGTCCTAATTGTACTGTGGTGGTTAAGTGGTCCTGATGGAACTAAGATGTTTAAGTGGTCTAAATGGTACTGTGATGTTTACGTGGTTCTAATGGTACTGTGATGGTTAAGTGGTCCTAGTGGTAGTGTGATGGTTAAGTGGTTCTAATGGTACTGTGATGCTTAAGTGGTCCTAATGGTAATGCGGTGGTTAAGTGGTTCTAAAAGTAATATGATGGTTAAGTTGTCGTAATGGTACTGTGATGGTTAAGTGGTTCTAATGGTGCTGTGATGGTTAAGTGGTCCTAGTGGTAGTGCGATGGTTAAGTGGTTCTAATGGTACTGTGGTGGTTTAGTGGTCCTCGTGGTAGTGCGATGGTTAAGTGGTTATAATGGTACTGTGGTGGTTAAGTGGTTCTAATGGTACTGTGGTGGTCAAGTGGTCTGAATGTTACTCTGGTGGTTAAGTTGTTTTAATGGTACTTTGATGGTCAAGCGGTCTGAATGTTACTCTGGTGGTTAAGTGGTCCTAATGGTACTGTGGTGTATGAGTTGTCGTGATGATACTAAGATGGTTAAGTGGTTTAAATGGTACTGTGATGTTTAAATGGTTATAATGGTACTGTGATGTTTAAGTGGTTCTAATGGTGCTGTGATGGTTAAGTGGTCCTAGTGATAGTGCGATGGTTAAGTGGTCCTAATGGTACTGTGGTGGTGAAGTGGTCCTGATGGTACTAAGATGGTTAAGTGTTTTGAATGGTACTGTGATGTTTAAGTGGTTCTAATGGTACTGTGATGTTTAAGTGGTTCTAATGGTGCTGTGATGGTTAAGTGGTCCTATTGGTAGTGCGATGGTTAAGTGGTTCTAATGGTACTGTGATGGTGAAGTGGTCCTAGTGGTAGTGCGATGGTTAAGTGATTATTATGGTACTGTGATGGTTAAGTGGTCCTAATGGTACTGTGGTGCTTAAGTGGTTGTGATGGTACTAAGATGGTTAAGTGTTTTAAATGGTACTGTGATGTTTAAGTGGTTCTAATGGTACTGTGGTGGTTAAGTGGTTCTAATAGTACTGTGATGGTTAAGTGTTTTAAATGGTACTGTGATGTTTAAGTGGTTCTAATGGTACTGTGATGTTTAAGTGGTTCTAATGGTACTGTGATGGTTAAGTGGTCATAATGTTACTGTGGTGGTTAAGTGGTTCTAATGGTACTGTGATGGTTAAGTGTTTTAAATGGTACTGTGATGTTTAAGTGGTTCTAATGATACTGTGATGGTTAAGTGGTTCTAGTGTTACTGTGATGGTTAAGTGGTTCTAATGGTACTGTGGTGGTTTAGTGGTCCTCGTGGTAGTGCGATGGTTAAGTGGTTCTAATGGTACTGTGGTGGTTAAGTAGTTCTAATGGTACTGTGGTGGTCAAGTGGTCTGAATGTTACTCTGGTGGTTAAGTTGTTTTAATGGTACCGTGATGGTCAAGTGGTCTGAATGTTACTCTGGTGGTTAAGTGGTCCTAATGGTACTGTGGTGTATAAGTTGTCGTGATGGTACTAAGATGGTTAAGTGGTTTAAATGGTACTGTGGTGTTTAAGTGGTTCTAATGGTACTGTGATGTTTAAGTGGTTCTAATGGTGCTATGATGGATTAGTCGTCCTAGTGGTAGTGCGATGGTTAAGTGGTTCTAATGGTACTGTGGTGGTTAAGTGGTCCTAATGGTACTGTGGTGGTTAAGTGGTGCTGATGGAACTAAGATGGTTAAGTGGTCTAAATGGTACTGTGATGGTTAAGTGGTTCTAATGGTACTGTGATGGTTAAGTGGTCCTAATTGTAATGTGGTGGTTAAGTGGTCCTGATGGAACTAAGATGTTTAAGTGGTCTAAATGGTACTGTGATGTTTACGTGGTTCTAATGGTACTGTGATGGTTAAGTGGTCCTAGTGGTAGTGTGATGGTTAAGTGGTTCTAATGGTACTGTGATGCTTAAGTGGTCCTAATGGTAATGCGGTGGTTAAGTGGTTCTAAAAGTAATATGATGGTTAAGTTGTCGTAATGGTACTGTGATGGTTAAGTGGTTCTAATGGTGCTGTGATGGTTAAGTGGTCCTAGTGGTAGTGCGATGGTTAAGTGGTTCTAATGGTACTGTGGTGGTTTAGTGGTCCTCGTGGTAGTGCGATGGTTAAGTGGTTATAATGGTACTGTGGTGGTTAAGTGGTCTGAATGTTACTCTGGTGGTTAAGTTGTTTTAATGGTACTTTGATGGTCAAGCGGTCTGAATGTTACTCTGGTGGTTAAGTGGTCCTAATGGTACTGTGGTGTATGAGTTGTCGTGATGATACTAAGATGGTTAAGTGGTTTAAATGGTACTGTGATGTTTAAATGGTTATAATGGTACTGTGATGTTTAAGTGGTTCTAATGGTGCTGTGATGGTTAAGTGGTCCTAGTGATAGTGCGATGGTTAAGTGGTCCTAATGGTACTGTGGTGGTGAAGTGGTCCTGATGGTACTAAGATGGTTAAGTGTTTTGAATGGTACTGTGATGTTTAAGTGGTTCTAATGGTACTGTGATGTTTAAGTGGTTCTAATGGTGCTGTGATGGTTAAGTGGTCCTATTGGTAGTGCGATGGTTAAGTGGTTCTAATGGTACTGTGATGGTGAAGTGGTCCTAGTGGTAGTGCGATGGTTAAGTGATTATTATGGTACTGTGATGGTTAAGTGGTCCTAATGGTACTGTGGTGCTTAAGTGGTTGTGATGGTACTAAGATGGTTAAGTGTTTTAAATGGTACTGTGATGTTTAAGTGGTTCCAATGGTACTGTGGTGGTTAAGTGGTTCTAATAGTACTGTGATGGTTAAGTGTTTTAAATGGTACTGTGATGTTTAAGTGGTTCTAATGGTACTGTGATGTTTAAGTGGTTCTAATGGTACTGTGATGGTTAAGTGGTCATAATGTTACTGTGGTGGTTAAGTGGTTCTAATGGTACTGTGATGGTTAAGTGTTTTAAATGGTACTGTGATGTTTAAGTGGTTCTAATGATACTGTGATGGTTAAGTGGTTCTAGTGTTACTGTGATGGTTAAGTGGTTCTAATGGTACTGTGATGGTTAAGTGGTCCTAGTGGTAGTGCGATGTTTAAGTGGTACTAATGGTACTGTGATGGTTAAGTGGATCTAATGGTATTGTGATGGTTAAGTGGTTCTAAAGGTACTGTGATGTTTAAGTGGTTCTAATGGTACTGTGATGTTTAAGTGGTTCTAATGGTACTGTGATGGTTAAGTGGTTCTAATGGTACTGTGATGTTTAAGTGGTTCTGATGGTACTGTGATGGTTAAGTGGTTCTAATGGTACTGTGATGGTTAAGTGGTTCTAATTGTACTGTGATGGTTAAGTGGTTCTAATGGTACTGTGATGGTTAAGTGGTTCTAATGGTACTGTGATGGTTAAGTGGTCTTAGTGGTAGTGTGATGGTTAAGTGGTTCTAATGGTACTGTGATGGTTAAGTGGTCCTAGTGGTAGTGTGATGGTTAAGTGGTTCTAATGGTACTGTGGTGGTTAAGTGGTTCTAATGGTACTGTGGTGGTTAAGTGGTCCTAGTGGTACTGTGATGTTTAAGTGGTTCTAATGGTACTGTGATGGTTAAGTGGTTCTAATGGTACTGTGGTGGTTAAGTGGTCCTAGTGGTAGTGTGATGTTTAAGTGGTTCTAATGGTACTGTGATGTTTAAGTGGTTCTAATGGTACTGTGATGTTTAAGTGGTTCTAATGGTACTGTGATGCTTAAGTGGTTCTAATGGTACTGTGATGTTTAAGTGGTTCTGATGGTACTGTGATGGTTAAGTGGTCCTAGTGGTAGTGTGATGTTTAAGTGGTTCTAATGATACTGTGATGTTTAAGCGGTTCTAATGGTAATGTGATGTTTAAGTGGTTCTGATGGTACTGTGATGGTTAATTGGTCCTAGTGGTAGTGTGATGTTTAAGTGGTTCTAATGGTACTGTGATGTTTAAGTGGTTCTGATGTTACGGTGATGGTTAAGTGGTCCTAGTGGTAGTGCGATGGTTAAGTGGTTCTAATGGTACTGTGGTGGTTAAGTAGTTCTAATGGTACTGTGGTGGTCAAGTGGTCTGAATGTTACACTGGTGGTTAAGTTGTTTTAATGGTACCGTGATGGTCAAGTGGTCTGAATGTTACTCTGGTGGTTAAGTGGTCCTAATGGTACTGTGGTGTATAAGTTGTCGTGATGGTACTAAGATGGTTAAGTGGTTTAAATGGTACTGTGATGTTTTAGTGGTTCTAATGGTACTGTGATGTTTAAGTGGTTCTAATGGTGCTATGATGGATAAGTCGTCCTAGTGGTAGTGCGATGGTTAAGTGGTTCTAATGGTACTGTGGTGGTTAAGTGGTCCTAATGGTACTGTGGTGGTTAAGTGGTGCTGATGGAACTAAGATGGTTAAGTGGTCTAAATGGTACTGTGATGGTTAAGTGGTTCTAATGGTACTGTGATGGTTAAGTGGTCCTAATTGTACTGTGGTGGTTAAGTGGTCCTGATGGAACTAAGATGTTTAAGTGGTCTAAATGGTACTGTGACGTTTAAGTGGTTCTAATGGTACTGTGATGGTTAAGTGGTCCTAGTGGTAGTGTGATGGTTAAGTGGTTCTAATGGTACTGTGATGCTTAAGTGGTCCTAATGGTAATGCGGTGGTTAAGTGGTTCTAAAAGTAATATGATGGTTAAGTTGTCGTAATGGTACTGTGATGGTTAAGTGGTTCTAATGGTGCTGTGATGGTTAAGTGGCCCTAGTGGTAGTGCGATAGTTAAGTGGCTCTAATGGTACTGTGGTGGTTAAGTGGTCCAAATGGTACTGTGATGGTTAAGTGGTCCAAATAGTACTGTGATGGTTAAGTCGTACTTATGGTACTGTGGTGGTTAAGTGGTTCTAATGGTATTGTAATGGTTAAGTGGTCCTAATGGTAGTGCGATAGGTAAGTGATTCTAATGATACTGTGATGGGTAAATGGTCTAAATGGTTCTATGATGTTTAGTGGTTCTAATGGTACTGTGATGGTTAAGAGGTAAGAGGTCCTAGTGGTAGTGCAATTGTTAAGTGGTCATAATGGTACTGTGGTGGTTAAGAGGTCCTGATGGTACTAGGATGGTTAAGTGGTTTGAATGGTACTGTGGTGGTCAAGTGATCCTAATGGTAATGTGGTGGTTAAGTGGTCCTGATGGTACTAAGATTGTTGAGTGGTCTAAATGGTACTGTGATGTTTAAGTGGTTCTAATGGTACTGTGATGTTTAAGTGGTTCTAATGGTGCTGTGATGGTTAAGTGGTCCTAGTGGTAGTGCGATGGTTAAGTGGTTCTAATGGTACTGTGGTGGTTTAGTGGTCCTCGTGGTAGTGCGATGGTTAAGTGGTTATAATGGTACTGTGGTGGTTAAGTGGTTCTAATGGTACTGTGGTGGTCAAGTGGTCTGAATGTTACTCTGGTGGTTAAGTTGTTTTAATGGTACTTTGATGGTCAAGCGGTCTGAAAGTTACTCTGGTGGTTAAGTGGTCCTAATGGTACTGTGGTGTATGAGTTGTCGTGATGGTACTAAGATGGTTAAGTGGTTTAAATGGTACTGTGATGTTTAAATGGTTCTAATGGTACTGTGATGTTTAAGTGGTTCTAATGGTACTGTGATGGTTAAGTGGTCCTAGTGATAGTGCGATGGTTAAGTGGTCCTAATGGTACTGTGGTGGTGAAGTGGTCCTGATGGTACTAAGATGGTTAAGTGTTTTGAATGGTACTGTGATGTTTAAGTGGTTCTAAAGGTACTGTGATGTTTAAGTGGTTCTAATGGTACTGTGATGGTTAAGTGGTCCTATTGGTAGTGCGATGGTGAAGTGGTTCTAATGGTACTGTGATGGTGAAGTGGTCCTAGTGGTAGTGCGATGGTTAAGTGATTATTATGGTACTGTGATGGTTAAGTGGTCCTAAAGGTACTGTGGTGCTTAAGTAGTCGTGATGGTACTAAGATGGTTAAGTGTTTTAAATGGTACTGTGATGTTTAAGTGGTTCTAATGGTACTGTGGTGGTTAAGTGGTTCTAATGGTACTGTGATGGTTAAGTGTTTTAAATGGTACTGTGATGTTTAAGTGGTTCTAATGGTACTGTGATGTTTAAGTGGTTCTAATGGTACTGTGATGGTTAAGTGGTCATAATGTTACTGTGGTGGTTAAGTGGTTCTAATGGTACTGTGATGGTTAAGTGTTTTAAATGGTACTGTGATGTTTAAGTGGTTCTAATGATACTGTGATGGTTAAGTGGTTCTAGTGTTACTGTGATGGTTAAGTGGTTCTAATGGTACTGTGATGGTTAAGTGGTCCTAGTGGTAGTGCGATGTTTAAGTGGTACTAATGGTACTGTGATGGTTAAGTGGATCTAATGGTATTGTGATGGTTAAGTGGTTCTAAAGGTACTGTGATGTTTAAGTGGTTCTAATGGTACTGTGATGGTTAAGTGGTTCTAATGGTACTGTGATGTTTAAGTGGTTCTGATGGTACTGTGATGGTTAAGTGGTTCTAATGGTACTGTGATGGTTAAGTGGTTCTAATTGTACTGTGATGGTTAAGTGGTTCTAATGGTACTGTGATGGTTAAGTGGTTCTAATGGTACTGTGATGGTTAAGTGGTCTTAGTGGTAGTGTGATGGTTAAGTGGTTCTAATGGTACTGTGATGGTTAAGTGGTCCTAGTGGTAGTGTGATGGTTAAGTGGTTCTAATGGTACTGTGGTGGTTAAGTGGTTCTAATGGTACTGTGGTGGTTAAGTGGTCCTAGTGGTACTGTGATGTTTAAGTGGTTCTAATGGTACTGTGATGGTTAAGTGGTTCTAATGGTACTGTGGTGGTTAAGTGGTCCTAGTGGTAGTGTGATGTTTAAGTGGTTCTAATGGTACTGTGATGTTTAAGTGGTTCTAATGGTACTGTGATGTTTAAGTGGTTCTAATGGTACTGTGATGTTTAAGTGGTTCTAATGGTACTGTGATGTTTAAGTGGTTCTAATGGTACTGTGAGGGTTAAGTGGTCATAGTGGTACTGTGATGTTTAAGTGGTTCTGATGGTACTGTGAGGGTTAAGTGGTCATAGTGGTAGTGTGATGTTTAAGTGGTTCTAATGATACTGTGATGTTTAAGCGGTTCTAATGGTAATGTGATGTTTAAGTGGATCTGATGGTACTGTGATGGTTAAGTGGTCCTAGTGGTAGTGTGATGTTTAAGTGGTTCTAATGGTACTGTGATGTTTAAGTGGTTCTGATGTTACGGTGATGGTTAAGTGGTCCTAGTGGTAGTGCGATGGTTAAGTGGTTCTAATGGTACTGTGGTGGTTAAGTAGTTCTAATGGTACTGTGGTGGTCAAGTGGTCTGAATGTTACTCTGGTGGTTAAGTTGTTTTAATGGTACCGTGATGGTCAAGTGGTCTGAATGTTACTCTGGTGGTTAAGTGGTCCTAATGGTACTGTGGTGTATAAGTTGTCGTGATGGTACTAAGATGGTTAAGTGGTTTAAATGGTGCTGTGATGTTTTAGTGGTTCTAATGGTACTGTGATGTTTAAGTGGTTCTAATGGTGCTATGATGGATAAGTCGTCCTAGAGGTAGTGCGATGGTTAAGTGGTTCTAATGGTACTGTGGTGGTTAAGTGGTCCTAATGGTACTGTGGTGGTTAAGTGGTGCTGATGGAACTAAGATGGTTAAGTGGTCTAAATGGTACTGTGATGGTTAAGTGGTCCTAATTGTACTGTGGTGGTTAAGTGGTCCTGATGGAACTAAGATGTTTAAGTGGTCTAAATGGTACTGTGACGTTTAAGTGGTTCTAATGGTACTGTGATGGTTAAGTGGTCCTAGTGGTAGTGTGATGGTTAAGTGGTTCTAATGGTACTGTGATGTTTAAGTGGTCCTAATGGTAATGCGGTGGTTAAGTGGTTCTAAAAGTAATATGATGGTTAAGTTGTCGTAATGGTACTGTGATGGTTAAGTGGTTCTAATGGTGCTGTGATGGTTAAGTGGTCCTAGTGGTAGTGCGATGGTTAAGTGGTTCTAATGGTACTGTGGTGGTTTAGTGGTCCTCGTGGTAGTGCGATGGTTAAGTGGTTATAATGGTACTGTGGTGGTTAAGTGGTTCTAATGGTACTGTGGTGGTCAAGTGGTCTGAATGTTACTCTGGTGGTTAAGTTGTTTTAATGGTACTTTGATGGTCAAGCGGTCTGAATGTTACTCTGGTGGTTAAGTGGTCCTAATGGTACTGTGGTGTATGAGTTGTCGTGATGATTCTAAGATGGTTAAGTGGTTTAAATGGTACTGTGATGTTTAAATGGTTCTAATGGTACTGTGATGTTTAAGTGGTTCTAATGGTACTGTGATGGTTAAGTGGTCCTAGTGATAGTGCGATGGTTAAGTGGTCCTAATGGTACTGTGATGGTTAAGTGGTCCTAATGGTACTGTGGTGCTTAAGTGGTCGTGATGGTACTAAGATGGTTAAGTGTTTTAAATGGTACTGTGATGTTTAAGTGGTTCTAATGGTACTGTAATGTTTAAGTGGTTCTAATGGTACTGTGATGGTTAAGTGGTCATAATGTTACTGTGGTGGTTAAGTGGTTCTAATGGTACTGTGATGGTTAAGTGTTTTAAATGGTACTATGATGTTTAAGTGGTTCTAATGATACTGTGATGGTTAAGTGGTTCTAGTGTTACTGTGATGGTTAAGTGGTTCTAATGGTACTGTGATGGTTAAGTGGTCCTAGTGGTAGTGCGATGTTTAAGTGGTACTAATGGTACTGTGATGGTTAAGTGGATCTAATGGTATTGTGATGGTTAAGTGGTTCTAAAGGTACTGTGATGTTTAAGTGGTTCTAATGGTACTGTGATGGTTAAGTGGTTCTAATGGTACTGTGATGTTTAAGTGGTTCTGATGGTACTGTGATGGTTAAGTGGTTCTAATGGTACTGTGATGGTTAAGTGGTTCTAATTGTACTGTGATGGTTAAGTGGTTCTAATGGTACTGTGATGGTTAAGTGGTTCTAATGGTACTGTGATGGTTAAGTGGTCTTAGTGGTAGTGTGATGGTTAAGTGGTTCTAATGGTACTGTGATGGTTAAGTGGTCCTAGTGGTAGTGTGATGGTTAAGTGGTTCTAATGGTACTGTGGCGGTTAAGTGGTTCTAATGGTACTGTGGTGGTTAAGTGGTCCTAGTGGTACTGTGATGTTTAAGTGGTTCTAATGGTACTGTGATGGTTAAGTGATTCTAATGGTACTGTGGTGGTTAAGTGGTCCTAGTGGTAGTGTGATGTTTAAGTGGTTCTAATGGTACTGTGATGTTTAAGTGGTTCTAATGGTACTGTGATGTTTAAGTGGTTCTAATGGTACTGTGATGCTTAAGTGGTTCTAATGGTACTGTGATGTTTAAGTGGTTCTGATGGATCTGTGATGGTTAAGTGGTCCTAGTGGTAGTGTGATGTTTAAGTGGTTCTAATGATACTGTGATGTTTAAGCGGTTCTAATGGTAATGTGATGTTTAAGTGGTTCTGATGGTACTGTGATGGTTAATTGGTCCTAGTGGTAGTGTGATGTTTAAGTGGTTCTAATGGTACTGTGATGTTTAAGTGGTTCTGATGTTACGGTGATGGTTAAGTGGTCCTAGTGGTAGTGCGATGGTTAAGTGGTTCTAATGGTACTGTGGTGGTTAAGTAGTTCTAATGGTACTGTGGTGGTCAAGTGGTCTGAATGTTACTCTGGTGGTTAAGTTGTTTTAATGGTACCGTGATGGTCAAGTGGTCTGAATGTTACTCTGGTGGTTAAGTGGTCCTAATGGTACTGTGGTGTATAAGTTGTCGTGATGGTACTAAGATGGTTAAGTGGTTTAAATGGTACTGTGATGTTTTAGTGGTTCTAATGGTACTGTGATGTTTAAGTGGTTCTAATGGTGCTATGATGGATAAGTCGTCCTAGTGGTAGTGCGATGGTTAAGTGGTTCTAATGGTACTGTGGTGGTTAAGTGGTCCTAATGGTACTGTGGTGGTTAAGTGGTGCTGATGGAACTAAGATGGTTAAGTGGTCTAAATGGTACTGTGATGGTTAAGTGGTTCTAATGGTACTGTGATGGTTAAGTGGTCCTAATTGTACTGTGGTGGTTAAGTGGTCCTGATGGAACTAAGATGTTTAAGTGGTCTAAATGGTACTGTGACGTTTAAGTGGTTCTAATGGTACTGTGATGGTTAAGTGGTCCTAGTGGTAGTGTGATGGTTAAGTGGTTCTAATGGTACTGTGATGCTTAAGTGGTCCTAATGGTAATGCGGTGGTTAAGTGGTTCTAAAAGTAATATGATGGTTAAGTTGTCGTAATGGTACTGTGATGGTTAAGTGGTTCTAATGGTGCTGTGATGGTTAAGTGGCCCTAGTGGTAGTGCGATAGTTAAGTGGCTCTAATGGTACTGTGGTGGTTAAGTGGTCCAAATGGTACTGTGATGGTTAAGTGGTCCAAATAGTACTGTGATGGTTAAGTCGTACTTATGGTACTGTGGTGGTTAAATGGTTCTAATGGTATTGTAATGGTTAAGTGGTCCTAATGGTAGTGCGATAGTTAAGTGATTCTAATGATACTGTGATGGGTAAATGGTCTAAATGGTTCTATGATGTTTAGTGGTTCTAATGGTACTGTGATGGTTAAGAGGTAAGAGGTCCTAGTGGTAGTGCAATTGTTAAGTGGTCATAATGGTACTGTGGTGGTTAAGAGGTCCTGATGGTACTAGGATGGTTAAGTGGTTTGAATGGTACTGTGGTGGTCAAGTGATCCTAATGGTAATGTGGTGGTTAAGTGGTCCTGATGGTACTAAGATTGTTGAGTGGTCTAAGTGGTACTGTGATGTTTAAGTGGTTCTAATGGTACTGTGATGTTTAAGTGGTTCTAATGGTGCTGTGATGGTTAAGTGGTCCTTGTGGTAGTGCGATGGTTAAGTGGTTCTAATGGTACTGTGGTGGTTTAGTGGTCCTCGTGGTAGTGCGATGGTTAAGTGGTTATAATGGTACAGTGGTGGTTAAGTGGTTCTAATGGTACTGTGGTGGTCAAGTGGTCTGAATGTTACTCTGGTGGTTAAGTTGTTTTAATGGTACTTTGATGGTCAAGCGGTCTGAATGTTACTCTGGTGGTTAAGTGGTCCTAATGGTACTGTGGTGTATGAGTTGTCGTGATGGTACTAAGATGGTTAAGTGGTTTAAATGGTACTGTGATGTTTAAATGGTTCTAATGGTACTGTGATGTTTAAGTGGTTCTAATGGTACTGTGATGGTTAAGTGGTCCTAGTGATAGTGCGATGGTTAAGTGGTCCTTATGGTACTGTGGTGGTGAAGTGGTCCTGATGGTACTAAGATGGTTAAGTGTTTTGAATGGTACTGTGATGTTTAAGTGGTTCTAATGGTGCTGTGATGGTTAAGTGGTCCTAATGGTACTGTGGTGCTTAAGTGGTCGTGATGGTACTAAGATGGTTAAGTGTTTTAAATGGTACTGTGATGTTTAAGTGGTTCTAATGGTACTGTGGTGGTTAAGTGGTTCTAATGGTACTGTGATGGTTAAGTGTTTTAAATGGTACTGTGATGTTTAAGTGGTTCTAATGGTACTGTGATGTTTAAGTGGTTCTAATGGTACTGTGATGGTTAAGTGGTCATAATGTTACTGTGGTGGTTAAGTGGTTCTAATGGTACTGTGATGGTTAAGTGTTTTAAATGGTACTGTGATGTTTAAGTGGTTCTAATGATACTGTGATGGTTAAGTGGTTCTAGTGTTACTGTGATGGTTAAGTGGTTCTAATGGTACTGTGATGGTTAAGTGGTCCTAGTGGTAGTGCGATGTTTAAGTGGTACTAATGGTACTGTGATGGTTAAGTGGATCTAATGGTATTGTGATGGTTAAGTGGTTCTAAAGGTACTGTGATGTTTAAGTGGTTCTAATGGTACTGTGATGGTTAAGTGTTTTAAATGGTACTGTGATGTTTAAGTAGTTCTAATGGTACTGTGATGTTTAAGTGGTTCTACTGGTACTGTGATGGTTAAGTGGTCATAATGTTACTGTGGTGTTTAAGTGGTTCTAATGGTACTGTGATGGTTAAGTGTTTTAAATGGTACTGTGATGTTTAAGTGGTTCTAATGATACTGTGATGGTTAAGTGGTTCTAGTGTTACTGTGATGGTTAAGTGGTTCTAATGGTACTGTGATGGTTAAGTGGTCCTAGTGGTAGTGCGATGTTTAAGTGGTTCTAATGGTACTGTGATGGTTAAGTGGATCTAATGGTATTGTGAGGGTTAAGTGGTTCTAAACGTACTGTGATGTTTAAGTGGTTCTAATGGTGCTGTGATGGTTAAGTGGTTCTAATGGTACTGTGATGTTTAAGTGGTTCTGATGGTACTGTGATGGTTAAGTGGTTCTAATGATACTGTGATGGTTAAGTGGTTCTAATGGTACTGTGATGGTTAAGTGGTTCTAATGATACTGTGATGGTTAAGTGGTTCTAATGGTACTGTGATGGTTAAGTGGTTCTAAAAGTAATATGATGGTTAAGTTGTCGTAATGGTACTGTGATGGTTAAGTGGTTCTAATGGTGCTGTGATGGTTAAGTGGTTCTAATGGTACTGTGGTGGTTAAGTGGTTCTAATGGTACTGTGGTGGTTAAGTGGTCCTAGTGGTACTGTGATGTTTAAGTGGTTCTAATGGTACTGTGATGGTTAAGTGGTTCTAATGGTACTGTGGTGGTTAAGTGGTCCTAGTGGTAGTGTGATGTTTAAGTGGTTCTAATGGTACTGTGATGTTTAAGTGGTTCTAATGGTACTGTGATGTTTAAGTGGTTCTAATGGTACTGTGATGCTTAAGTGGTTCTAATGGTACTGTGATGTTTAAGTGGTTCTGATGGTACTGTGATGGTTAAGTGGTCCTAGTGGTAGTGTAATGTTTAAGTGGTTCTAATGATACTGTGATGTTTAAGCGGTTATAATGGTAATGTGATGTTTAAGTGGTTCTGATGGTACTGTGATGGTTAAGTGGTCCTAGTGGTAGTGTGATGTTTAAGTGGTTCTAATGGTACTGTGATGTTTAAGTGGTTCTGATGTTACGGTGATGGTTAAGTGGTCCTAGTGGTAGTGCGATGGTTAAGTGGTTCTAATGGTACTGTGGTGGTTAAGTAGTTCTAATGGTACTGTGGTGGTCATGTGGTCTGAATGTTACTCTGGTGGTTAAGTTGTTTTAATGGTACCGTGATGGTTAAGTGGTCTGAATGTTACTCTGGTGGTTAAGTGGTCCTAATGGTACTGTGGTGTATAAGTTGTCGTGATGGTACTAAGATGGTTAAGTGGTTTAAATGGTACGGTGATGTTTTAGTGGTTCTAATGGTACTGTGATGTTTAAGTGGTTCTAATGGTGCTATGATGGATAGGTCGTCCTAGTGGTAGTGCGATGGTTAAGTGGTTCTAATGGTACTGTGGTGGTTAAGTGGTCCTAATGGTACTGTGGTGGTTAAGTGGTGCTGATGGAACTAAGATGGTTAAGTGGTTTAAATGGTACTGTGATGGTTAAGTGGTTCTAATGGTACTGTGATGGTTAAGTGGTCCTAATTGTACTGTGGTGGTTAAGTGGTCCTGATGGAACTAAGATGTTTAAGTGGTCTAAATGGTACTGTGATGTTTAAGTGGTTCTAATGGTACTGTGATGGTTAAGTGGTCCTAGTGGTAGTGTGATGGTTAAGTGGTTCTAATGGTACTGTGATGCTTAAGTGGTCCTAATGGTAATGCGGTGGTTAAGTGGTTCTAAAAGTAATATGATGGTTAAGTTGTCGTAATGGTACTGTGATGGTTAAGTGGTTCTAATGGTGCTGTGATGGTTAAGTGGCCCTAGTGGTAGTGCGATAGTTAAGTGGCTCTAATGGTACTGTGGTGGTTAAGTGGTCCAAATGGTACTGTGATGGTTAAGTCGTACTTATGGTACTGTGGTGGTTAAGTGGTTCTAATGGTATTGTAATGGTTAAGTGGTCCTAATGGTAGTGCGATAGTTAAGTGATTCTAATGATACTGTGATGAGTAAATGGTCTAAATGGTTCTATGATGTTTAGTGGTTCTAATGGTACTGTGATGGTTAAGAGGTAAGAGGTCCTAGTGGTAGTGCAATTGTTAAGTGGTCATAATGGTACTGTGGTGGTTAAGTGGTCCTGATGGTACTAGGATGGTTAAGTGGTTTGAATGGTACTGTGGTGGTCAAGTGATCCTAATGGTAATGTGGTGGTTAAGTGGTCCTGATGGTACTAAGATTGTTGAGTGGTCTAAATGGTACTGTGATGTTTAAGTGGTTCTAATGGTACTGTGATGTTTAAGTGGTTCTAATGGTGCTGTGATGGTTAAGTGGTCCTAGTAGTAGTGCGATGGTTAAGTGGTTCTAATGGTACTGTGGTTGTTTAGTGGTCCTCGTGGTAGTGCGATGGTTAAGTGGTTCTAATGGTACTGTGGTGGTTAAGTGGTTCTAATGGTACTGTGGTGGTCAAGTGGTCTGAATGTTACTCTGGTGGTTAAGTTGTTTTATTGGTACTTTGATGGTCAAGCGGTCTGAATGTTACTCTGGTGGTTAAGTGGTCCTAATGGTACTGTGGTGTATGAGTTGTCGTGATGGTACTAAAATGGTTAAGTGGTTTAAATGGGACTGTGATGTGTAAATGGTTCTAATGGTACTGTGATGTTTAAGTGGTTCTAATGGTACTGTTGTGGTTAAGTTGTCCTAATAGTACTGTGATGGTCAAGTGGTCTGAATGTTACTCAGGTGGTTAAGTTGTCCTAATGGTACTGTGATGGTCAAGTGGTCTGAATGTTACTCTGGTGGTTAAGTGGTCCTAATGGTACTGTGGTGTTTAAGTTGTCGTGATGGTACTAAGATGGTTAAGTGGTTTAAATGGTAGTGCGATGTTTAAGTGGTTCTAATGGTACTGTGATGGTTAAGTGGTCCTGATGGTACTAAAATGGTTAAGTCGTACTGTGATGTTTAAGTGTTTTAAACGGTACTGTGATGGTTAAGTGGTCCTAGTGATAGTGCGATGGTTAAGTGGTTCTAATGGTGCTGTAATGTTTAAGGGGTCCTAGTGGTAGTGCGATTGTTAAATGGTTCTAATGGTACTGTGATGATTAAGTGGTCCTAATGATACTTTGGTGGTTAAGTGGTCCTAATGGTACTACGATGGTTCAGTGGTTTAAATTGTACTGTGTTTTTTAAGTGGTCATAGAGTAGTGCGATGGTTATGTGGTTCTAATGATACTGTGATGGTTAAGTGGTTCTAAAGGTACTGTGATGGTTAAGTGGTTCTAATGGTACTGTGATGGTTAAGTGGTCCTAGTGGTAATGCGATGTTTAAGTGGTTCTGATGGTACTAAGATGGTTAAGTGTTTTAAATGGTACTGTGATGTTTAAGTGGTTCTGATGGTTCTGTGATGTTTAAGTGGTTCTAATGGTGCTGTGATGGTTAAGTGGTCCTAGTGGTAGTGCGATGGTTAAGTGGTTCTAATGGTGCTGTGATGGTTAAGTGGTCCTAGTGGTAGTGCGATGGTTAAGTGGTTCTAATGGTACTGTGATGGTTAAGTGGTCCTAATGGTACTGTGGTGGTGAAGTGGTCCTGATGGTACTAAGATGGTTAAGTGTTTTGAATGGTACTGTGATGTTTAAGTGGTTCTAATGGTACTGTGATGTTTAAGTGGTTCTAATGCTGCTGTGATGGTTAAGTGGTCCTAGCGGTAGTGCGATGGTTAAGTGATTATTATGGTACTGTGATGGTTAAGTGGTCCTAATGGTACAGTGGTGGTTAAGTGGTCGTGATGGTACTAAGATGGTTAAGTGTTTTAAATGGTACTGTGATGTTTAAGTGGTTCTAATGGTACTGTGGTGGTTAAGTGGTTCTAATGGTACTGTGATGGTTAAGTGTTTTAAATGGTACTGTGATGTTTAAGTGGTTCTAATGGTACTGTGATGTTTAAGTGGTTCTAATGGTACTGTGATGGTTAAGTGGTCATAATGTTACTGTGGTGGTTAAGTGGTTCTAATGGTACTGTGATGGTTAAGTGTTTTAAATGGTACTGTGATGTTTAAGTGGTTCTAATGATACTGTGATGGTTAAGTGGTTCTAGTGTTACTGTGATGGTTAAGTGGTTCTAATGGTACTGTGATGGTTAAGTGGTCCTAGTGGTAGTGCGATGTTTAAGTGGTTCTAATGGTACTGTGATGGTTAAGTGGATCTAATGGTATTGTGATGGTTAAGTGGTTCTAAAGGTACTGTGATGTTTAAGTGGTTCTAATGGTACTGTGATGGTTAAGTGTTTTAAATGGTACTGTGATGTTTAAGTGGTTCTAATGGTACTGTGATGTTTAAGTGGTTCTACTGGTACTGTGATGGTTAAGTGGTCATAATGTTACTGTGGTGGTTAAGTGGTTCTAATGGTACTGTGATGGTTAAGTGTTTTAAATGGTACTGTGATGTTTAAGTGGTTCTAATGGTACTGTGATGGTTAAGTGGTTCTAGTGTTACTGTGATGGTTAAGTGGTTCTAATGGTACTGTGATGGTTAAGTGGTCCTAGTGGTAGTGCGATGTTTAAGTGGTTCTAATGGTACTGTGATGTTTAAGTGGATCTAATGGTGCTGTGATGGTTAAGTGGTCCTAGTAGTAGTGCGATGGTTAAGTGGTTCTAATGGTACTGTGGTTGTTTAGTGGTCCTCGTGGTAGTGCGATGGTTAAGTGGTTCTAATGGTACTGTGGTGGTTAAGTGGTTCTAATGGTACTGTGGTGGTCAAGTGGTCTGAATGTTACTCTGGTGGTTAAGTTGTTTTAATGGTACTTTGATGGTCAAGCGGTCTGAATGTTACTCTGGTGGTTAAGTGGTCCTAATGGTACTGTGGTGTATGAGTTGTCGTGATGGTACTAAGATGGTTAAGTGGTTTAAATGGTACTGTGATGTGTAAATGGTTCTAATGGTACTGTGATGTTTAAGTGGTTCTAATGGTACTGTTGTGGTTAAGTTGTCCTAATAGTACTGTGATGGTCAAGTGGTCTGAATGTTACTCAGGTGGTTAAGTTGTCCTAATGGTACTGTGATGGTCAAGTGGTCTGAATGTTACTCTGGTGGTTAAGTGGTCCTAATGGTACTGTGGTGTTTAAGTTGTCGTGATGGTACTAAGATGGTTAAGTGGTTTAAATGGTAGTGCGATGTTTAAGTGGTTCTAATGGTACTGTGATGGTTAAGTGGTCCTGATGGTACTAAAATGGTTAAGTCGTACTGTGATGTTTAAGTGTTTTAAACGGTACTGTGATGGTTAAGTGGTCCTAGTGATAGTGCGATGGTTAAGTGGTTCTAATGGTGCTGTAATGTTTAAGGGGTCCTAGTGGTAGTGCGATTGTTAAATGGTTCTAATGGTACTGTGATGATTAAGTGGTCCTAATGATACTTTGGTGGTTAAGTGGTCCTAATGGTACTACGATGGTTCAGTGGTTTAAATTGTACTGTGTTTTTTAAGTGGTCATAGAGTAGTTAAGTGGTTCTAGTGTTACTGTGATGGTTAAGTGGTTCTAATGGTACTGTGATGGTTAAGTGGTCCTAGTGGTAGTGCGATGTTTAAGTGGTTCTAATGGTACTGTGATGGTTAAGTGGATCTAATGGTATTGTGATGGTTAAGTGGTTCTAAAGGTACTGTGATGTTTAAGTGGTTCTAATGGTACTGTGATGGTTAAGTGTTTTAAATGGTACTGTGATGTTTAAGTGGTTCTAATGGTACTGTGATGTTTAAGTGGTTCTACTGGTACTGTGATGGTTAAGTGGTCATAATGTTACTGTGGTGGTTAAGTGGTTCTAATGGTACTGTGATGGTTAAGTGTTTTAAATGGTACTGTGATGTTTAAGTGGTTCTAATGGTACTGTGATGGTTAAGTGGTTCTAGTGTTACTGTGATGGTTAAGTGGTTCTAATGGTACTGTGATGGTTAAGTGGTCCTAGTGGTAGTGCGATGTTTAAGTGGTTCTAATGGTACTGTGATGGTTAAGTGGATCTAATGGTATTGTGAGGGTTAAGTGGTTCTAAAGGTACTGTGATGTTTAAGTGGTTCTAATGGTACTGTGATGGTTAAGTGGTTCTAATGGTACTGTGATGGTTAAGTGGTTCTAATGGTAATGTGATGGTTAAGTGGTTCTAATGGTACTGTGATGGTTAAGTGGTTCTAATGGTACTGTGATGGTTAAGTGGTTCTAATGGTACTGTGATGGTTAAGTGGTCTTAGTGGTAGTGTGATGGTTAAGTGGTTCTAATGGTACTATGATGGTTAAGTGGTCCTAGTGGTAGTGTGATGGTTAAGTGGTTCTAATGGTACTGTGGTGGTTAAGTGGTTCTAATGGTACTGTGGTGGTTAAGTGGTCCTAGTGGTACTGTGATGTTTAAGTGGTTCTAATGGTACTGTGATGGTTAAGTGGTTCTAATGGTACTGTGGTGGTTAAGTGGTCCTAGTGGTAGTGTGATGTTTAAGTGGTTCTAATGGTACTGTGATGTTTAAGTGGTTCTAATGGTACTGTGATGTTTAAGTGGTTCTAATGGTACTGTGATGCTTAAGTGGTTCTAATGGTACTGTGATGTTTAAGTGGTTCTGATGGTACTGTGATGGTTAAGTGGTCCTAGTGGTAGTGTGATGTTTAAGTGGTTCTAATGATACTGTGATGTTTAAGCGGTTCTAATGGTAATGTGATGTTTAAGTGGTTCTGATGGTACTGTGATGGTTAAGTGGTCCTAGTGGTAGTGTGATGTTTAAGTGGTTCTAATGGTACTGTGATGTTTAAGTGGTTCTGATGGTACGGTGATGGTTAAGTGGTCCTAGTGGTAGTGTGATGTTTAAGTGGTTCTAATGGTACTGTGATGTTTAAGTGGTTCTGATGGTACTGTGATGTTTAAGTGGTTCTAATGGTACTGTGATGGTTAAGTGGTTCTAATGGTACTGTGATGTTTAAGTGGTTCTGATGGTACTGTGATGGTTAAGTGGTCCTAGTGGTAGTGTGATGTTTAGTGGTTCTAATGATACTGTGATGTTTAAGTGGTTCTAATGATACTGTGATGTTTAAGCGGTTCTAATGGTACTGTGATGTTTAAGTGGTTCTGATGGTACTGTGATGGTTAAGTGGTCCTAGTGGTAGTGTGATGTTTAAGTGGTTCTAATGGTACTGTGATGTTTAAGTGGTTCTGATGGTACTGCGATGTTTAAGTGGTTCTGATGGTACTGTGATGGTTAAGTGGTCCTAGTGGTAGTGTGATGTTTAATTGGTTCTAATGGTACTGTGATGTTTAAGTGGTTCTGATGGTACTGTGATGGTTAAGTGGTCCTAATGGTACTGTGATGGTTAAGTGGTTCTGATGGTACTGTGACGGTTAAGTGGCCCTAATGGTACTGTGGTGGTCAAGTGGTCCGGATGGTACTAAGATGGTTAGGTGGTCTGAATGGTACTGTAATGTTTAAGTGGTCCTCATGGTAGTGCGATGGTTAAGTGGTCCTGATTGTACTAAGATGGTTAAGTGGTCTGACTGGTACTAAGATGGTTAAGTGGTCTGAATGGCAATGTAATGGTTAAGTGGTCCTAATGGTACTGTGGTGGTTAAGTGGTCCAGATGTACTAAGATGGTTAAGTGGACTGAATGGTACTGTGATGGTTAAGTGGTCCTCATAGTACTAAGATGGTTAAGTGGTCCTAATGGTAGTGCAATAGTTAAGTGGTTCCAAAGGTACTGTTATGGTTAAGTGGTCCTAATGGTACTGTGGTGGTTAAGTGGTCCTAATGGTATTAAGATTTTTAAGTGGTTTAAATGGTACTGCGATGGTTAAGTGGTTCTAATGGTACTGTGATGTTTAAGTGGTTCTAATGGTACTGTGGTGGTTAAGTGGTCCTGATGGTACTAAGATGGATAAGTGGTCTAAATGGAACTGTGTTGTTTAAGTGGTTCTAATTATACTGTGATGGTTAAGTGGTTCTAATGGTACTAAGATGGTTAAGTGGTTCTGATGGTCCTGTGACGATTAAGTGGTCCTAATGGTACTGTGGTGGTTAAGTGGTCCTGTTGGTACTAAGATGGTTATGTGGTCTGAATGATACTGTGATGGTTAAGTGGTCCTGATGGTACTAAGATGGTTAAGTGGACTGAATGGTACTGTGGTGGTTAAGTGGTCCTGATGGTATTAAGATGGTTAAGTGGTCTGAATGATACTGTGATGGTTAAGTGGTCCAGATGGTACTAAGATGGTTAAGTGGTCTGAATGGTACTGTGGTGGTTAAGTGGTCCTGATGGTTTTAAGATGGTTAAGTGGTCTAAATGATACTGTGATGGTTAAGTGGTCCTCATAGTACTAAGATGGTTAAGTGGTTCTAATGTTAGTGCAATGGTTAAGTGGTTCCAATGGTACTGTTATGGTTAAGTGGTTCTAATGGTGCTGCGATGTTTAAGTGGTTCTAATGGTACTGTGATGGTTAAGTGGTCCTAGTGGTAGTCTGATGTTTAACTGGTTCTAATGGTACTGTGATGTTTAAGTGGTTCTAATGGTACTGTGATGTTTAAGTGGTTCTAATAGTGCTGTGATGGTTAAGTGGTCCTAGTGTTAATGCGATAGTTAAGTGGTTCTAATGGTAGTGTGATGTTTAAGTGGTTCTAATAATACTGTGATGTCTAAGCGGTTCTGATGGTACTGTGATGGTTAAGTGGTCCTAGTGGTAGTGTGATGTTTAAGTGGTTCTAATGGTACTGTGATGTTTTAGTGGTTCTGATGGTACTGTGATTGTTAAGTGGTCCTTATGGTAGTGTGATGTTTAAGTGGTTCTAATGGTACTGTGATGTTTAAGTGGTTCTGATGGTACTGTGATGTTTAAGTGGTTCTAATGGTACTGTGATTGTTAAGTGGTTCTATTGGTACTGTGATGTTTAAGTGGTTCTGATGATACTGTGATGGTTAAGTGGTCCTAGTGGTAGTGTGATATTTAGTGGTTCTAATGATACTGTTATGTTTAAGTGGTTCCAATGGTACTGTGATGTTTAAGTGGTTCTGATGATACTGTGATGGTTAAGTGGTCCTAGTGGTAGTGTGATATTTAGTGGTTCTAATGATACTGTGATGTTTAAGTGGTTCTAATGGTACTGTGATGTTTAAGTGGTTCTGATGGTACAGTGATGGTTAATTGGTCCTAATGGTACTGTGATGGTTAAGTGGTTCTAATGATACTGTGATGGGTAAATGGTCTAAATGGTACTACGATGTTTAATGGTTCTATTGGTACTGTGATGGTTAAGTGGTGTTCGTGGTAGTGCGATGGTTAAGTGGTTCTAATGGTACTGTGGTGGTTAAGTGGTCCTGATGGTACTGCGGTGGTCAAGTGGTCTGAATGTTACTCTGGTGGTTAAGTTGTCCTAATGGTACTGTGATGTTTAAGTGGTTTAAATGGTACTGTGGTGTTTAAGTGGTTCTAATGCTACTGTGATGTTTAAGTGGTTCTAATGGTGCTATGATGGATAAGTGGTTCTGATGGTACTGTGATGGTTAAGTGGTCCTAGTGGTAGTGTGATGTTTAGTGGTTCTAATGATATTGTGATGTTTAAGTGGTTCTAATGGTACTGTGATGTTCAAGTGGTTCTGATGGTACTGTGATGGTTAAGTGGTCCTAGTGGTAGTGTGATGTTTAAGTGGTTCTTATGGTACTGTGATGTTTAAGTGGTTCTGATGGTACTGTGATGTTTAAGTGGTTCTGATGGTACTGTGATGGTTAAGTGGTCCTAGTGGTAGTGTGATGTTTAAGTGGTTCTAATGGTACTGTGATGTTTAAGTGGTTCTGATGGTACTGTGATGGTTAAGTGGTCCTAATGGTACTGTGATGGTTAAGTGATTATGATGGTACTGTGACGGTTAAGTGGTCCTAATGGTACTGTGGTGGTTAAGTGGTCCTGATGGTACTAAGATGGTTTAGTGGTCTGAATGGTACTGTAATGTTTAAGTGGTCCTGATGGTAGTGCGATGGGTAAGTGGTCCTGATGGTACTAAGATGGGTAAGTGGTCTGACTGGTGCTAAGAAGGTTAAGTGGTCCTCATAGTACTAAGATTGTTAAGTGGTCCTAATGGTAGTGCAATGGTTAAGTGGTTCCAATGGTACTGTTATGGTTAAGTGGTCCTAATGGTACTGTGGTGGTTAAGTGGTCATAATGGTACGAAGATGGTTAAGTGGTCTGAATGGTACTGTGGTGGTTAAGTGGTCCTGATGGTTTTAAGATGGTTAAGTGGTCTAAATGATACTGTGATGGTTAAGTGGTCCTCATAGTACTAAGATGGTTAAGTGGTTCTAATGTTAGTGCAATGGTTAAGTGGTTCCAATGGTACTGTTATGGTTAAGTGGTTCTAATGATACTGTGATGTCTAAGCGGTTCTGATGGTACTGTGATGGTTAAGTGGTTCTAGTGGTAGTGTGATGTTTAAGTGGTTCTAATGGTACTGTGATGTTTCAGTCGTTCTGATGGTACTGTGATTGTTAAGTGGTCCTAATGGTAGTGTGGTGTTTAAGTGGTTCTAATGGTACTGTGATGTTTAAGTGGTTCTGATGGTACTGTGATGGTTAAGTGGTCCTAGTGGTAGTGTGATGTTTAAGTGGTTCTTATGGTACTGTGATGTTTAAGTGGTTCTGATGGTACTGTGATGTTTAAGTGGTTCTAATGGTAGTGTGATGGTTAAGTGGTCCTAGTGGTAGTGTGATGTTTAAGTGGTTCTAATGGTACTGTGATGTTTAAGTGGTTCTGATGGTACAGTGATGGTTAAGTGGTCTGAATGGTACTGTGGTGGTCAAGTGGTCTTGATGGTACTGTGGTGGTTAAGTTGTCCTGATGTTACTAAGATGGTTAAGTGATCCAAATGGTACTGTGATGTTTAAGTGGTCCTGATGGTACTGCGGTGGTCAAGTGGTCTGAATGTTACTCTGGTGGTTAAGTTGTCCTAATGGTACTGTGATGGTTAAGTGGTTTAAATGGTACTGTGGTGTTTAAGTGGTTCTAATGGTACTGTGATGTTTAAGTGGTTCTAATGGTACTGTGATGTTTAAGTGGTTCTAATGGTACTGTGATGTTCAAGTGGTTCTAATGGTACTGTGATGGTTAAGTGGTCCTAGTGGTAGTGTGATGTTTAAGTGGTTCTTATGGTACTGTGATGTTTAAGTGGTTCTGATGGTACTGTGATGGTTAAGTAATCCTAATGGTACTGTGATGTTTAAGTGGTTCTGATGGTACTGTGATGGTTAAGTGGTCCTAGTGGTAGTGTGATGTTTAAGTGGTTCTAATGGTACTGTGATGTTTAAGTGGTTCTGATGGTACTGTGACGGTCAAGTGGTCCTAATGGTACTGTGATTGTTAAGTGGTTCTGATGGTACTGTGACGGTCAAGTGGTCCTAATGGTACTGTGGTGGTTAAGTGGTCCTGATGGTACTAAGATGGTTTAGTGGTCTGAATGGTACTGTAAAGTTTAAGTGGTCCTGATGGTAGTGCGATGGGTAAGTGGTCCTGATGGTACTAAGATGGTTAAGTGGTCTGACTGGTACTAAGATGGTTAAGTGGTCTGAATGGCAATGTGATGGTTAAGTGGTCCTAATGGTACTGTGGTGGTTAAGTGGTCCAGAGTGTACTAAGATGGTTAAGTGGTCTGAATGGTACTGTTATGGTTAAGTGGTCCAGATGGTACTAAGTTGGTTAAGTGGTCTGAATGGTATTGTGGTGGTCAAGTGGTCCTGATGGTTTTAAGATGGTTAAGTGGACTAAATGGTACTGTGATGGTTAAGTGGTCCTCATAGTACTAAGATTGTTAAGTGGTCCTAATGGTAGTGCAATGGTTAAGTGGTTCCAAGGGTACTGTTATGGTTAAGTGGTCCTAATGGTACTGTGGTGGTTAAGTGGTCCTAATGGTACGAAGATGGTTAAGTGGTCTGAATGGTACTGTGATGGTTAAGTGGTCCTCATAGTACTATGATGGTTAAGTGGTTCTAATGTTAGTACAATGGTTAAGTGGTTCCAATGGTACTGTTATGGTTAAGTGGTTCTAATGGTGCTGCGATGTTTAAGTGGTTCTAATGGTTCTGTGATGTTTAAGTGGTTCTAATGGTACTGTGATGTTTAAGTGGTTCTAATAGTGCTGTTATGGTTAAGTGGTCTTAGTTTTAATGCGATAGTTAAGTGGTTCTAATGGTAGTGTGATGTTTAAGTGGTTCTAATGATACTGTGATGTCTACGCGGTTCTGATGGTACTGTGATGGTTAATTGGTCCTAGTGGTAGTGTGATGTATAAGTGGTTCTAATGGTACTGTGATGTTTCAGTGGTTCTGATGGTACTGTGATTGTTAAGTGGTCCTAATGGTAGTGTGATGTTTAAGTGGTTCTAATGGTACTGTGATGTTTAAGTGGTTCTGATGGTACTGTGATTTTTAAGTGGTTCTAATGGTACTGTGATTGTTAAGTGGTTCTAATGGTACTGTGATGTTTAAGTGGTTCTGATGATACTGTTATGGTTAAGTGGTCCTAGTGGTAGTGCGATGTTTAGTGGTTCTAATGATACTGTGATGTTTAAGTGGTTCTAATGGTACTGTGATGTTTAAGTGGTTCTGATGGTACTGTGATGGTTAAGTGGTCCTAGTGGTAGTGTGATGTTTAAGTGGTTCTAATGGTACTGTGATGTTTAAGTTGTTGTGATGGTACTGTGATGTTTAAGTGGTTCTGATGGTACTGTGATGTTTAAGTGGTTCTGATGGTACTGTGATGGTTAAGTGGTTCTAATGGTACTGTGATGTTTAAGTGGTTCTGATGGTACTGTGATGGTTAAGAGGTCCTAGTGGTAGTGTGATGTTTAAGTGGTTCTAATGGTACTGTGATGTTTAAGTTGTTGTGATGGTACTGTGATGTTTAAGTGGTTCTGATGGTACAGTGATGGTTAAGTGGTCTGAATGGTACTGTGGTGATCAAGTGGTCTTGATGGTACTGTGGTGGTTAAGTTGTCCTGATGTTACTAAGATGGTTAAGTGATCCAAATGGTACTGTGATGTTTAAGTGGTTCTAATGGTACTGTGATGTTTAAGTGGTTCTAATGGTACTGTGATGTTTAAGTGGTTCTGATGGTACTGTGATGTTTAAGTGGTTCTAATGTTACTGTGATTGTTAAGTGGTTCTAACGGTACTGTGATGGTTAAGTGGTTCTAATGATACTGTGATGGTTAAGTGGTTCTAATGATACTGTGATGGGTAAATGGTCTAAATGGTACTACAATGTTTAATGGTTCTATTGGTACTGTGATGGTTAAGTGGTGTTCGTGGTAGTGCGATGGTTAAGTGGTTCTAATGGTACTATGATGGATAAGTGGTTCTGATGGTACTGTGATGGTTAAGTGGTCCTAGTGGCAGTGTGATGTTTAGTGGTTCTAATGATACTGTGATGTTTAAGTGGTTCTAATGGTACTGTGATGTTCAAGTGGTTCTGAAGGTACTGTGATGGTTAAGTGGTCCTAGTGGTAGTGTGATGTTTAAGTGGTTCTAATGGTACTGTGATATTTAAGTGGTTCTGATGGTACTGTGATGGTTAAGTGGTCCTAATGGTACTGTAATGGTTAAGTGGTTCTGATGGTACTGTGACGGGTAGGTGGTCCTAATGGCACTGTGGTGGTTAAGTGGTCCAGATGGTACTAAGATGGTTTAGTGGTCTGAATGGTACTGTGATGGTTAAGTGGTTCTAATGGTACTGTGATGGTTAAGTGGTTCTAATGGTACTGTGATGGTTAAGTGGTCCTAGTGGTAGTGTGATGTTTAAGTGGTTCTAATGGTACTGTGATGTTTCAGTGGTTCTGATGGTACTGTGATTGTGAAGTGGTCCTAATGGTAGTGTGATGTTTAAGTGGTTCTAATGGTACTGTGATGTTTAAGTGGTTCTGATGGTACTGTGATGTTTAAGTGGTTCTAATGGTACTGTGATTGTTAAGTGGTTCTAATGGTACTGTGATGTTTAAGTGGTTCTGATGATACTGTGATGGTTAAGTGGTCCTAGCGGTAGTGTGATGTTTAGTGGTTCTAATGATACTGTTATGTTTAAGTGGTTCTAATGGTACTGTGATGTTTAAGTGGTTCTGATGGTACTGTGATGGTTAAGTGGTCCTAGTGGTAGTGTGATATTTAAGTGGTTCTAATGGTACTGTGATGTTTAAGTTGTTCTAATGGTACTGTGATGTTTAAGTGGTTCTGATGGTACTGTGATGGTTAAGTGGTCCTAGTGGTAGTGTGATGTTTAAGTGGTTCTAATGGTACTGTGATGTTTAAGTGGTTCTAATGGTACTGTGATGTTTAAGTGGTTCTGATGGTACTGTGATGTTTAAGTGGTTCTAATGTTACTGTGATTGTTAAGTGGTTCTAACGGTACTGTGATGTTTAAGTGGTTCTGATGATACTGTGATGGTTAAGTGGTCCTAGCGGTAGTGTGATGTTTAGTGGTTCTAATGATACTGTTATGTTTAAGTGGTTCTAATGGTACTGTGATGTTTAAGTGGTTCTGATGGTACTGTGATGTTTAAGTTGTTGTGATGGTACTGTGATGTTTAAGTGGTTCTGATGGTACTGTGATGTTTAAGTGGTTCTGATGGTACTGTGATGGTTGAGTGGTTCTAATGGTACTGTGATGTTTAAGTGGTTCTGATGGTACTGTGATGGTTAAGAGGTCCTAGTGGTAGTGTGATGTTTAAGTGGTTCTAATGGTACTGTGATGTTTAAGTTGTTGTGATGGTACTGTGATGTTTAAGTGGTTCTGATGGTACAGTGATGGTTAAGTGGTCTGAATGGTACTGTGGTGGTCAAGTGGTCTTGATGGTACTGTGGTGGTTAAGTTGTCCTGATGTTACTAAGATGGTTAAGTGATCCAAATGGTACTGTGATGTTTAAGTGGTTCTAATGGTACTGTGATGTTTAAGTGGTTCTAATGGTGCTGTGATGGTTAAGAGGTCCTAGTGGTAGTGCGATGGTTAAATGGTTCTAATGATACTGTGATGGTTATGAGGTCCTAATGGTACTGTGATGGTTAAGTGGTTCTAATGATACTGTGATGGGTAAATGGTCTAAATGGTACTACAATGTTTAATGGTTCTATTGGTACTGTGATGGTTAAGTGGTGTTCGTGGTAGTGCGATGGTTAAGTGGTTCTAATGGTACTATGATGGATAAGTGGTTCTGATGGTACTGTGATGGTTAAGTGGTCCTAGTGGCAGTGTGATGTTTAGTGGTTCTAATGATACTGTGATGTTTAAGTGGTTCTAATGGTACTGTGATGTTCAAGTGGTTCTGAAGGTACTGTGATGGTTAAGTGGTCCTAGTGGTAGTGTGATGTTTAAGTGGTTCTAATGGTACTGTGATATTTAAGTGGTTCTGATGGTACTGTGATGGTTAAGTGGTCCTAATGGTACTGTAATGGTTAAGTGGTTCTGATGGTACTGTGACGGTTAGGTGGTCCTAATGGCACTGTGGTGGTTAAGTGGTCCAGATGGTACTAAGATGGTTTAGTGGTCTGAATGGTACTGTGATGGTTAAGTGGTTCTAATGGTACTGTGATGGTTAAGTGGTTCTAATGGTACTGTGATGGTTAAGTGGTCCTAGTGGTAGTGTGATGTTTAAGTGGTTCTAATGGTACTGTGATGTTTCAGTGGTTCTGATGGTACTGTGATTGTGAAGTGGTCCTAATGGTAGTGTGATGTTTAAGTGGTTCTAATGGTACTGTGATGTTTAAGTGGTTCTGATGGTACTGTGATGTTTAAGTGGTTCTAATGGTACTGTGATTGTTAAGTGGTTCTAATGGTACTGTGATGTTTAAGTGGTTCTGATGATACTGTGATGGTTAAGTGGTCCTAGCGGTAGTGTGATGTTTAGTGGTTCTAATTATACTGTTATGTTTAAGTGGTTCTAATGGTACTGTGATGTTTAAGTGGTTCTGATGGTACTGTGATGGTTAAGTGGTCCTAGTGGTAGTGTGATATTTAAGTGGTTCTAATGGTACTGTGATGTTTAAGTTGTTCTAATGGTACTGTGATGTTTAAGTGGTTCTGATGGTACTGTGATGGTTAAGTGGTCCTAGTGGTAGTGTGATGTTTAAGTGGTTCTAATGGTACTGTGATGTTTAAGTGGTTCTGATGGTACTGTGATGGTTAAGTGGTCCTAGTGGTACTGTGATGTTTAAGTGGTTCTAATGGTACTGTGATGTTTAAGTGGTTCTAATGGTGCTGTGATGGTTAAGAGGTCCTAGTGGTAGTGCGATGGTTAAGTGGTTCTAATGATACTGTGATGGTTATGAGGTCCTAATGGTACTGTGATGGTTAAGTGGTTCTAATGATACTGTGATGGGTAAATGGTCTAAATGGTACTACGATGTTAATGGTTCTATTGGTACTGTGATGGTTAAGTGGTGTTCGTGGTAGTGCGATGGTTAAGTGGTTCTAATGGTACTGTGGTGGTTAAGTGGTCCTGATGGTACTGCGGTGGTCAAGTGGTCTGAATGTTACTCTGGTGGTTAAGTTGTCCTAATGGTACTGTGATGGTTAAGTGGTTTAAATGGTACTGTGGTGTTTAAGTGGTTCAAATGGTACTGTGATGTTTAAGTGGTTCTAATGGTGCTATGATGGATAAGTGGTTCTGATGGTACTGTGATGGTTAAGTGGTCCTAGTGGTAGTGTGATATTTAAGTGGTTCTAATGGTACTGTGATGTTTAAGTTGTTCTAATGGTACTGTGATGTTTAAGTGGTTCTGATGGTACTGTGATGGTTAAGTGGTCCTAGTGGTAGTGTGATGTTTAGTGGTTCTAATGATACTGTGATGTTTAAGTGGTTCTAATGGTACTGTGATGTTCAAGTGGTTCTGATGGTACTGTGATGGTTAAGTGGTCCTAGTGGTAGTGTGATGTTTAAGTGGTTCTTATGGTACTGTGATGTTTAAGTGGTTCTGATGGTACTGTGATGTTTAAATGGTTCTGATGGTACTGTGATGGTTAAGTGGTCCTAGTGGTAGTGTGATGTTTAAGTGGTTCTAATGGTACTGTGATGTTTAAGTGGTTCTGATGGTACTGTGATGGTTAAGTGGTCCTAATGCTACTGTGATGGTTAAGTGGTTCTGATGGTACTGTGACGGTTAAGTGGTCCTAATGGTACTGTGGTGGTTAAGTGGTCCTGATGGTACTAAGAAGGTTTAGTGGTCTGAATGGTACTGTAATGTTTAAGTGGTCCTGGTGGTAGTTTGATGGGTAAGTGGTCCTGATGGTACTAAGATGGTTAAGTGGTCTGACTGGTACTAAGATGGTTAAGTGGTCTGAATGGCAATGTGGTGGTTAAGTGGTCCTAATGGTACTGTGGTGGTTAAGTGGTCCAGAGTGTACTAAGATGGTTAAGTGGTCTGAATGGTACTGTTATGGTTAAGTGGTCCAGATGGTACTAAGATGGTTAAGTGGTCTGAATGGTACTGTGGTGGTCAAGTGGTCCTGATGGTTTTAAGATGGTTAAGTGGTCTAAATGGTACTGTGATGGTTAAGTGGTCCTCATAGTACTAAGATTGTTAAGTGGTCCTAATGGTAGTACAATGGTTAAGTGGTTCCAATGGTACTGTTATGGTTAAGTGGTCCTAATGGTACTGTGGTGGTTAAGTGGTCCTAATGGTACGAAGATGGTTAAGTGGTCTGACTGGTACTAAGATGGTTAAGTGGTCTGAATGGCAATGTGATGGTTAAGTGGTCCTAATGGTACTGTGGTGGTTAAGTGGTCCTGATGGTATTAAGATGGTTTAGTGGTCTGAATGATACTGTGATGATTAAGTGGTCCAGATGGTACTAAGTTGGTTAAGTTGTCTGAATGGTACTGTGGTGGTTAAGTGGTTCTGATGGTTTTAAGATGGTTAAGTGGTCTAAATGATACTGTGCTGGTTAAGTGGTCCTCATAGTACTAAGATGGTTAAGTGGTCCTAATGTTAGTGCAATGGTTAAGTGGTTCCAATGGTACTGTTATGGTTAAGTGGTCCTAATGGTACTGTGGTGGTTAAGTGGTTCTAATGGTACTGTGATGGTTAAGTGGTTCTAATGGTACTGTGATGGTTACGTGGTCCTAGTGGTAGTGTGATGTTTAAGTGGTTCTAATGGTACTGTGATGTTTCAGTGGTTCTGATGGTACTGTGATTGTTAAGTGGTCCTAATGGTAGTGTGATGTTTAAGTGGTTCTAATGGTACTGTGATGTTTAAGTGGTTCTTATGGTACTGTGATGTTTAAGTGGTTCTGATGATACTGTGATGTTTAAGTGGTCCTAGTGGTAGTGTGATGTTTAGTGGTTCTAATGATACTGTGATGTTTAAGTGGTTCTAATGGTACTGTCATGTTTAAGTGGTTCTGATGGTACTGTGATGGTTAAGTGGTCCTAGTGGTAGTGTGATGTTTAAGTGGTTCTAATGGTACTGTGATGTTTAAGTTGTTGTGATGGTACTGTGATGTTTAAGTGGTTCTGATGGTAGTGTGATGGTTAAGTGGTCCTAGTGGTAGTGTGATGTTTAAGTGGTTCTAATGGTACTGTGATGTTTAAGTGGTTCTGATGGTACAGTGATGGTTAAGTGGTCTGAATGGTACTGTGGTGGTCAAGTGGTCTTGATGGAACTGTGGTGGTTAAGTTGTCCTGATGTTACTAAGATGGTTAAGTGGTCTGAATGGTACTGTTATGATTAAGTGGTCCAGATGGTACTAAGATGGTTAAGTGGTCTAAATGGTACTGTGATGGTTAAGTGGTCCTCATAGTACTAAGATTGTTAAGTGGTCCTAATGGTAGTACAATGGTTAAGTGGTTCCAATGGTACTGTTATGGTTAAGTGGTCCTAATGGTACTGTGGTGGTTAAGTAGTCCTAATGGTACGAAGATGGTTAAGTGGTCTGACTGGTACTAAGATGGTTAAGTGGTCTGAATGGCAATGTGATGGTTAAGTGGTCCTAATGGTACTGTGGTGGTTAAGTGGTCCTGATGGTACTAAGATGGTTAAGTGGTCTGTATGGTACTGTGGTGGTTATGTGGTCCTGATGGTATTAAGATGGTTTAGTGGTCTGAATGATACTGTGATGGTTAAGTGGTCCAGATGGTACTAAGATGGTTAAGTTGTCTGAATGGTACTGTGCTGGTTAAGTGGTCATCATAGTACTAAGATGGTTAAGTGGTCCTAGAGTTAGTGTGATGTTTAAGTGGTTCTAATGGTACTGTGATGTTTAAGTTGTTGTGATGGTACTGTGATGTTTAAGTGGTTCTGATGGTACTGTGATGGTTAAGTGGTCCTAGTGGTAGTGTGATGTTTAAGTGGTTCTAATGGTACTGTGATGTTTAAGTGGTTCTGATGGTACAGTGATGGTTAAGTGGTCTGAATGGTACTGTGGTGGTCAAGTGGTCTTGATGGTACTGTGGTGGTTAAGTTGTCCTGATGTTACTAAGATGGTTAAGTGGTCTGAATGGTACTGTTATGGTTAAGTGGTCCAGATGGTACTAAGATGGTTAAGTGGTCTGAATGGTACTGTGGTGGTCAAGTGGTCCTGATGGTTTTAAGATGGTTAAGTGGTCTGAATGGTACTGTGGTGGTTAAGTGGTCCTGATGGTATTAAGATGGTTTAGTGGTCTGAATGATACTGTGATGGTTAAGTGGTCCAGATGGTACTAAGATGGTTAAGTGGTCTAAATGATACTGTGATGGTTAAGTGGTCCTCATAGTACTAAGATGGTTAAGTGGTCCTAATATTAGTGCAATGGTTAAGTGGTTCCAATGGTACTGTTATGGTTAAGTGGTCCTAATGGTACTGTGGTGGTTAAGTGGTTCTAATGGTACTGTGATGGTTAAGTGGTTCTGATGGTACTGTGATGTTTAAGTGGTTCTAATGGTACTGTGATTGTTAAGTGGTTCTAATGGTACTGTGATGTTTAAGTGGTTCTGATGATACTGTGATGGTTAGGTGGTCCTAGTGGTAGTGTGATGTTTAGTGGTTCTAATGATACTGTTATGTTTAAGTGGTTCTAATGGTACTGTGATGTTTAAGTGGTTCTGATGGTACTGTGATAGTTAAGTGGTCCTAGTGGTAGTGTGATGTTTAAGTGGTTCTAATGGTACTGTGATGTTTAAGTTGTTGTGATGGTACTGTGATGTTTAAGTGGTTCTGATGGTACTGTGATGGTTAAGTGGTCCTAGTGGTAGTGTGATGTTTAAGTGTTTCTAATGGTACTGTGATGTTTAAGTGGTTCTGATGGTACAGTGATGGTTAAGTGGTCTGAATGGTACTGTGGTGGTCAAGTGGTCTTGATGGTACTGTGGTGGTTAAGTTGTCCTGATGTTACTAAGATGGTTAAGTGATCCAAATGGTACTGTGATGGTTAAGTGGTTCTAATGATACTGTTATGTTTAAGTGGTTCTAATGGTACTGTGATGGTTAAGTGGTTCTGATGGTACTGTGATGGTTAAGTGGTCCTGATGGTACTGCGGTGGTCAAGTGGTCTGAATGTTACTCTGGTGGTTAAGTTGTCCTAATGGTACTGTGATGGTTAAGTGGTTTAAATGGTACTGTGGTGTTTAAGTGGTTCAAATGGTACTGTGATGTTTAAGTGGTTCTAATGGTGCTATGATGGATAAGTGGTTCTGATGGTACTGTGATGGTTAAGTGGTCCTAGTGGTAGTGTGATGTTTAGTGGTTCTAATGATACTGTGATGTTTAAGTGGTTCTAATGGTACTGTGATGTTCAAGTGGTTCTGATGGTACTGTGATGGTTAAGTGGTCCTAGTGGTAGTGTGATGTTTAAGTGGTTCTTATGGTACTGTGATGTTTAAGTGGTTCTGATGGTACTGTGATGTTTAAGTGGTTCTGATGGTACTGTGATGGTTAAGTGGTCCTAGTGGTAGTGTGATGTTTAAGTGGTTCTAATGGTACTGTGATGTTTAAGTGGTTCTGATGGTACTGTGATGGTTAAGTGGTCATAATGCTACTGTGATGGTTAAGTGGTTCTGATGGTACTGTGACGGTTAAGTGGTCCTAATGGTACTGTGGTGGTTAAGTGGTCCTGATGGTACTAAGATGGTTTAGTGGTCTGAATGGTACTGTAATGTTTAAGTGGTCCTGATGGTAGTGCGATGGGTAAGTGGTCCTGATGGTACTTAGATGGTTAAGTGGTCTGACTGGTACTAAGATGGTTAAGTGGTCTGAATGGCAATGTGATGGTTAAGTGGTCCTAATGGTACTGTGGTGGTTAAGTGGTCCAGAGTGTACTAAGATGGTTAAGTGGTCTGAATGGTACGGTTATGGTTAAGTGGTCCAGATGGTACTAAGATGGTTAAGTGGTCTGAATGGTACTGTGGTGGTCAAGTGGTCCTGATGGTTTTAAGATGGTTAAGTGGTCTAAATGGTACTGTGATGGTTAAGTGGTCCTCATAGTACTAAGATTGTTAAGTGGTCCTAATGGTAGTACAATGGTTAAGTGGTTCCAATGGTACTGTTATGGTTAAGTGGTCCTAATGGTACTGTGGTGGTTAAGTGGTCCTAATGGTACGAAGATGGTTAAGTGGTCTGACTGGTACTAAGATGGTTAAGTGGTCTGAATGGCAATGTGATGGTTAAGTGGTCCTAATGGTACTGTGGTGGTTAAGTGGTCCTGATGGTACTAAGATGGTTAAGTGGTCTGAATGGTACTGTGGTGGTTAAGTGGTCCTGATGGTATTAAGATGGTTTAGTGGTCTGAATGATACTGTGATGGTTAAGTGGTCCAGATGGTACTAAGATGGTTAAGTTGTCTGAATGGTACTGTGGTGGTTAAGTGGTTCTGATGGTTTTTAGATGGTTAAGTGGTCTAAATGATACTGTGCTGGTTAAGTGGTCCTCATAGTACTAAGATGGTTAAGTGGTCCTAATGTTAGTGCAATGGTTAAGTGGTTCCAATGGTACTGTTATGGTTAAGTGGTCCTAATGGTACTGTGGTGGTTAAGTGGTTCTAATGGTACTGTGATGGTTAAGTGGTTCTAATGGTACTGTGATGGTTACGTGGTCCTAGTGGTAGTGTGATGTTTAAGTGGTTCTAATGGTACTGTGATGTTTCAGTGGTTCTGATGGTACTGTGATTGTTAAGTGGTCCTAATGGTAGTGTGATGTTTAAGGGGTTCTAATGGTACTGTGATGTTTAAGTGGTTCTGATGGTACTGTGATTGTTAAGTGGTTCTAATGGTACTGTGATGTTTAAGTGGTTCTGATGATACTGTGATCGTTAAGTGGTCCTAGTGGTAGTGTGATGTTTAGTGGTTCTAATGATACTGTGATGTTTAAGTGGTTCTAATGGTACTGTGATGTTTAAGTGGTTCTAATGGTGCTATGATGGATAAGTGGTTCTGATGGTACTGTGATGGTTAAGTGGTCCTAGTGGTAGTGTGATGTTTAGTGGTTCTAATGATACTGTGATGTTTAAGTGGTTCTAATGGTACTGTGATGTTCAAGTGGTTCTGATGGTACTGTGATGGTTAAGTGGTCCTAGTGGTAGTGTGATGTTTAAGTGGTTCTTATGGTACTGTGATGTTTAAGTGGTTCTGATGGTACTGTGATGTTTAAGTGGTTCTGATGGTACTGTGATGGTTAAGTGGTCCTAGTGGTAGTGTGATGTTTAAGTGGTTCTAATGGTACTGTGATGTTTAAGTGGTTCTGATGGTACTGTGATGGTTAAGTGGTCATAATGCTACTGTGATGGTTAAGTGGTTCTGATGGTACTGTGACGGTTAAGTGGTCCTAATGGTACTGTGGTGGTTATGTGGTCCTGATGGTACTAAGATGGTTTAGTGGTCTGAATGGTACTGTAATGTTTAAGTGGTCCTGATGGTAGTGCGATGGGTAAGTGGTCCTGATGGTACTAAGATGGTTAAGTGGTCTGACTGGTACTAAGATGGTTAAGTGGTCTGAATGGCAATGTGATGGTTAAGTGGTCCTAATGGTACTGTGGTGGTTAAGTGGTCCAGAGTGTACTAAGATGGTTAAGTGGTCTGAATGGTACGGTTATGGTTAAGTGGTCCAGATGGTACTAAGATGGTTAAGTGGTCTGAATGGTACTGTGGTGGTCAAGTGGTCCTGATGGTTTTAAGATGGTTAAGTGGTCTAAATGGTACTGTGATGGTTAAGTGGTCCTCATAGTACTAAGATTGTTAAGTGGTCCTAATGGTAGTACAATGGTTAAGTGGTTCCAATGGTACTGTTATGGTTAAGTGGTCCTAATGGTACTGTGGTGGTTAAGTGGTCCTAATGGTACGAAGATGGTTAAGTGGTCTGACTGGTACTAAGATGGTTAAGTGGTCTGAAGGGCAATGTGATGGTTAAGTGGTCCAAATGGTACTGTGGTGGTTAAGTGGTCCTGATGGTACTAAGATGGTTAAGTGGTCTGAATGGTACTGTGGTGGTTAAGTGGTCCTGATGGTATTAAGATGGTTTAGTGGTCTGAATGATACTGTGATGGTTAAGTGGTCCAGATGGTACTAAGATGGTTAAGTTGTCTGAATGGTACTGTGGTGGTTAAGTGGTTCTGATGGTTTTTAGATGGTTAAGTGGTCTAAATGATACTGTGCTGGTTAAGTGGTCCTCATAGTACTAAGATGGTTAAGTGGTCCTAATGTTAGTGCAATGGTTAAGTGGTTCCAATGGTACTGTTATGGTTAAGTGGTCCTAATGGTACTGTGGTGGTTAAGTGGTTCTAATGGTACTGTGATGGTTAAGTGGTTCTAATGGTACTGTGATGGTTACGTGGTCCTAGTGGTAGTGTGATGTTTAAGTGGTTCTAATGGTACTGTGATGTTTCAGTGGTTCTGATGGTACTGTGATTGTTAAGTGGTCCTAATGGTAGTGTGATGTTTAAGGGGTTCTAATGGTACTGTGATGTTTAAGTGGTTCTGATGGTACTGTGATTGTTAAGTGGTTCTAATGGTACTGTGATGTTTAAGTGGTTCTGATGATACTGTGATCGTTAAGTGGTCCTAGTGGTAGTGTGATGTTTAGTGGTTCTAATGATACTGTGATGTTTAAGTGGTTCTAATGGTACTGTGATGTTTAAGTGGTTCTGATGGTACTGTGATGGTTAAGTGGTCCTAGTGGTAGTGTGATGTTTAAGTGGTTCTAATGGTACTGTGATGTTTAAGTTGTTGTGATGGTACTGTGATGTTTAAGTGGTTCTGATGGTACTGTGATGGTTAAGTGGTCCTAGTGGTAGTGTGATGTTTAAGTGGTTCTAATGGTACTGTGATGTTTAAGTGGTTCTGATGGTACAGTGATGGTTAAGTGGTCTGAATGGTACTGTGGTGGTCAAGTGGTCTTGATGGTACTGTGGTGGTTAAGTTGTCCTGATGTTACTAAGATGGTTAAGTGGTCTGAATGGTACTGTTATGGTTAAGTGGTCCAGATGGTACTAAGATGGTTAAGTGGTCTGAATGGTACTGTGGTGGTCAAGTGGTCCTGATGGTTTTAAGATGGTTAAGTGGTCTAAATGGTACTGTGATGGTTAAGTGGTCCTCACAGTACTAAGATTGTTAAGTGGTTCTAATGGTAGTACAATGGTTAAGTGGTTCCAATGGTACTGTTATGGTTAAGTGGTCCTAAAGGTACTGTGGTGGTTAAGTGGTCCTAATGGTACGAAGATGGTTAAGTGGTCTGACTGGTACTAAGATGGTTAAGTGGTCTGAATGGCAATGTGATGGTTAAGTGGTCCTAATGGTACTGTGGTGGTTAAGTGGTCCTGATGGTACTAAGATGGTTAAGTGGACCGAATGGTACTGTGGTGGTTAAGTGGTCCTGGTGGTATTAAGATGGTTTAGTGGTCTGAATGATACTGTGATGGTTAAGTGGTCCAGATGGTACTAAGATGGTTAAGTTGTCTGAATGGTACTGTGCTGGTTAAGTGGTCCTCATAGTACTAAGATGGTTAAGTGGTCCTAGTGGTAGTGTGATGTTTAAGTGGTTCTAATGGTACTGTGATGTTTAAGTTGTTGTGATGGTACTGTGATGTTTAAGTGGTTCTGATGGTACTGTGATGGTTAAGTGGTCCTAGTGGTAGTGTGATGTTTAAGTGGTTCTAATGGTACTGTGATGTTTAAGTGGTTCTGATGGTACAGTGATGATTAAGTGGTCTGAATGGTACTGTGGTGGTCAAGTGGTCTTGATGGTACTGTGGTGGTTAAGTTGTCCTGATGTTACTAAGATGGTTAAGTGGTCTGAATGGTACTGTTATGGTTAAGTGGTCCAGATGGTACTAAGATGGTTAAGTGGTCTGAATGGTACTGTGGTGGTCAAGTGGTCCTGATGGTTTTAAGATGGTTAAGTGGTCTGAATGGTACTGTGGTGGTTAAGTGGTCCTGATGGTATTAAGATGGTTTAGTGGTCTGAATGATACTGTGATGGTTAAGTGGTCCAGATGGTACTAAGATGGTTAAGTGGTCTAAATGATACTGTGCTGGTTAAGTGGTCCTCATAGTACTAAGATGGTTAAGTGGTCCTAATGTTAGTGCAATGGTTAAGTGGTTCCAATGGTACTGTTATGGTTAAGTGGTCCTAATGGTACTGTGGTGGTTAAGTGGTTCTAATGGTACTGTGATGGTTAAGTGGTTCTAATGGTACTGTGATGGTTACGTGGTCCTAGTGGTAGTGTGGTGTTTAAGTGGTTCTAATGGTACTGTGATGTTTCAGTGGTTCTGATGGTACTGTGATTGTTAAGTGGTCCTAATGGTAGTGTGATGTTTAAGTGGTTCTAATGGTACTGTGATGTTTAAGTGGTTCTGATGGTACTGTGATTGTTAAGTGGTTCTAATGGTACTGTGATGTTTAAGTGGTTCTGATGATACTGTGATCGTTAAGTGGTCCTAGTGGTAGTGTGATGTTTAGTGGTTCTAATGATACTGTGATGTTTAAGTGGTTCTAATGGTACTGTGATGTTTAAGTGGTTCTGATGGCACTGTGATGGTTAAGTGGTCCTAGTGGTAGTGTGATGTTTAAGTGGTTCTAATGGTACTCTGATGTTTAAGTTGTTGTGATGGTACTGTGATGTTTAAGTGGTTCTGATGGTACGGTGATGGTTAAGTGGTCCTAGTGGTAGTGTGATGTTTAAGTGGTTCTAATGGTACTGTGATGTTTAAGTGGTTCTGATGGTACAGTGATGGTTAAGTGGTCTGAATGGTACTGTGGTGGTCAAGTGGTCTTGATGGTACTGTGGTGGTTAAGTTGTCCTGATGTTACTAAGATGGTTAAGTGATCCAAATGGTACTGTGATGTTTAAGTGGTTCTAATGGTACTGTGATGTTTAAGTTGTTCTAATGGTGCTGTGATGGTTAAGAGGTCCTAGTGGTAGTGCGATGGTTAAGTGGTTCTAATGATACTGTGTTGGTTATGAGGTCCTAATGGTACTGTGATGGTTAAGTGGTTCTAATGATACTGTGATGGGTAAATGGTCTAAATGGTACTACGATGTTTAATTGTTCTATTGGTACTGTCATGGTTAAGTGGTGTTCGTGGTAGTGCGATGGTTAAGTGGTTCTAATGGTACTGTGGTGGTTAAGTGGTCCTGATGGTACTGCGGTGGTCAAGTGGTCTGAATGTTACTCTGGTGGTTAAGTTGTCCTAATGGTACTGTGATGGTTAAGTGGTTTAAATGGTACTGTGGTATTTAAGTGGGTCAAATGGTACTGTGATGTTTAAGTGGTTCTAATGGTGCTATGATGGATAAGTGGTTCTGATGGTACTGTGATGGTTAAGTGGTCCAAGTGGTAGTGTGATGTTTAGTGGTTCTTATGGTACTGTGATGTTTAAGTGGTTCTGATGGTACTGTGATGTTTAAGTGGTTCTGATGGTACTGTGATGGTTAAGTGGTCCTAGTGGTAGTGTGATGTTTAAGTGGTTCTAATGGTACTGTGATGTTTAAGTGGTTCTGATGGTACTGTGATGGTTAAGTGGTCCTAATGCTACTGTGATAGTTAAGTGGTTCTGATGGTACTGTGACGGTTAAGTGGTCCTTATGGTACTGTGGTGGTTAAGTGGTCCTGATGGTACTAAGATGGTTTAGTGGTCTGAATGGTACTGTAATGTTTAAGTGGTCCTGATGGTAGTGCGATGGGTAAGTGGTCCTGATGGTACAAAGATGGTTAAGTGGTCTGACTGGTACTAAGATGGTTAAGTGGTCTGAATGGCAATGTGATGGTTAAGTGGTCCTAATGGTACTGTGGTTGTTAAGTGGTCCAGAGTGTACTAAGATGGTTAAGTGGTCTGAATGGTACTGTTATGGTTAAGTGGTCCAGATGGTACTAAGATGGTTAAGTGGTCTGAATGGTACTGTGGTGGTCAAGTGGTCCTGATGGTTTTAAGATGGTTAAGTGGTCTAAATGGTACTGTGATGGTTAAGTGGTCCTCATAGTACTAAGATTGTTAGTGGTCCTAATGGTAGTGCAATGGTTAAGTGGTTCCAATGGTACTGTTATGGTTAAGTGGTCCTAATGGTACTGTGGTGGTTAAGTGGTCCTAATGGTACGAAGATGGTTAAGTGGTCTGACTGGTACTAAGATGGTTAAGTGGTCTGAATGGCAATGTGATGGTTAAGTGGTCCTAATGGTACTGTGGTGGTTAAGTGGTCCTGATGGTACTAAGATGGTTAAGTGGTCTGAATGGTACTGTGGTGGTTAAGTGGTCCTGATGGTATTAAGATGGTTTAGTGGACTGAATGATACTGTGATGGTTAAGTGGTCCAGATGGTACTAAGATGGTTAAGTTGTCTGAATGGTACTGTGGTGGTTAAGTGCTTCTGATGGTTTTAAGATGGTTAAGTGGTCTAAATGATACTGTGCTGGTTAAGTGGTCCTCATAGTACTAAAATGGTTAAGTGGTCCTAATGTTAGTGCAATGGTTAAGTGGTTCCAATGGTACTGTTATGGTTAAGTGGTCCTAATGGTACTGTGGTGGTTAAGTGGTCCTAATGGTATTAAGATTTTTAAGTGGTTTAAATGGTACTGTGATGGTTAAGTGGTTCTAATTGTACTGTGATGGTTAAGTGGTTCTAATGGTACTGTGATGGTTGTGTGGTTCTAATGGTACTGTGATGTTTAAGTGGTTCTAATGGTGCTGCGATGTTTAAGTGGTTCTAATGGTACTGTGATGGTTAAGTGGTCCTAGTAGTAGTGTGATGTTCAAGTGGTTCTAATGGTACTGTGATGTTTAAGTGGTTCTAATGGTACTGTGATGTTTAAGTGGTACTAATAGTGCTGTGATGGTTAAGTGGTCCTAGTGTTAATGCGATATTTAAGTGGTTCTAATGGTACTGTGGTGGTTAAGTGGTCCTAATGGTACTAAGATGGTTAAGTGGTTCTAATGGCACTGTGATGGTTAAGTGGTTCTAATGGTACTGTGATGGTTAAGTGGTCCTAGTGGTAGTGCGATGTTTAAGTGGTTCTAATGGTACTGTGAAGGTTAAGTGGTTCTAATGGTATTGTGATGGGTAAGTGGTTCTAATGTCACTGTGATGTTTAAGTGGTTCTAATGGTACTGTGATGGTTAAGTGGTTCTCATGGTACTGTGATGTTTAAGTGGTTCTGATGGTACTGTGATGGTTAAGTGGATCTAATGGTACTGTGATGGTTATGTGGTTCTAATGGTACTGTGATGGTTAAGTGGTTCTAATGGTACTGTGATGGTTAAGTGGTTCTAATGGTACTGTGATGGTTAAGTGGTCCTAGTGGTAGTGTTATGGTTAAGTGGTTCTAATGGTACTGTGATGGTTAAGTGGTCCTAGTGGTAGTGTGATGGTTAAGTGGTTCTAATGCTACTGTGATGGTTAAGTGGTCCAAATGGTACTGTGATGGTTAAGTGGTCCTTATGGTACTGTGAGGGTTAAGTGGTTCCAATGGTAATGTAATGGTTAAGTGGTCCTAATGGTAGTGCGATAGTTAAGTGGTTCTAATGATACTGTGATGGGTAAATGGTCTAAATGGTACTAAGATGTTTAGTGGTTTTAATGGTACTGTGATTGTTAAGAGGTCCTAGTGATAGTGCGATTGTTAAGTGGTTCTAATGGTACTGTGATGGTTAAGTGGTTTAAATGGTACTGTGATGTTTAAGTGGTTCTAATGGTGCTATGATGGATAAGTCGTCCTAGTGATAGTGCGATGGTTAAGTGGTTCTTATGGTACTGTGGTGGTTAAGTGGTCCTAATGGTACTGTGATGGTTAAGTGGTCCTAATGGTACTGTGATGGTTAAGTGGATCTAATGGTACTGTGGTGGTTAAGTGGTCCTGATGGTACTGTGGTGGTCAAATGGTCTGAATGTTACTCTGGTGGTTAAGTTGTCCTAATGGTACTGTGATGGTTAAGTGGTTTAAATGGTACTGTGGTGTTTAAGTGGTTCTAATGGTACTGTGATGTTTAAGTGGTTCTAATGGTGCTATGATGGATAAGTCGTCCTAGTGGTAGTGCGATGGTTAAGTGTTTCTAATGGTACTGTGGTGGTTAAGTGGTCCTAATGGTACTGTGATGGTTAAGTGGTCCTAATGGTACTGTGATGGTTAAGTGGTTCTGATGGCACTGTGACGGTTAAGTGGTCCTAATGGTACTGTGGTGGTTAAGTGGTCCTAATGGTACTAAGATGGTTAAGTGGTCTGAATGGTACTGTAATGTTTAAGTGGTCCTGATGGTAGTGCGATGGTTAAGTGGTCCTGATGGTACTAAGATGGTTAAGTGGTCTGACTGGTACTAGGATGGATAAGTGGTCTGAATGGCAATGTGATGGTTAAGTGGTCCTAATGGTACTGTGGTGGTTAAGTGGTTCAGATGGTACTAAGATGGTTAAGTGGACTGAATGGTACTGTGATGGTTAAGTGGTCCAGATGGTACTAAGATGGTTAAGTGGTCTGAATGGTACTGTGGTGGTCAAGTGGTCCTGATGGTTTTAAGATGGTTAAGTGGTCTAAATGGTACTGTGATGCTTAAGTTGTCCTCACAGTACTAAGATGGTTAAGTGGTCCTAATGGTAGTGCAATGGTTAAGTGGTTCCAAAGGTACTGTTATGGTTAAATGGTCCTAATGGTACTGTGGTGGTTAAGTGGTCCTAATGGTATTACGATTTTTAAGTGGTTCTAATGGTACTGTGGTGGTTAAGTGGTCCTGATGGTTATAAGATGTTTAAGTGGTCTAAATGATACTGTGGTGGTTAAGTGGTCCTCATAGTACTAAGATGTTTAAGTGGTCCTAGTGTTAGTGCAATGGTTAAGTGGTTCCAATGGTACTGTTATGGTTAAGTGGTTCTAATGGTGCTGCGATGTTTAAGTGGTTCTAATGGTACTGTGATGGTTAAGTGGTCCTAGTGGTAGTCTGATATTTAAGTGGTTCTAATGGTACTGTGATGTTTAAGTGGTTCTAATGGTACTGTGATGTTTAAGTGGTTCTAATAGTGCTGTGATAGTTAAGTGGTCCTAGTGTTAATGCGATAGTTAAGTGATTCTAATGGTAGTGTGATGTTTAAGTGGTTCTAATGATACTGTGATGTTTAAGCGATTCTAATGGTACTGTGATGTTTAAGTGGTCCTAATGGTACTGTGATGGTTAAGTGGTCCTAATGGTACTGTGATGGTTAAGTGGTTCTGATGGTACTGTGACGGTTAAGTGGTCCTAATGGTACTGTGGTGGTTAAGTGGTCCTGATGGTACTAAGATGGTTAAGTGGTCTGAATGGTACTGTAATGTTTAAGTGGTCCTGATTGTAGTGCGATGGTTAAGTGGTCCTGATGGTACTAAGATGGTTAAGTGGTCTGACTGGTACTAGGATGGGTAAGTGGTCTGAATGGCAATGTGATGGTTAAGTGGTCCTAATGGTACCGTGGTGGTAATGTGGTCCAGATGGTACTAAGATGGTTAAGTGGTCTGAATGGTACTGTGGTGGTCAAGTGGTCCTGATGGTTTTAAGATGGTTAAGTGGTCTAAATGGTACTGTGATGCTTAAGTGGTCCTCATAGTACTAAGATGATTAAGTGGTCCTAATGGTAGTGCAATGATTAAGTGGTTCCAAAGGTACTGTTATGCTTAAGTGGTCCTAATGGTACTGTTGTGGTTAAGTGGTCCTAATGGTATTAAGATTTTTAAGTGGTTCTAATGTTACTGTGATGGTTAAGTGGTCTTGATGGTACTAAGATGGTTAAGTGGTCTGAATGGTACTGTGGTGGTTAAGTGGTCCTGATGGTATAAGATGGTTAAGTGGTCTGAATTATACTGTGATGGTTAAGTGGTCCAGATGGTACTAAGATGGTTAAGTGGTCTGAATGGTACTCTGGTGGTTAAGTGGTCCTGATGGTTATAAGATGGTTAAGTGGTCTAAATGATACTGTGGTGGTTAAGTGGTCCTCATAGTACTAAGATGTTTAAGTGGTACTAATGTTAGTGCAATGGTTAAGTGGTTCCAATGGTACTGTTATGGTTAAGTGGTTCTAATGGTGCTGCGATATTTAAGTGGTTCTAATGGTACTGTGATGGTTAAGTGGTCCTAGTGGTAGTCTGATGTTTAAGTGGTTCTAATGGTAGTGTGATGTTTAAGTTGTTCTAATGGTACTGTGATGCTTAAGTGGTTCTAATGGTACTGTGATGTTTAAGTGGTTCTGATGGTACTGTGATGGTTAAGTGGTCCTGATGGTAGTGCGATGGGTAAGTGGTCCTGATGGTACTAAGATGGTTAAGTGGTCTGACTGGTACTAAGATGGTTACGTGGTCTGAATGGCAATGTGATGGTTAAGTGGTCCTAGTGGTAGTGTGATGTTTAAGTGGTTCTGATGGTACTGTGATGTTTAAGTGGTTCTGATGATACTGTGATGGTTAAGTGGTCCTAGTGGTAGTGTGATGTTTAAGTGGTTCTAATGGTACTGTGATATTTAAGTGGTTCTGATGGTACTGTGATGGTTAAGTGGTCCTAATGGTACTGTGGTGGTTAAGTGGTTCTGATGGTACTGTGACGGTTAAGTGGTTCTAATGGTACTGTGATGGTTAAGTGGTCATGATGGTACTGAGATGGTTAAGTGGTCTGAATGGTACTGTGGTGGTTAAGTGGTCCTGATGGTATTAAGATGGTTAAGTGGTCTGAATGATACTGTGATGGTTAAGTGGTCCAGATGGTACTAAGATGGTTAAGTGGTCTGAATGCTACTGTGGTGGTTAAGTGGTCCTGATGGTTATAAGATGGTTAAGTGGTCTGAATGATACTGTGGTGGTTAAGTGGTCCTCATAGTACTAAGATGTTTAAGTGGTCCTAATGTTAGTGCAATGGTTAAGTGGTTCCAATGGTACTGTTTTGATTAAGTGGTTCTAATGGTGCTGCGATGTTTAAGTGGTTCTAATGGTACTGTGATGGTTAAGTGGTCCTAGTGGTAGTCTGATGTTTAAGTGGTTCTAATGGTACTGTGATGTTTAAGTGGTTCTAATGGTACTGTGATGTTTAAGTTGTTGTGATGGTACTGTGATGTTTAAGTGGTTTTGATGGTACTGTGATGGTTAAGTGGTCCTAGTGGTAGTGTGATGTTTAAGTGGTTCTTATGGTACTGTGATGTTTAAGTGGTTCTGATGGTACAGTGATGGTTAAGTGGTCTGAATGGTACTGTGGTGGTCAAGTGGTCTTGATGGTACTGTGGTGGTTAAGTTGTCCTGATGTTACTAAGATGGTTAAGTGATCCAAATGGTACTGTGATGTTTAAGTGGTTCTAATGGTACTGTGATGTTTAAGTGGTTCTAATGGTGCTGTGATGGTAAAGAGGTCCTAGTGGTAGTGCGATGGTTAAGTGGTTCTAATGATACTGTGTTGGTTATGAGGTCCTAATGGTACTGTGATGGTTAAGTGGTTCTAATGATACTGTGATGGGTAAATGGTCTAAATGGTACTACGATGTTTAATTGTTCTATTGGTACTGTGATGGTTAAGTGGTTTTCGTGGTACTGTGATGTTTAAGTGGTTCTGATGGTACTGTGATGGTTAATTGGTCCTAGTGGTAGTGTGATGTTTAAGTGGTTCTAATGGTACTGTGATGTTTAAGTGGTTCTGATGGTACTGTGATGGTTAAGTGGTCCTAATGCTACTGTGATAGTTAAGTGGTTCTGATGGTACTGTGACGGTTAAGTGGTCCTAATGGTACTGTGGTGGTTAAGTGGTCCTGATGGTACTAAGATGGTTTAGTGGTCTGAATGGTACTGTAATGTTTAAGTGGTCCTGATGGTAGTGCGATGGGTAAGTGGTCCTGATGGTACAAAGATGGTTAAGTGGTCTGACTGGTACTAAGATGGTTAAGTGGTCTGAATGGCAATGTGATGGTTAAGTGGTCCTAATGGTACTGTGGTTGTTAAGTGGTCCAGAGTGTACTAAGATGGTTAAGTGGTCTGAATGGTACTGTTATGGTTAAGTGGTCCAGATGGTACTAAGATGGTTAAGTGGTCTGAATGGTACTGTGGTGGTCAAGTGGTCCTGATGGTTTTAAGATGGTTAAGTGGTCTAAATGGTACTGTGATGGTTAAGTGGTCCTCATAGTACTAAGATTGTTAGTGGTCCTAATGGTAGTGCAATGGTTAAGTGGTTCCAATGGTACTGTTATGGTTAAGTGGTCCTAATGGTACTGTGGTGGTTAAGTGGTCCTAATGGTACGAAGATGGTTAAGTGGTCTGACTGGTACTAAGATGGTTAAGTGGTCTGAATGCTACTGTGGTGGTTAAGTGGTCCTGATGGTTATAAGATGGTTAAGTGGTCTGAATGATACTGTGGTGGTTAAGTGGTCCTCATAGTACTAAGATGTTTAAGTGGTCCTAATGTTAGTGCAATGGTTAAGTGGTTCCAATGGTACTGTTTTGATTAAGTGGTTCTAATGGTGCTGCGATGTTTAAGTGGTTCTAATGGTACTGTGATGGTTAAGTGGTCCTAGTGGTAGTCTGATGTTTAAGTGGTTCTAATGGTACTGTGATGTTTAAGTGGTTCTAATGGTACTGTGATGTTTAAGTTGTTGTGATGGTACTGTGATGTTTAAGTGGTTCTGATGGTACTGTGATGGTTAAGTGGTCCTAGTGGTAGTGTGATGTTTAAGTGGTTCTTATGGTACTGTGATGTTTAAGTGGTTCTGATGGTACAGTGATGGTTAAGTGGTCTGAATGGTACTGTGGTGGTCAAGTGGTCTTGATGGTACTGTGGTGGTTAAGTTGTCCTGATGTTACTAAGATGGTTAAGTGATCCAAATGGTACTGTGATGTTTAAGTGGTTCTAATGGTACTGTGATGTTTAAGTGGTTCTAATGGTGCTGTGATGGTAAAGAGGTCCTAGTGGTAGTGCGATGGTTAAGTGGTTCTAATGATACTGTGTTGGTTATGAGGTCCTAATGGTACTGTGATGGTTAAGTGGTTCTAATGATACTGTGATGGGTAAATGGTCTAAATGGTACTACGATGTTTAATTGTTCTATTGGTACTGTGATGGTTAAGTGGTTTTCGTGGTACTGTGATGTTTAAGTGGTTCTGATGGTACTGTGATGGTTAATTGGTCCTTATGGTAGTGTGATGTTTAAGTGGTTCTAATGGTACTGTGATGTTTAAGTGGTTCTGATGGTACTGTGATGGTTAAGTGGTCCTAATGCTACTGTGATAGTTAAGTGGTTCTGATGGTACTGTGACGGTTAAGTGGTCCTAATGGTACTGTGGTGGTTAAGTGGTCCTGATGGTACTAAGATGGTTTAGTGGTCTGAATGGTACTGTAATGTTTAAGTGGTCCTGATGGTAGTGCGATGGGTAAGTGGTCCTGATGGTACAAAGATGGTTAAGTGGTCTGACTGGTACTAAGATGGTTAAGTGGTCTGAATGGCAATGTGATGGTTAAGTGGTCCTAATGGTACTGTGGTTGTTAAGTGGTCCAGAGTGTACTAAGATGGTTAAGTGGTCTGAATGGTACTGTTATGGTTAAGTGGTCCAGATGGTACTAAGATGGTTAAGTGGTCTGAATGGTACTGTGGTGGTCAAGTGGTCCTGATGGTTTTAAGATGGTTAAGTGGTCTAAATGGTACTGTGATGGTTAAGTGGTCCTCATAGTACTAAGATTGTTAGTGGTCCTAATGGTAGTGCAATGGTTAAGTGGTTCCAATGGTACTGTTATGGTTAAGTGGTCCTAATGGTACTGTGGTGGTTAAGTGGTCCTAATGGTACGAAGATGGTTAAGTGGTCTGACTGGTACTAAGATGGTTAAGTGGTCTGAATGGCAATGTGATGGTTAAGTGGTCCTAATGGTACTGTGGTGGTTAAGTGGTCCTGATGGTACTAAGATGGTTAAGTGGTCTGAATGGTACTGTGGTGGTTAAGTGGTCCTGATGGTATTAAGATGGTTTAGTGGACTGAATGATACTGTGATGGTTAAGTGGTCCAGATGGTACTAAGATGGTTAAGTTGTCTGAATGGTACTGTGGTGGTTAAGTGGTTCTGATGGTTTTAAGATGGTTAAGTGGTCTAAATGATACTGTGCTGGTTAAGTGGTCCTCATAGTACTAAGATGGTTAAGTGGTCCTAATGTTAGTGCAATGGTTAAGTAGTTCCAATGGTACTGTTATGGTTAAGTGGTCCTAATGGTACTGTGGTGGTTAAGTGGTCCTAATGGTATTAAGATTTTTAAGTGGTTTAAATGGTACTGTGATGGTTAAGTGGTTCTAATTGTACTGTGATGGTTAAGTGGTTCTAATGGTACTGTGATGGTTGTGTGGTTCTAATGGTACTGTGATGTTTAAGTGGTTCTAATGGTGCTGCGATGTTTAAGTGGTTCTAATGGTACTGTGATGGTTAAGTGGTCCTAGTAGTAGTGTGATGTTCAAGTGGTTCTAATGGTACTGTGATGTTTAAGTGGTTCTAATGGTACTGTGATGTTTAAGTGGTACTAATAGTGCTGTGATGGTTAAGTGGTCCTAGTGTTAATGCGATAGTTAAGTGGTTCTAATGGTACTGTGGTGGTTAAGTGGTCCTAATGGTACTAAGATGGTTAAGTGGTTCTAATGGCACTGTGATGGTTAAGTGGTTCTAATGGTACTGTGATGGTTAAGTGGTCCTAGTGGTAGTGCGATGTTTAAGTGGTTCTAATGGTACTGTGAAGGTTATGTGGTTCTAATGGTATTGTGATGGGTAAGTGGTTCTAATGTCACTGTGATGTTTAAGTGGTTCTAATGGTACTGTGATGGTTAAGTGGTTCTCATGGTACTGTGATGTTTAAGTGGTTCTGATGGTACTGTGATGGTTAAGTGGATCTAATGGTACTGTGATGGTTATGTGGTTCTAATGGTACTGTGATGGTTAAGTGGTTCTAATGGTACTGTGATGGTTATGTGGTTCTAATGGTACTGTGATGGTTAAGTGGTCCTAGTGGTAGTGTTATGGTTAAGTGGTTCTAATGGTACTGTGATGGTTAAGTGGTCCTAGTGGTAGTGTGATGGTTAAGTGGTTCTAATGCTACTGTGATGGTTAAGTGGTCCAAATGGTACTGTGATGGTTAAGTGGTCCTTATGGTACTGTGAGGGTTAAGTGGTTCCAATGGTAATGTAATGGTTAAGTGGTCCTAATGGTAGTGCGATAGTTAAGTGGTTCTAATGATACTGTGATGGGTAAATGGTCTAAATGGTACTATGATGTTTAGTGGTTTTAATGGTACTGTGATTGTTAAGAGGTCCTAGTGGTAGTGCGATTGTTAAGTGGTTCTAATGGTACTGTGATGGTTAAGTGGTTTAAATGGTACTGTGATGTTTAAGTGGTTCTAATGGTGCTATGATGGATAAGTCGTCCTAGTGATAGTGCGATGGTTAAGTGGTTCTTATGGTACTGTGGTGGTTAAGTGGTCCTAATGGTACTGTGATGGTTAAGTGGTCCTAATGGTACTGTGATGGTTAAGTGGATCTAATGGTACTGTGGTGGTTAAGTGGTCCTGATGGTACTGTGGTGGTCAAATGGTCTGAATGTTACTCTGGTGGTTAAGTTGTCCTAATGGTACTGTGATGGTTAAGTGGTTTAAATGGTACTGTGGTGTTTAAGTGGTTCTAATGGTACTGTGATGTTTAAGTGGTTCTAATGGTGCTATGATGGATAAGTCGTCCTAGTGGTAGTGCGATGGTTAAGTGTTTCTAATGGTACTGTGGTGGTTAAGTGGTCCTAATGGTACTGTGATGGTTAAGTGGTCCTAATGGTACTGTGATGGTTAAGTGGTTCTGATGGTACTGTGACGGTTAAGTGGTCCTAATGGTACTGTGGTGGTTAAGTGGTCCTGATGGTACTAAGATGGTTAAGTGGTCTGAATGGTACTGTAATGTTTAAGTGGTCCTGATGGTAGTGCGATGGTTAAGTGGTCCTGATGGTACTAAGATGGTTAAGTGGTCTGACTGGTACTAGGATGGTTAAGTGGTCTGAATGGCAATGTGATGGTTAAGTGGTCCTAATGGTACTGTGGTGGTTAAGTGGTTCAGATGGTACTAAGATGGTTAAGTGGACTGAATGGTACTGTGATGGTTAAGTGGTCCAGATGGTACTAAGATGGTTAAGTGGTCTGAATGGTACTGTGGTGGTCAAGTGGTCCTGATGGTTTTAAGATGGTTAAGTGGTCTAAATGGTACTGTGATGCTTAAGTGGTCCTCACAGTACTAAGATGGTTAAGTGGTCCTAATGGTAGTGCAATGGTTAAGTGGTTCCAAAGGTACTGTTATGGTTAAGTGGTCCTAATGGTACTGTGGTGGTTAAGTGGTCCTAATGGTATTACGATTTCTAAGTGGTTCTAATGGTACTGTGATGGTTAAGTGGTCTTGATGGTACTAAGATGGTTAAGTGGTCTGAATGGTACTGTGGTGGTTAAGTGGTCCTGATGGTTATAAGATGTTTAAGTGGTCTAAATGATACTGTGGTGGTTAAGTGGTCCTCATAGTACTAAGATGTTTAAGTGGTCCTAGTGTTAGTGCAATGGTTAAGTGGTTCCAATGGTACTGTTATGGTTAAGTGGTTCTAATGGTGCTGCGATGTTTAAGTGGTTCTAATGGTACTGTGATGGTTAAGTGGTCCTAGTGGTAGTCTGATATTTAAGTGGTTCTAATGGTACTGTGATGTTTAAGTGGTTCTAATGGTACTGTGATGTTTAAGTGGTTCTAATAGTGCTGTGATAGTTAAGTGGTCCTAGTGTTAATGCGATAGTTAAGTGGTTCTAATGGTAGTGTGATGTTTAAGTGGTTCTAATGATACTGTGATGTTTAAGCGATTCTAATGGTACTGTGATGTTTAAGTGGTCCTAATGGTACTGTGATGGTTAAGTGGTCCTAATGGTACTGTGATGGTTAAGTGGTTCTGATGGTACTGTGACGGTTAAGTGGTCCTAATGGTACTGTGGTGGTTAAGTGGTCCTGATGGTACTAAGATGGTTAAGTGGTCTGAATGGTACTGTAATGTTTAAGTGGTCCTGATTGTAGTGCGATGGTTAAGTGGTCCTGATGGTACTAAGATGGTTAAGTGGTCTGACTGGTACTAGGATGGGTAAGTGGTCTGAATGGCAATGTGATGGTTAAGTGGTCCTAATGGTACCGTGGTGGTTATGTGGTCCAGATGGTACTAAGATGGTTAAGTGGTCTGAATGGTACTGTGGTGGTCAAGTGGTCCTGATGGTTTTAAGATGGTTAAGTGGTCTAAATGGTACTGTGATGCTTAAGTGGTCCTCATAGTACTAAGATGATTAAGTGGTCCTAATGGTAGTGCAATGATTAAGTGGTTCCAAAGGTACTGTTATGCTTAAGTGGTCCTAATGGTACTGTTGTGGTTAAGTGGTCCTAATGGTATTAAGATTTTTAAGTGGTTCTAATGGTACTGTGATGGTTAAGTGGTCTTGATGGTACTAAGATGGTTAAGTGGTCTGAATGGTACTGTGGTGGTTAAGTGGTCCTGATGGTATAAGATGGTTAAGTGGTCTGAATTATACTGTGATGGTTAAGTGGTCCAGATGGTACTAAGATGGTTAAGTGGTCTGAATGGTACTGTGGTGGTTAAGTGGTCCTGATGGTTATAAGATGGTTAAGTGGTCTAAATGATACTGTGGTGGTTAAGTGGTCCTCATAGTACTAAGATGTTTAAGTGGTCCTAATGTTAGTGCAATGGTTAAGTGGTTCCAATGGTACTGTTATGGTTAAGTGGTTCTAATGGTGCTGCGATATTTAAGTGGTTCTAATGGTACTGTGATGGTTAAGTGGTCCTAGTGGTAGTCTGATGTTTAAGTGGTTCTAATGGTAGTGTGATGTTTAAGTTGTTCTAATGGTACTGTGATGCTTAAGTGGTTCTAATGGTACTGTGATGTTTAAGTGGTTCTGATGGTACTGTGATGGTTAATTGGTCCTGATGGTAGTGCGATGGGTAAGTGGTCCTGATGGTACTAAGATGGTTAAGTGGTCTGACTGGTACTAAGATGGTTACGTGGTCTGAATGGCAATGTGATGGTTAAGTGGTCCTAGTGGTAGTGTGATGTTTAAGTGGTTCTGATGGTACTGTGATGTTTAAGTGGTTCTGATGGTACTGTGATGGTTAAGTGGTCCTAGTGGTAGTGTGATGTTTAAGTGGTTCTAATGGTACTGTGATATTTAAGTGGTTCTGATGGTACTGTGATGGTTAAGTGGTCCTAATGGTACTGTGGTGGTTAAGTGGTTCTGATGGTACTGTGACGGTTAAGTGGTTCTAATGGTACTGTGATGGTTAAGTGGTCATGATGGTACTGAGATGGTTAAGTGGTCTGAATGGTACTGTGGTGGTTAAGTGGTCCTGATGGTATTAAGATGGTTAAGTGGTCTGAATGATACTGTGATGGTTAAGTGGTCCAGATGGTACTAAGATGGTTAAGTGGTCTGAATGCTACTGTGGTGGTTAAGTGGTCCTGATGGTTATAAGATGGTTAAGTGGTCTGAATGATACTGTGGTGGTTAAGTGGTCCTCATAGTACTAAGATGTTTAAGTGGTCCTAATGTTAGTGCAATGGTTAAGTGGTTCCAATGGTACTGTTTTGATTAAGTGGTTCTAATGGTGCTGCGATGTTTAAGTGGTTCTAATGGTACTGTGATGGTTAAGTGGTCCTAGTGGTAGTCTGATGTTTAAGTGGTTCTAATGGTACTGTGATGTTTAAGTGGTTCTAATGGTACTGTGATGTTTAAGTTGTTGTGATGGTACTGTGATGTTTAAGTGGTTCTGATGGTACTGTGATGGTTAAGTGGTCCTAGTGGTAGTGTGATGTTTAAGTGGTTCTAATGGTACTGTGATGTTTAAGTGGTTCTGATGGTACAGTGATGGTTAAGTGGTCTGAATGGTACTGTGGTGGTCAAGTGGTCTTGATGGTACTGTGGTGGTTAAGTTGTCCTGATGTTACTAAGATGGTTAAGTGATCCAAATGGTACTGTGATGTTTAAGTGGTTCTAATGGTACTGTGATGTTTAAGTGGTTCTAATGGTGCTGTGATGGTAAAGAGGTCCTAGTGGTAGTGCGATGGTTAAGTGGTTCTAATGATACTGTGTTGGTTATGAGGTCCTAATGGTACTGTGATGGTTAAGTGGTTCTAATGATACTGTGATGGGTAAATGGTCTAAATGGTACTACGATGTTTAATTGTTCTATTGGTACTGTGATGGTTAAGTGGTTTTCGTGGTAGTGCGATGGTTAAGTGGTTCTAATGGTACTGTGGTGGTTAAGTGGTCTGAATGTTACTCTGGTGGTTAAGTTGTCCTAATGGTACTGTGATGGTTAAGTGGTTTAAATGGTACTGTGGTGTTTAAGTGGTTCAAATGGTACTGTGATGTTTAAGTGGTTCTAATGGTGCTACGATGGATAAGTGGTTCTGATGGTACTGTGATGGTTAAGTGGTCCAAGTGGTAGTGTGATGTTTAGTGGTTCTAATGATACTGTGATGTTTAAGTGGTTCTAATGGTACTGTGATGTTCAAGTGGTTCTGATGGTACTGTGATGGTTAAGTGGTCCTAGTGGTAGTGTGATGTTTAAGTGGTTCTTATGGTACTGTGATGTTTAAGTGGTTCTGATGGTACTGTGATGTTTAAGTGGTTCTGATGGTACTGTGATGGTTAAGTGGTCCTAGTGGTAGTGTGATGTTTAAGTGGTTCTAATGGTACTGTGATGTTTAAGTGGTTCTGATGGTACTGTGATGGTTAAGTGGTCCTAATGCTACTGTGATGGTTAAGTGGTTCTGATGGTACTGTGACGGTTAAGTGGTCCTAATGGCACTGTGGTGGTTAAGTGGTATGATGGTACTAAGATGGTTTAGTGGTCTGAATGGTACTGTAATGTTTAAGTGGTCCTGATGGTAGTGCGATGGGTAAGTGGTCCTGATGGTACAAAGATGGTTAAGTGGTCTGACTGGTACTAAGAAGGTTAAGTGGTCTGAATGGCAATGTGATGGTTAAGTGGTCCTAATGGTACTGTGGTGGTTAAGTGGTCCAGAGTGTACTAAGATGGTTAAGTGGTCTGAATGGTACTGTTATGGTTAAGTGGTCCAGATGGTACTAAGATGGTTAAGTGGTCTGAATGGTACTGTGGTGGTCAAGTGGTCCTGATGGTTTTAAGATGGTTAAGTGGTCTAAATGGTACTGTGATGGTTAAGTGGTCCTCATAGTACTAAGATTGTTAGTGGTCCTAATGGTAGTGCAAAGGTTAAGTGGTTCCAATGGTACTGTTATGGTTAAGTGGTCCTAATGGTACTGTGGTGGTTAAGTGGTCCTAATGGTACGAAGATGGTTAAGTGGTCTGACTGGTACTGTGGTGGTTAAGTGGTCCTGATGGTATTAAGATGGTTTAGTGGTCTGAATGATACTGTGATGGTTAAGTGGTCCAGATGGTACTAAGATGGTTAAGTAGTCTGAATGGTACTGTGGTGGTTAAGTGGTTCTGATGGTTTTAAGATGGTTAAGTGGTCTAAATGATACTGTGCTGGTTAAGTGGTCCTCATAGTACTAAGATGGTTAAGTGGTCCTAATGTTAGTGCAATGGTTAAGTGGTTCCAATGGTACTGTTATGGTTAAGTGGTCCTAATGGTACTGTGGTGGTTAAGTGGTCCTAATGGTATTAAGATTTTTAAGTGGTTTAAATGGTACTGTGATGGTTAAGTGGTTCTAATTGTACTGTGATGGTTAAGTGGTTCTAATGGTACTGTGATGGTTGTGTGGTTCTAATGGTACTGTGATGTTTAAGTGGTTCTAATGGTGCTGCGATGTTTAAGTGGTTCTAATGGTACTGTGATGGTTAAGTGGTCCTAGTAGTAGTGTGATGTTTAAGTGGTTCTAATGGTACTGTGATGTTCAAGTGGTTCTAATGGTACTGTGATGTTTAAGTGGTACTAATAGTGCTGTGATGGTTAAGTGGTCCTAGTGTTAATGCGATAGTTAAGTGGTTCTAATGGTACTGTGGTGGTTAAGTGGTCCTAATGGTACTAAGATGGTTAAGTGGTTCTAATGGCACTGTGATGGTTAAGGGGTTCTAATGGTACTGTGATGGTTAAGTGGTCCTAGTGGTAGTGCGATGTTTAAGTGGTTCTAATGGTACTGTGAAGTTTAAGTGGTTCTAATGGTATTGTGGTGGGTAAGTGGTTCTAATGTTACTGTGATGTTTAAGTAGTTTTAATGGTACTGTGATGGTTAAGTGGTTCTCATGGTACTGTGATGTTTAAGTGGTTCTGATGGTACTGTGATGGTTAAGTGGTTCTAATGGTACTGTGATGGTTAAGTGGTTCTAATGGTACTGTGATGGTTAAGTGGTTCTAATGGTACTGTGATGGTTAAGTGGTTCTAATGGTACTGTGATGGTTAAGTGGTCCTAGTGGTAGTGTTATGGTTAAGTGGTTCTAATGGTACTGTGATGGTTAAGTGGTCCTAGTGGTAGTGTGATGGTTAAGTGGTTCTAATGCTACTGTGATGGTTAAGTGGTCCAAATGGTACTGTGATGGTTAAGTGGTCCTTATGGTACTGTGAGGGTTAAGTGGTTCCAATGGTACTGTAATGGATAAGTGGTCCTAATGGTAGTGCGATAGTTAAGTGGTTCTAATGATACTGTGATGGGTAAATGGTCTAAATGGTACTATGATGTTTAGTGGTTTTAATGGTACTGTGATTGTTAAGAGGTCCTAGTGGTAGTGCGATTGTTAAGTGGTTCTAATGGTACTGTGATGGTTATGTGGTCCTAATGGTACTCTGGTGGTTAAGTTGTCCTAATGGTACTGTGATGGTTAAGTGGTTTAAATGGTACTGTGATGTTTAAGTGGTTCTGATGGTGCTATGATGGATAAGTCGTCCTAGTGAAAGTGCGATGGTTAAGTGGTTCTTATGGTACTGTGGTGGTTAAGTGGTCCTAATGGTACTGTGATGGTTAAGTGGATCTAATGGTACTGTGGTGGTTAAGTGGTCCTGAAGGTACTGTGGTGGACAAGTGGTCTGAATGTTACTCTGGTGGTTAAGTTGTACTAATGGTACTGTGATGGTTAAGTGGTTTAAATGGTACTGTGGTGTTTAAGTGGTTCTAATGGTACTGTGATGTTTAAGTGGTTCTAATGGTGCTATGATGGATAAGTCGTCCTAGTGGTAGTGCGATGGTTAAGTGGTTCTAATGGTACTGTGGTGGTTAAGTGGTCCTAATGGTACTGTGATGGTTAAGTGGTCCTAATGGTACTGTGATGGTTAAGTGGTTCTGATGGTACTGTGACGGTTAAGTGGTCCTAATGGTACTGTGGTGGTTAAGTGGTCCTGATGGTACTAAGATGGTTAAGTGCTCTGAATGGTACTGTAATGTTTAAGTGGTCCTGATGGTAGTGCGATGGTTAAGTGGTCCTGATGGTACTAAGATGGTTAAGTGGTCTGACTGGTACTAGGATGGTTAAGTGGTCTGAATGGCAATGTGATGGTTAAGTGGTCCTAATGGTACTGTGGTGGTTAAGTGGTCCAGATGGTACTAAGATGGTTAAGTGGACTGAATGGTACTGTGATTGTTAAGTGGTCCAGATGGTACTAAGATGGTTAAGCGGTCTGAATGGTACTGTGGTGGTCAAGTGGTCCTGATGGTTTTAAGATGGTTAAGTGGTCTAAATGGTACTGTGATGCTTAAGTGGTCCTCACAGTACTAAGATGGTTAAGTGGTCCTAATGGTAGTACAATGGTTAAGTGGTTCCAAAGGTACTGTTATGGTTAAGTGGTCCTAATGGTACTGTGGTGGTTAAGTGGTCCTAATGGTATTAAGATTTTTAAGTGGTTCTAATGGTACTGTGATGGTTAAGTGGTCTTGATGGTACTAAGATGGTTTAGTGGTCTGAATGGTACTGTGGTGGTTAAGTGGTCCTGATGGTATTAAGATGGTTAAGTGGTCTGAATGATACTGTGATGGTTAAGTGGTCCAGATGGTACTAAGATGGTTAAGTGGTCTGAATGGTACTGTGGTGGTTAAGTGGTCCTGATGGTTATAAGATGGTTAAGTGGTCTAAATGATACTGTGGTGGTTAAGTGGTCCTCATAGTACTAAGATGCTTAAGTGGTCCTAATGTTAGTGCAATGGTTAAGTGGTTCCAATGGTACTGTTATGGTTAAGTGGTTCTAATGGTGCTGCGATGTTTAAGTGGTTCTAATGGTACTGTGATGGTTAAGTGGTTCTAATGGTACTGTGATGGTTAAGTGGTCCTAGTGGTAGTCTGATGTTTAAGTGGTTCTAATGGTACTGTGATGTTTAAGTGGTTCTAAAGGTACTGTGATGTTTAAGTGGTTCTAATAGTGCTGTGATGGTTAAGTGGTCCTAGTGTTAATGCGATAGTTAAGTGGTTCTAATGGTAGTGTGATGTTTAAGTGGTTCTATTGATACTGTGATGTTTAAGCGGTTCTAATGGTACTGTGATGTTTAAGTGGTCCTAATGGTACTGTGATGGTTAAGTGGTCCTAATGGTACTGTGATGGTTAAGTGGTTCTGATGGTACTGTGACGGTTAAGTGGTCCTAATGGTACTGTGGTGGTTAAGTGGTCCTGATGGTACTAAGATGGTTAAGTGGTCTGAATGGTACTGTAATGTTTAAGTGGTCCTGATGGTAGTGCGATGGTTAAGTGGTCCTGATGGTACTAAGATGGTTAAGTGGTCTGACTGGTACTAGGATGGTTAAGTGGTCTGAATGGCAATTTGATGGTTAAGTGGTCCTAATGGTACCGTGGTGGTTAAGTGGTCCAGATGGTACTAAGATGGTTAAGTGGACTGAATGGTACTGTGATGGTTAAGTGGTCCAGATGGTACTAAGATGGTTAAGTGGTCTGAATGGTACTGTGGTGGTTAAGTGGTCCTGATGGTATTAAGATGGTTAAGTGGTCTGAATGATACTGTGATGGTTAAGTGGTCCAGATGGTACTAAGATGGTTAAGTGGTCTGAATGGTACTGTGGTGGTTAAGTGGTCCTGATGGTTATAAGATGGTTAAGTGGTCTAAATGATACTGTGGTGGTTAAGTGGTTCTCATAGTACTAAGATGTTTAAGTGGTCCTAATGTTAGTGCAATGGTTAAGTGGTTCCAATGGCACTGTTATGGTTAAGTGGTTCTAATGGTGCTGTGATGTTTAAGTGGTTCTAATGGTACTGTGATGGTTAAGTGGTCCTAGTGGTAGTCTGATGTTTAAGTGGTTCTAATGGTACTGTGATGTTTAAGTGGTTCTAATGGTACTGTGATGTTTAAGTGGTTCTAATAGTGCTGTGATGGTTAAGTGGTCCTAGTGTTAATGCGATAGTTAAGTGGTTCTAATGGTAGTGTGATGTTTAAGTGGTTCTAATGGTACTGTGATGGTTAAGTGGTTCTCATGGTACTGTGATGTTTAAGTGGTTCTGATGGTACTGTGATGGTTAAGTGGTTCTAATGGTACTGTGATGGTTAAGTGGTTCTAATGGTACTGTGATGGTTAAGTGGTTCTAATGGTACTGTGATGGTTAAGTGGTTCTAATGGTACTGTGATGGTTAAGTGGTCCTAGTGGTAGTGTTATGGTTAAGTGGTTCTAATGGTACTGTGATGGTTAAGTGGTCCTAGTGGTAGTGTGATGGTTAAGTGGTTCTAATGCTACTGTGATGGTTAAGTGGTCCAAATGGTACTGTGATGGTTAATTGGTCCTTATGGTACTGTGAGGGTTAAGTGGTTCTAATGGTACTGTAATGGTTAAGTGGTCCTAATGGTAGTGCGATAGTTAAGTGGTTCTAATGATACTGTGATGGGTAAATGGTCTAAATGGTACTATGATGTTTAGTGGTTTTAATGGTACTGTGATTGATAAGAGGTCCTAGTGGTAGTGCGATTGTTAAGTGGTTCTAATGGTACTGTGGTGGTTAAGTGTTCCTGATGGTACTACGATGGTTAAGTGGTCTGAATGGTACTGTGGTGGTCAAGTGGTCTTGATAGTACTGTGGTGGTTATGTTGTCCTGATGTTACTAAGATGGTTAAGTGATCCAAAGGGTACTGTGATGTTTAAGTGGTTCTAATTTTACTGTGATGTTTAAGTGGTTCTAATGGTGCTGTGATGGTTAAGAGGTTCTAGTGGTAGTGCGATGGTTAAGTGGTTCTAATGGTACTGTGATGGTTATTTGGTCCTAATGGTACTCTGGTGGTTAAGTTGTCCTAATGGTACTGTGAAGGTTAAGTGGTTTAAATGGTACTGTGATGTTTAACTGGTTCTAATGGTGCTATGATGGATAAGTCGTCCTAGTGGTGGTGCGATGGTTAAGTGGTTCTAATGGTACTGCGGTGGTTAAGTGGTCCTAATGGTACTGTGATGGTTAAGTGGTCCTAATGGTACTGTGATGGTTAAGTGGTTCTGATGGTACTGTGACGGTTAAGTGGTCATAATGGTACTGTTGTGGTTAAGTGGTCCTGATGGTACTAAGATGGTTAAGTGGTCTGAATGGTACTGTAATGTTTAAGTGGTCCTGATGGTAGTGCGATGGTTAAGTGGTCCTGATGGTACTAAGATGGTTAAGTGGTCTGACTGGTACTAGGATGGTTAAGTGGTCTGAATGGCAATGTGATGGTTAAGTGGTCCTAATGGTACTGTGGTGGTTAAGTGGTCCAGATGGTACTAAGATGGTTAAGTGGACTGAATGGTACTGTGATGGTTAAGTGGTCCAGATGGTACTAAGATGGTTAAGTGGTCTGAATGGTACTGTGGTGGTCAAGTGGTCCTGATGGTTTTAAGATGGTTAAGTGGTCTAAATGGTACTGTGGTGGTTAAGTGGTCCTCATAATACTAAGATGTTTAAGTGGTCCTAATGTTAGTGCAATGGTTAAGTGGTTCCAATGGTACTATTATGGTTAAGTGGTTCTAATGGTGCTGCGATGTTTAAGTGGTTCTAATGGTACTGTGATGGTTAAGTGGTCCTAGTGGTAGTCTGATGATTAAGTGGTTCTAATGGTACTGTAATGTTTAAGTGGTTCTAATGGTACTGTGATGTTTAAGTGGTTCTAATAGTGCTGTGATGGTTAAGTGGTCCTAGTGTTAATGCGATAGTTAAGTGGTTCTAATGGTAGTGTGATGTTTAAGTGGTTCTAATGATACTGTGATGTTTAAGCGGTTCTAATGGTACTGTGATGTTTAAGTGGTTCTGATGGTACGGTGATGGTTAAGTGGTCCGTCCTAGTGGTAGTGTGATGTTTAAGTGGTTCTAATGGTACTGTGATGTTTAAGTGGTTCTGATGGTACTGTGATTGTTAAGTGGTCCTAATGGTAGTGTGATGTTTAAGTTGTTCTAATGGTACTGTGATGTTTAATTGGTTCTGATGGTACTGTGATGTTTAAGTGGTTCTAATGGTACTGTGATGGTTAAGTGGTTCTAATGGTACTGTGATGTTTAAGTGGTTCTGATGGTACTGTGATGGTTAAGTGGTCCTAGTGGTAGTGTGATGTTTAGTGGTTCTAATGATACTGTGATGTTTAAGTGGTTCTAATGGTACTGTGATGTTTAAGTAGTTATGATGGTACTGTGATGCTTAAGTGGTTCTAATGGTACTGTGATGGTTAAGTGGTTCTAATGGTACTGTGATGTTTAAGTGGTTCTGATGGTACTGTGATGGTTAAGTGGTCCTAGTGGTAGTGTGATGTTTAAGTGGTTCTAATGGTACTGTGATATTTTAGTGGTTCTGATGGTACTGTGATGGTTAAGTGGTCCTAATGGTACTGTGGTGGTTAAGTGGTTGTGATGGTACTGTGACGGTTAAGTGGTCCTAATGGTACTGTGGTGGTTAAGTGGTCCTGATGGTACTAAGATGGTTTAGTGGTGTGAATGGTACTGTAATGTTTAAGTGGTCCTGATGGTAGTGCGACGGGTAAGTAGTCCTAATGGTACTAAGATGGTTAAGTGGTCTGACTGGTACTAAGATGGTTAAGTGGTCTGAATGGCAATGTGATGGTTAAGTCGTCCTAATGGGTACTGTGGTGGTTAAGTGGTCCAGAGTGTACTAAGATAGTTAAGTGGTCTGAATGGTACTGTGATGGTTAAGTGGTCCAGATGGTACTAAGATGGTTAAGTGGTCTGATTGGTACTGTGGTGGTCAAGCGGTTCTGATGGTTTTAAGATGGTTAAGTGGTCTAAATGGTACTGTGATGGTTAAGTGGTCGTCATAGTACTAAGATTGTTAAGTTGTCCTAATGGTAGTGCAATGGTTAAGTGGTTCCAATGGTACTGTTATGGTTAAGTGGTCCTAATGGTACTGTGGTGGTTAAGTGGTCCTAATGGAACTAAGATGGTTAAGTGGTCTGACTGGTACTAAGATGGTTAAGTTGTCTGAATGGCAATGTGATGGTTATGTGGTCCTAATGGTACTGTGGTGGTTAAGTGGTCCTGATGGTAGTAAGATGGTTAAGTGGTCTGAATGGTACTGTGGTGGGTAAGTGGTCCTGATGGTATTAAGATGGTTAAGTGGTCTGAATGATACTGTGATGGTTAAGTGGTCCTAGTGTTAATGCGATAGTTAAGTGGTTCAAATGGTAGTGTGATGTTTAAGTGGTTCTAATGATACTGTGATGTTTAAGCGGTTCTAATGGTACTGTGATGTTTAAGTGGTTCTGATGGTACTGTGATGGTTAAGTGGTTCTAATGGTACTGTGATGGTTAAGTGGTTCTAATGGTACTGTGATGTTTAAGTGGTTCTGATGGTACTGTGATGGTTAAGTGGTTCTAATGGTACTGTGATGGTTAAGTGGTTATAATGGTACTGTGATGTTTAAGTGGTTCTGATGGTACTGTGATGGTTAAGTGGTCCTGATGGTACTGTGATGTTTAAGTGGTTCTGATGGTACTGTGATGGTTAAGTGGTCCTAGTGGTACTGTGATGTTTAAGTGGTTCTAATGGTACTGTGATGGTTAAGTGGTTATAATGGTACTGTGATGTTTAAGTGGTTCTGATGGTACTGTGATGGTTAAGTGGTCCTGATGGTAGTGCGATGGGTAAGTGGTCCTGATGGTACTAAGATGGTTAAGTGGTCTGACTGGTACTAAGATGGTTAAGTGGTCTGCATGGCAATGTGATGGTTAAGTGGTCCTAATGTTACTGTGGTGGTTAAGTGGTCCTAGTGGTAGTGTGATGTTTAAGTGGTTCTGATTGTACTGTGATGTTTAAGTGGTTCTGATGGTACTGTGATGGTTAAGTGGTTCTAATGGTACTGTGATGTTTAAGTGGTTCTAATGGTACTGTGATGGTTAAGTGGTTCTAATGGTACTGTGATGGTTAAGTGGTTCTAATGGTACTGTGATGTTTAAGTGGTTCTGATGGTACTGTGATATTTAAGTGGTTCTGATGGTACTGTGATGGTTAAGTGGTCCTAATGGTACTGTGGTGGTTAAGTGGTTCTGATGGTACTGTGACGGTTAAGTGGTCCTAATGGTACTGTGGTGGTTAAGTGGTTCTGATGGTACTGTGATGGTTAAGTGGTCCTAGTGGTAGTGTGATGTTTAGTGGTTCTAATGATACTGTGATGTTTAAGTGGTTCTAATGGTACTGTGATGTTTAAGTGGTTCTGATGGTTCTGTGATGTTTAAGTGGTTCTAATGGTACTGTGATGGTTAAGTGGTTCTAATGGTACTGTGATGTTTAAGTGGTTCTGATGGTACTGTGATGGTTAAGTGGTCCTGATGGTTGTGCGATGGGTAAGTGGTCCTGATGGTACTAACATGGTTAAGTGGTCTGACTGGTACTAAGATGGTTAAGTGGTCTGAATGGCAATGTGATGGTTAAGTGATCCTAGTGGTAGTGTGATGTTTAAGTGGTTCTGATGGTACTGTGATGTTTAAGTGGTTCTGATGGTACTGTGATGGTTAAGTGGTCCTAGAGGTAGTGTGATGTTTAAGTGGTTCTAATGGTACTGTGATATTTAAGCGGTTCTGATGGTGCTGTGATGGTTAAGTGGTCCTAATGGTACTGTGGTGGTTAAGTGGTTCAGATGGTACTGTGACGGTTAAGTGGTTCTAATGGTACTGTGATGGTTAAGTGGTCCTGATGGTACTAAGATGGTTAAGTGGTCTGAATGGTACTGTGGTGGTTAAGTGGTCCTGATGGTATTAAGATGGTTAAGTGGTCTGAATGATACTGTTATGGTTAAGTGGTCCAGATGGTACTAAGATGGTTAAGTGGTCTGAATGGTACTGTGGTGGTTAAGTGGTCCTGATGGTTTTAAGATGGTTAATTGGTCTAAATGATACTGTGGTGGTTAAGTGGTCCTCATAGTACTAAGATGTTTAAGTGGTCCTAATGTTAGTGCAATGGTTAAGTGGTTCCAATGGTACTGTTATGGTTAAGTGGTTCTAATGGTGCTGCGATGTTTAAGTGGTTCTAATGGTACTGTGATGGTTAAGTGGTCCTAGTGGTAGTCTGATGTTTAAGTGGTTCTAATGGTACTGTGATGTTTAAGTGGTTCTAATGGTACTGTGATGTTTAAGTGGTTCTAATAGTGCTGTGATGGTTAAGTGGTCCTAGTGTTAATGCGATAGTTAAGTGGTTCTAATGGTAGTGTGATGTTTAAGTGGTTCTAATGATACTGTGATGTTTAAGCGGTTCTAATGGTACTGTGATGTTTAAGTGGTTCTGATGGTACTGTGATTGTTAAGTGGTCCTAGTGGTAGTGTGATGTTTAAGTGGTTCTAATGGTACTGTGATGTTTAAGTGGTTCTAATAGTGTTGTGATGGTTAAGTGGTCCTAGTGTTAATGCGATAGTTAAGTGGTTCTAATGGTAGTGTGATGTTTAAGTGGTTCTAATGATACTGTGATGTTTTAGCGGTTCTAATGGTACTGTGATGTTTAAGTGGTTCTGATGGTACTGTGATGGTTAAGTGGTCTTAGTGGTAGTGTGATGTTTAAGTGGTTATAATGGTACTGTGATGTTTAAGTGGTTCTGATGGTACTGTGATGTTTAAGTGGTTCTAATGGTACTGTGATGTTTAAGTGGTTCTGATGGTACTGTGATGTTTAAGTGGTTCTAATGGTACTGTGATAGTTAAGTGGTTCTAATGGTACTGTGATGTTTAAGTGGTTCTGATGGTACTGTGATGGTTAAGTGGTCCTAGTGGTAGTGTGATGTTTAGTGGTTCTAATGATACTGTGACGTTTAAGTGGTTTTAATGGTACTGTGATGTTTAAGTGGTTCTGATGGTACTGTGATGTTTAAGTGGTTCTAATGGTACTGTGATGGTTAAGTGGCTCTAATGGTACTGTGATGTTTAAGTGGTTCTGATGGTACTGTGATGGTTAAGTGGTCCTGATGGTAGTGCGATGGGTAAGTGGTCCTGATGGTACTAAGATGGTTAAGTGGTCTGACTGGTACTAAGATGGTTAAGTGGTCTGAATGGCAATGTGATGGTTAAGTGGTCCTAGTGGTAGTGTGATGTTTAAGTGGTTCTGATGGTACTGTGATGTTTAAGTGGTTCTGATGGTACTGTGATGGTTAAGTGGTCCTAGTGGTAGTGTGATGTTTAAGTGGTTCTAATGGTACTGCGATATTTAAGTGGTTCTGATGGTACTGTGATGGTTAAGTGGTCCTGATGGTACTGTGGTGTTTAAGTGGTTCTGATGGTAGTGTGACGGTTAAGTGGTCATAATGGTACTGTGGTGGTTAAGTGGTCCTGATGGTACTAAGATGGTTTATTGGTGTGAATGGTACTGTAATGTTTAAGTGGTACTGATGGTAGTGCGATGGGTAAGTGGTCCTAATGGTACTAAGATGGTTAAGTGGTCTGACTGGTACTAAGATGGTTAAGTGGTCTGAATGGCAATGTGATGGTTATGTGGTCCTAATGGGTACTGTGGTGGTTAAGTGGTCCAGAGTGTACTAAGATGGTTAAGTGGTCTGAATGGTACTGTGATGGTTAAGTGGTTCCGATGGTACTGTTATGGTTAAGTGGTCCTAATGGTACTGTGGCGGTTAGGTGGTCCTAATGGTACGAAGATGGTTAAGTGATCTGACTGGTTCTAAGATGGTTAAGTGGTCTGAATGGCAATGTGATGGTTAAGTGGTCCTAATGGTACTGTGGTGGTTAAGTGGTCCTGATGGTACTAAGATGGTTAAGTGGTCTGAATGGTACTGTGGTGGTTAAGTGGTTCTGATGTTTTTAAGATGGTTAAGTGGTCTAAATGATACTGTGCTGGTTAAGTGGTCCTCATAGTACTAAGATGGTTAAGTGGTCCTAATGTTAGTGCAATGGTTAAGTGGTTCCAATGGTACTGTGGTGGTTTAGTGGTCCTAATTGGTATTAAGATTTTTAAGTGGTTTAAATGGTACTGTGATGGTTAAGTGGTCCTAGTGTTAATGCGATAGTTAAGTGGTTCTAATGGTACTGTGGTGGCTAAGTGGTCCTAATGGTACTAAGATGGTTATGTGGTTCTAATGGTACTGTGATGGTTAAGTGGTTCTAATGGTACTGTGATGGTTAAGTGGTCCGAGTGGTAGTGCGATGTTTAAGTGGTTATATTGGTACTGTGATGGTTAAGTGGTTCTAATGGTATTGTGATGGGTAAGTGGTTCTAATGTTACTGTGATGTTTAAGTGGTTCTAATGGTACTGTGATGGTTAAGTGGTTCTCATGGTACTGTGATGTTTAAGTGGTTCTGATGGTACTGTGATGGTTAAGTGGTTCTAATGGTACTGTGATGGTTAAGTGGTTCTAATGGTACTGTGATGGTTAAGTGGTTCTAATGGTACTGTGATGGTTAAGTGGTTCTAATGGTACTGTGATGGTTAAGTGGTCCTAGTGGTAGTGTTATGGTTAAGTGGTTCTAATGGTACTGTGATGGTTAAGTGGTCCTAGTGGTAGTGTGATGGTTAAGTGGTTCTAATGCTACTGTGATGGTTAAGTGGTCCAAATGGTACTGTGATGGTTAATTGGTCCTTATGGTACTGTGAGGGTTATGTGGTTCTAATGGTACTGTAATGGTTAAGTGGTCCTAATGGTAGTGCGATAGTTAAGTGGTTCTAATGATACTGTGATGGGTAAATGGTCTAAATGGTACTATGATGTTTAGTGGTTTTAATGGTACTGTGATTGATAAGAGGTCCTAGTGGTAGTGCGATTGTTAAGTGGTTCTAATGGTACTGTGGTGGTTAAGTGTTCCTGATGGTACTACGATGGTTAAGTGGTCTGAATGGTACTGTGGTGGTCAAGTGGTCTTGATAGTACTGTGGTGGTTATGTTGTCCTGATGTTACTAAGATGGTTAAGTGATCCAAATGGTACTGTGATGTTTAAGTGGTTCTAATTTTACTGTGATGTTTAAGTGGTTCTAATGGTGCTGTGATGGTTAAGAGGTCCTAGTGGTAGTGCGATGGTTAAGTGGTTCTAATGGTACTGTGATGGTTATTTGGTCCTAATGGTACTCTGGTGGTTAAGTTGTCCTAATGGTACTGTGAAGGTTAAGTGGTTTAAATGGTACTGTGATGTTTAACTGGTTCTAATGGTGCTATGATGGATAAGTCGTCCTAGTGGTGGTGCGATGGTTAAGTGGTTCTAATGGTACTGCGGTGGTTAAGTGGTCGTAATGGTACTGTGATGGTTAAGTGGTCCTAATGGTACTGTGATGGTTAAGTGGTTCTGATGGTACTGTGACGGTTAAGTGGTCATAATGGTACTGTTGTGGTTAAGTGGTCCTGATGGTACTAAGATGGTTAAGTGGTCTGAATGGTACTGTAATGTTTAAGTGGTCCTGATGGTAGTGCGATGGTTAAGTGGTCCTGATGGTACTAAGATGGTTAAGTGGTCTGACTGGTACTAGGATGGTTAAGTGGTCTGAATGGCAATGTGATGGTTAAGTGGTCCTAATGGTACTGTGGTGGTTAAGTGGTCCAGATGGTACTAAGATGGTTAAGTGGACTGAATGGTACTGTGATGGTTAAGTGGTCCAGATGGTACTAAGATGGTTAAGTGGTCTGAATGGTACTGTGGTGGTCAAGTGGTCCTGATGGTTTTAAGATGGTTAAGTGGTCTAAATGGTACTGTGGTGGTTAAGTGGTCCTCATAATACTAAGATGTTTAAGTGGTCCTAATGTTAGTGCAATGGTTAAGTGGTTCCAATGGTACTGTTATGGTTAAGTGGTTCTAATGGTGCTGCGATGTTTAAGTGGTTCTAATGGTACTGTGATGGTTAAGTGGTCCTAGTGGTAGTCTGATGATTAAGTGGTTCTAATGGTACTGTAATGTTTAAGTGGTTCTAATGGTACTGTGATGTTTAAGTGGTTCTAATAGTGCTGTGATGGTTAAGTGGTCCTAGTGTTAATGCGATAGTTAAGTGGTTCTAATGGTAGTGTGATGTTTAAGTGGTTCTAATGATACTGTGATGTTTAAGCGGTTCTAATGGTACTGTGATGTTTAAGTGGTTCTGATGGTACGGTGATGGTTAAGTGGTCCGTCCTAGTGGTAGTGTGATGTTTAAGTGGTTCTAATGGTACTGTGATGTTTAAGTGGTTCTGATGGTACTGTGATTGTTAAGTGGTCCTAATGGTAGTGTGATGTTTAAGTTGTTCTAATGGTACTGTGATGTTTAATTGGTTCTGATGGTACTGTGATGTTTAAGTGGTTCTAATGGTACTGTGATGGTTAAGTGGTTCTAATGGTACTGTGATGTTTAAGTGGTTCTGATGGTACTGTGATGGTTAAGTGGTCCTAGTGGTAGTGTGATGTTTAGTGGTTCTAATGATACTGTGATGTTTAAGTGGTTCTAATGGTACTGTGATGTTTAAGTAGTTCTGATGGTACTGTGATGCTTAAGTGGTTCTAATGGTACTGTGATGGTTAAGTGGTTCTAATGGTACTGTGATGTTTAAGTGGTTCTAATGGTACTGTGATATTTTAGTGGTTCTGATGGTACTGTGATGTTTAAGTAGTTCTGATGGTACTGTGATGCTTAAGTGGTTCTAATGGTACTGTGATGGTTAAGTGGTTCTAATGGTACTGTGATGTTTAAGTGGTTCTGATGGTACTGTGATTGTTAAGTGGTCCTAATGGTAGTGTGATGTTTAAGTTGTTCTAATGGTACTGTGATGTTTAATTGGTTCTGATGGTACTGTGATGTTTAAGTGGTTCTAATGGTACTGTGATGGTTAAGTGGTTCTAATGGTACTGTGATGTTTAAGTGGTTCTGATGGTACTGTGATGGTTAAGTGGTCCTAGTGGTAGTGTGATGTTTAGTGGTTCTAATGATACTGTGATGTTTAAGTGGTTCTAATGGTACTGTGATGTTTAAGTAGTTCTGATGGTACTGTGATGCTTAAGTGGTTCTAATGGTACTGTGATGGTTAAGTGGTTCTAATGGTACTGTGATGTTTAAGTGGTTCTAATGGTACTGTGATATTTTAGTGGTTCTGATGGTACTGTGATGTTTAAGTAGTTCTGATGGTACTGTGATGCTTAAGTGGTTCTAATGGTACTGTGATGGTTAAGTGGTTCTAATGGTACTGTGATGTTTAAGTGGTTCTGATGGTACTGTGATTGTTAAGTGGTCCTAATGGTAGTGTGATGTTTAAGTTGTTCTAATGGTACTGTGATGTTTAATTGGTTCTGATGGTACTGTGATGTTTAAGTGGTTCTAATGGTACTGTGATGGTTAAGTGGTTCTAATGGTACTGTGATGTTTAAGTGGTTCTGATGGTACTGTGATGGTTAAGTGGTCCTAGTGGTAGTGTGATGTTTAGTGGTTCTAATGGTACTGTGATGTTTAAGTAGTTCTGATGGTACTGTGATGCTTAAGTGGTTCTAATGGTACTGTGATGGTTAAGTGGTTCTAATGGTACTGTGATGTTTAAGTGGTCCTAATGGTACTGTGGTGGTTAAGTGGTTGTGATGGTACTGTGACGGTTAAGTGGTCCTAATGGTACTGTGGTGGTTAAGTGGTCCTGATGGTACTAAGATGGTTTAGTGGTGTGAATGGTACTGTAATGTTTAAGTGGTCCTGATGGTAGTGCGATGGGTAAGTGGTCCTAATGGTACTAAGATGGTTAAGTGGTCTGACTGGTACTAAGATGGTTAAGTGGTCTGAATGGCAATGTGATGGTTAAGTCGTCCTAATGGGTACTGTGGTGGTTAAGTGGTCCAGAGTGTACTAAGATAGTTAAGTGGTCTGAATGGTACTGTGATGGTTAAGTGGTCCAGATGGTACTAAGATGGTTAAGTGGTCTGATTGGTACTGTGGTGGTCAAGCGGTTCTGATGGTTTTAAGATGGTTAAGTGGTCTAAATGGTACTGTGATGGTTAAGTGGTCGTCATAGTACTAAGATTGTTAAGTTGTCCTAATGGTAGTGCAATGGTTAAGTGGTTCCAATGGTACTGTTATGGTTAAGTGGTCCTAATGGTACTGTGGTGGTTAAGTGGTCCTAATGGAACTAAGATGGTTAAGTGGTCTGACTGGTACTAAGATGGTTAAGTTGTCTGAATGGCAATGTGATGGTTATGTGGTCCTAATGGTACTGTGGTGGTTAAGTGGTCCTGATGGTAGTAAGATGGTTAAGTGGTCTGAATGGTACTGTGGTGGGTAAGTGGTCCTGATGGTATTAAGATGGTTAAGTGGTCTGAATGATACTGTGATGGTTAAGTGGTCCTAGTGTTAATGCGATAGTTAAGTGGTTCAAATGGTAGTGTGATGTTTAAGTGGTTCTAATGATACTGTGATGTTTAAGCGGTTCTAATGGTACTGTGATGTTTAAGTGGTTCTGATGGTACTGTGATGGTTAAGTGGTTCTAATGGTACTGTGATGGTTAAGTGGTTCTAATGGTACTGTGATGTTTAAGTGGTTCTGATGGTACTGTGATGGTTAAGTGGTTCTAATGGTACTGTGATGGTTAAGTGGTTATAATGGTACTGTGATGTTTAAGTGGTTCTGATGGTACTGTGATGGTTAAGTGGTCCTGATGGTACTGTGATGTTTAAGTGGTTCTGATGGTACTGTGATGGTTAAGTGGTCCTAGTGGTACTGTGATGTTTAAGTGGTTCTAATGGTACTGTGATGGTTAAGTGGTTATAATGGTACTGTGATGTTTAAGTGGTTCTGATGGTACTGTGATGGTTAAGTGGTCCTGATGGTAGTGCGATGGGTAAGTGGTCCTGATGGTACTAAGATGGTTAAGTGGTCTGACTGGTACTAAGATGGTTAAGTGGTCTGCATGGCAATGTGATGGTTAAGTGGTCCTAATGTTACTGTGGTGGTTAAGTGGTCCTAGTGGTAGTGTGATGTTTAAGTGGTTCTGATTGTACTGTGATGTTTAAGTGGTTCTGATGGTACTGTGATGGTTAAGTGGTTCTAATGGTACTGTGATGTTTAAGTGGTTCTAATGGTACTGTGATGGTTAAGTGGTTCTAATGGTACTGTGATGGTTAAGTGGTTCTAATGGTACTGTGATGTTTAAGTGGTTCTGATGGTACTGTGATATTTAAGTGGTTCTGATGGTACTGTGATGGTTAAGTGGTCCTAATGGTACTGTGGTGGTTAAGTGGTTCTGATGGTACTGTGACGGTTAAGTGGTCCTAATGGTACTGTGGTGGTTAAGTGGTCCTGATGGTACTAAGAGGGTTTAGTGGTGTGAATGGTACTGTAATGTTTAAGTGGTCCTGATGGTAGTGCGATGGGTAAGTGGTCCTAATGGTACTAAGATGGTTAAGTGGTCTGACTGGTACTAAGATGGTTAAGTGGTCTGGATGGTACTGTGATGGTTAAGTGGTCCAGATGGTACTAAGATGTTTAAGTGGTCTGAATGGTGTTGTGGTGGTCAAGTGGTCCTGATGGTTTTAAGATGGTTAAGTGGTCTAAATGGTACTGTGATGGTTAAGTGGTCCTCATAGTACTAAGATTGTTAAGTGGTCCTAATGGTAGTGCAATGGTTAAGTGGTTCCAATGGTACTGTTATGGTTAAGTGGTCCTAATGGTACTGTGGTGGTTAAGTGGTCCTAATGGTACGAATATGGTTAAGTGGTATGACTGGTACTAAGATGGTTAAGTGGTCTGAATGGCAATGTGATGGTTAAGTGGTCCTAATGGTACTGTGCTTGTTAAGTGGTCCTGATGGTACTAAGATGGTTAAGTGGTCTGAATGGTACTGTGGTGGTTAAGTGGTCCTGATGGTGTTAAGATGGTTAAGTGGTCTGAATGATACTGTGATGGTTAAGTGGTCCAGATGGTACTAAGATGGTTAAGTTGTCTGAATGGTTGTCAGAAATAGATTTAATCATTTATGTAACTTTATACATTTATATGAAACTCCGAATGAAACCAGCTTGACACGACTAAATTTCTGGTATTGTTGTCACCGTAACCGCGATCGTTTTTATCACGTGTGAGCTCGACCCCGAGCAAAATTTCGGGTATCTTCGGAGATCACGTGGGTATTTTATGAGAGAGCACACCAGGTGTACGAGTATCACGCAAAAGGCGAGGCAGTTTTTGTGAGACGGCTTCAAGTTTCATTGTCCGGGAACAACACTTTTACATGGGAAGGTTCTTCATAGACACGGCGTTGGATTACAGGGAGTGCCAGACGACTAATACAGGTGTGTTATTTCATGGGCAAGTCCCTAAATTTATGTCATATCGGGAAAGGGCCACGTCATCGTTTTCCGGCGTGGTTGACTTGAGACATATCGCTGTATACTTCCAGGGAAATAGCCGTAAAGCCCGAGTTGGTTGGTTAGGAAGTGAGTTGATGATGGATAAATAACCGCAGTAATTAAATATCGCTTTGTGGTATTCGCGAACGCAGACTTTCGGCGATTCTGTTACGAAAACGGTTATTTGTGGTCCCAAGTGTGCGTGCTTTGTTCGGACAATACATTGTTGACATCGTGTCGCGTGTCTTCATTGTGGATTACTTGCTGTCGCGTGCCGCGTGTTGTGTCATCGTGTTGATTGTTCATGGTCGTGTGCCGTCTCCATTGTTTACCTACTTTCGCGTGTATGCGTGTATCGGACGTTCATCGGTCGTTCCGCGTTGATGCGTACTGCTTCGTGTGTCGAGAGACAATATCGCTTATTATTATAAAAGACATACATCGCCGAGAACTCTAGATAAGTGTATCACTTTATTGTTAAGTCTTTTAGAGCTTAAACCATTGTAATGATTCGTGAGCCCACCAAGGTTGTAAACCATTGCTTGGTGACATAAATTACATGCTGTATTTTTCATGCTCTTGTTGATGATTATTATAGGTAAATATAGTCTGTGCAGCTTGCCTTGAACTCAGTCGCAATTGTCATTTTATTTCGTTTTGTTCATAAAGTGGCGACCACCACGGCCGCTTTTCCGCCATTTTGTGACAACTGGTGCCGAGACCAGGATTCACTTTAAGCTAGTTTGTGAGGACTGATATAAATTCTTTCTAAATACTATTTAGGCTCTTGGCGACTTGAGTTCATTGGCAACTGCCAGTTTTGGAGCTCGTCTCTAAGGCACACGTTGTAAATATTGGTAGGTCAATTTGTCAGGTCATTGTACAGAATAATGGATTACGAAAAATGGGTGAAATTAGGAGAAAGGGCGGGACTGACTGGTGAGTCTCTTATAGAATTCGTTGAGAAGCGTGAGCAGCAGGTCATTGAGAGGGAGGAACGTTCTCAGAAGAGAGCAGAACAAAAACTACTGGAGGAGGAAAATAGAAAAAGAAAGGAGGAAGACAAGCAAAGTGCCCTCAGAAGGGAGGAGGAGGAAAGGCAGATCAGATTAAGTGAAATAGAACTGAAAATAAAAAAAGAACTGGCACAGATACAGCGAGAGGATACAGAGAGACTTGCACAGATCAAGAGAGAAGAAGACGAGAGGGAAATACAAATTTTGGAATTGAAGTCTGAGTTACCATCAGTCCAAACCGGTGAGTCCAAAATGAATGCAGGGGAAAAGACTCTGCGTCCTAAACTAGCAAAATTTGAGGAAGGTGATGATATGGATGCCTTCATAGAAAGGTTTGAACGCTTTGCAAAAATACAGGGTTGGCCAACAAACACTTGGGTGGTTAGTCTGAGTCCACTATTAGCAGGCAAGGGACTGGAGGTTTATGCCAGTATGCCGCCTGATGCGATGGATGACTATGATCTTCTAAAGAAGGCGCTGCTGAAAAGGTATGAGCTAACCGAAGAGGGATTTCACAAGAAATTCAGAGAAAGCAAACCTGAAAAGGATGATACAGTGTTCCAGTTTATTGCACGGCTCAATCGATTCCTTTCAAGATGGATTGGAATGACAGGTATAGTTGAAACGTTTGAAGGACTAGTAGATTTGTTGATACGGGAACAATTTTTACATGTATGCTCCCCTGAACTTGCCCTGTTCCTGAAAGAAAGAGTACCTAAGAGTGTTGCAGAAATGACATGTTTAGCCGAGCAGTATGTGGAAGCTCATGGGGATAGCATTTCCCGGCTAACAAAAGGTAACCAGGGTAGCGTGAACAAAATAAACACGAAATCAAAATTTAATTCTCAACGAAAGCCTATGGATGCAAATGGGAAGAAAAAGGCATGTTTTATTTGCCATAAGGAAGGCCATTTTGCAGTGAAATGCCCAGAAAGAAAGAAGATGGCAGCCATCATCCCACAACTGCAAAACCAAGACAGTACCCTTAATGAACAATCAAAGCTGTCTCCCCATGATTCACTGTTAGAGTGTGTAGAAAATGGAAGGTTGAAACTGGCAAATGGAACAAGTGTACCTCTAGTTACTGGTGCATGTGATCAGCATCGACAGCCGGATGCAGACCATGGGCTGCCTGTATGTCAGGGATATGCGAATAAAACATTGGTGAGAGTGTTGAGGGATACAGGATGCAGTGGGGTAGCCATTAAGCAGAGTCTTGTGAGCGATGCTCAACTAACCGGTGATGAACATTTATGTACACTGATTGATGGCACTGTGCGAAGATTCCCAATTGCAAATGTTCATGTAGACACTCCGTATTATACGGGAGATGTCAAGGCAATGTGCATGAGAGAACCCATTTATGATTTGATTATAGGAAGCATTCCCGGGGTCAAATCGGTGCCAGATGAAAGGTGGTGCCCAAAAGGTGAGAGAGCCGCATTATCTGCAGTAACTACCAGGGCACAAGCTGAGCAAGAAAAACACCCTCTCAAAGCACTGAATGTTCCGAGAATCAGAGTGGATGCCATTGGATTAGAAGAGCTAAAAAGCGCCCAGATGGAAGATTTGTCGCTTGGTAAATTATGGGAGGCAGCTCATGAAAGCAAGATGATGAAAACCAAAGGGCGGGGAAAGTATGAGATGGAGGTGAGAAAAGGTGTGCTGTATCGCATATACCATAAACCAAGAGGGCACATGTTCACAGAAGTAAAACAAATTGTTGTACCAACTAAGCTTAGAAATCAACTGATGATGCTGGCACACGAGTCTTTGGTAGGCGGGCACCTGGGCATGAAGAAAACCCTAGATCGACTAACTACAAGTTTTCACTGGCCTGGAGTCACCGCAGATGTTACTCAGTTTTGCAGATCATGTGACATTTGCCAAAAGACAATACCACGAGGAAAAATTCCCAAAGTACTGCTTGGTGTAATGCCGATAATTGATGAGCCATTTCACCGGGTGGCCATAAACCTAATTGGCCCAATAAGCCCGATATCGGACAAAGGGAATAGATACATCCTAGTCGTGGTGGACTTTGCAACAAGATACCCTGAAGCAATCGCATTACCAAAGATTGAGACTGAAAGAGTGGCTGAGGCATTGTTGGAGATATTCTGTCGGGTTGGGTTCCCAACAGAAATACTGAGTGATCGTGGGACACAATTTACATCCGATTTAATGAGGGAGGTTTGTAGGTTGGTGTCAGTTAGACAATTATTCACTAGCCCGTACAATCCAAAATGCAATGGCCTATGTGAGCGAATCAATGGTGTGTTGAAGGGCATGGTCCGGAAAATGTGCCAAGAAAGACCTAAGGACTGGGATAGATACCTGCCCGCCGTTTTGTTTGCCTATCGGGAAGTCCCACAGTCTAGTACTGGCTTTGCACCATTCGAGCTACTATATGGGCATACTGTGAGGGGTCCAATGCAGCTTGTGAAAGAACTGTGGACAGAACAAGAGACACCAGAAGTGCGGAACACATACCAGTACGTTCTCGACCTTCGCAGTAGGCTAAGAGAAACATGTCAGTTAGCCCGAGACAGCCTGTTTGAGGCCCAAGGCAAGTACAAACACCATTATGATAAGCGGAGCAAAAATCGAACATTCCAAGTTGGACAAAAAGTCACTATACTCTTACCAACCGATCACAACAAATTATTGTTGCAGTGGAAAGGACCTTATGAGGTGGTACAGGTAATAAATTCTATGGATTACCAAATTAATGTCAACGGCAAGCTCAAAGTATATCATGCCAATCTTTTGCGACAATATCATGAACGAGAAGAGGCGATGAAAGGGTTGGAGAGCAAACCTAGCCAAAAGGCGGCAGGTGTTGCAGTCATTGAGGCAGAGATGGCAGATGACTTCGGGGTGGTAGATGACGAGAATCTACTTGAACTTGGGGATATTGGAGGCAGAGAAACCTATCAAGATGTAAAAATCAGCAAGGATTTGACGGAGACACAAAGGAGTCAAGTTACTGATCTGATATACAAATACCGTGATATTTTCTCCGAGAATCCTGGTACAACACACCTAGGGACACATAAGATAGACCTCACTACTAACCAGCCCATCAGGGTAAAGCCATACCCTATACCATATGCTAAGAGAATTGAGATGGAGCAAGAAGTCCAGAAAATGCTTCGTGCAGGCGTGATTGAACCATCACAGTCAGAATACAATTCTCCAGTAGTAATGGTCAAGAAAAAGGATGGGTCCAACAGATTTTGTATTGACTTTCGTCGCCTGAACACAGTGACTAAATTTGATACTGAGCCAATGGGTAACATTGAGGACACCCTTTCTGGACTCCGTCATGACAAGTATTTCACCAAGATAGACCTTAGCAAAGGCTACTGGCAGATTCCAGTAGAATTGAGTGCCAGGCACCTGACTACCTTTTCTACTGACTCAGGTAGTTACCAGTTCAGAAAAATGCCATTCGGCATGATAAATTCCGGGGCTTCATTCAATAGAATGATGCGGAAGCTTCTACGTGGATGTAGTGACGTTGAGCACTACGTAGATGACATCCTTGGACATACACATACCTGGGAACGGCATTTAGAGCTTCTAACAGATTTGTTTGATAGAATTAAGAGGGCAGGACTGACAATAAGACCATCAAAATGCTTTATAGGCTACCATACTCTTGACTTTGTTGGTCATGTGGTCGGAAATGGGAATATTACTACAGACTCAGATAAAACCGTTAGAATACAAGAGGCAGAACGACCAAAGACAAAGAAACAGGTACGCTCATTTATGGGGCTAGCCGGGTTTTACAGCAAGTTCATTCCCAACTTTGCTGAAGTTGCTGTACCATTGACGGACTTGACCAAAAAAGGGCAACCAAACTTGGTGAGGTGGGGACAGCCACAAGAAAGAGCATTCCAAACTCTGAAGGACCTGCTGACTCGATCCCCAATATTGAAACTACCCGATTTCACCCGTCCTTTCATTGTACAAACAGATGCATCTGATGTGGGTGTGGGTGCAGTTTTAATGCAGGAATTTGAGGATGGACGCTTCCCTATAGCGTATGCCAGTAAGAAGTTGTTAGATAGAGAAAAAAATTACTCTACAATAGAGAGGGAAGGCTTAGCTATCGTTTTCGGCATCCGAAAGTTTCAGAAATATCTTTATGGAACAGAGTTTGTATTGAATACTGACCACAGACCACTTATGTATATGCACACTAATAGAGGTGAGAGTGGTAGACTCTTAAGATGGTCGTTATTTCTCCAAAGCTATAAATTCAGGATTGAGGCCATAAAGGGTTCAGAAAATGTAGTGGCAGACTACTTAAGTAGGCAGTAATAAACACTGGAAATCTATTTTGGGTTTAGAAAGTGGACGAGCACTTTCTGAAGGAAGGGTTTGTTGTCAGAAATAGATTTAATCATTTATGTAACTTTATACATTTATATGAAACTCCGAATGAAACCAGCTTGACACGACTAAATTTCTGGTATTGTTGTCACCGTGACCGCGATCGTTTTTATCACGTGTGAGCTCGACCCCGAGCAAAATTTCGGGTATCTTCGGAGATCACGTGGGTATTTTATGAGAGAGCACACCAGGTGTACGAGTATCACGCAAAAGGCGAGGCAGTTTTTGTGAGACGGCTTCAAGTTTCATTGTCCGGGAACAACACTTTTACATGGGAAGGTTCTTCATAGACACGGCGTTGGATTACAGGGAGTGCCAGACGACTAATACAGGTGTGTTATTTCATGGGCAAGTCCCTAAATTTATGTCATATCGGGAAAGGGCCACGTCATCGTTTTCCGGCGTGGTTGACTTGAGACATATCGCTGTATACTTCCAGGGAAATAGCCGTAAAGCCCGAGTTGGTTGGTTAGGAAGTGAGTTGAAGATGGATAAATAACCGCAGTAATTAAATATCGCTTTGTGGTATTCGCGAACGCAGACTTTCGGCGATTCTGTTACGAAAACGGTTATTTGTGGTCCCAAGTGTGCGTGCTTTGTTCGGACAATACATTGTTGACATCGTGTCGCGTGTCTTCATTGTGGATTACTTGCTGTCGCGTGCCGCGTGTTGTGTCATCGTGTTGATTGTTCATGGTCGTGTGCCGTCTCCATTGTTTACCTACTTTCGCGTGTATGCGTGTATCGGACGTTCATCGGTCGTTCCGCGTTGATGCGTACTGCTTCGTGTGTCGAGAGACAATATCGCTTATTATTATAAAAGACATACATCGCCGATAACTCTAGATAAGTGTATCACTTTATTGTTAAGTCTTTTAGAGCTTAAACCATTGTAATGATTCGTGAGCCCACCAAGGTTGTAAACCATTGCTTTGTGACATAAATTACATGCTGTATTTTTCATGCTCTTGTTGATGATTATTATAGGTAAATATAGTCTGTGCAGCTTGCCTTGAACTCAGTCGCAATTGTCATTTTATTTCGTTTTGTTCATAAAGTGGCGACCACCACGGCCGCTTTTCCGCCATTTTGTGACAATGGTACTGTGGTGGTTAAGTGGTTCTGATGGTTTTAAGATGGTTAAGTGGTCTAAATGATACTGTGCTGGTTAAGTGGTCCTCATAGTACTAAGATGGTTAAGTGGTCCTAATGTTAGTGCAATGGTTAGGTTAAGTGGTTCCAATGGTCCTGTTATGGTTAAGTGGTACTAATGGTACTGTGGTGGTTAAGTGGTCCTAATGGTATTAAGATTTTTAAGTGGTTTAAATGGTACTGTGATGGTTAAGTGGTTCTAATTGTACTGTGATGTTTAAGTGGTTCTAATGGTGCTGCGATGGTTGTGTGGTTCTAATGGTACTGTGATGTTTAAGTGGTTCTAATGGTGCTGCGATGTTTAAGTGGTTCTAATGGTACTGTGATGGTTAAGTAGTCCTAGTAGTAGTGTGTTGTTTAAGTGGTTCTAATGGTACTGTGATGGTTAAGTGGTCCTAGTGTTAATGCGATATTTAAGTGGTTCTAATGGTACTGTGGTGGTTAAGTGGTCCTAATGGTACTAAGATGGTTAAGTGGGTCTAATGGTACTGTGATGGTTAAGTGGTTCTAATGGTACTGTGATGGTTAAGTGGTCCTAGTGGTAGTGCGATGTTTAAGTGGTTCTAATGGTGCTGTGATGGTTAAGTGGTTCTAATGGTATTGTGATGGGTAAGTGGTTCTAATGTTACTGTGATGTTTAAGTGGTTCTAATGGTACTGTGATGGTTAAGTGGTTCTCATGGTACTGTGATGTTTAAGTGGTTCTGATGGTACTGTGATGGTTAAGTGGTTCTAATGGTACTGTGATGGTTAAGTGGTTATAATGGTACTGTGATGGTTAAGTGGTTCTAATGGTACTGTGATGGTTAAGTGGTTCTAATGGTACTGTGATGGTTAAGTGGTCATAGTGGTAGTGTTATGGTTAAGTGGTCCTAATGGTATTAAGATTTTTAAGTGGTTTAAATGGTACTGTGATGGTTAAGTGGTTCTAATTGTACTGTGATGTTTAAGTGGTTCTAATGGTGCTGCGATGGTTGTGTGGTTCTAATGGTACTGCGATGTTTAAGTGGTTCTAATGGTGCTGCGATGTTTAAGTGGTTCTAATGGTACTGTGATGGTTAAGTGGTCCTAGTAGTAGTGTGTTGTTTAAGTGGTTCTAATGGTACTGTGATGTTTAAGTGGTTCTAATAGTGCTGTGATGGTTAAGTGGTCCTAGTGTTAATGCGATATTTAAGTGGTTCTAATGGTACTGTGGTGGTTAAGTGGTCCTAATGGTACTAAGATGGTTAAGTGGGTCTAATGGTACTGTGATGGTTAAGTGGTTCTAATGGTACTGTGATGGTTAAGTGGTCCTAGTGGTAGTGCGATGTTTAAGTGGTTCTAATGGTACTGTGATGGTTAAGTGGTTCTAATGGTATTGTGATGGGTAAGTGGTTCTAATGTTACTGTGATGTTTAAGTGGTTCTAATGGTACTGTGATGGTTAAGTGGTTCTCATGGTACTGTGATGTTTAAGTGGTTCTGATGGTACTGTGATGGTTAAGTGGTTCTAATGGTACTGTGATGGTTAAGTGGTTATAATGGTACTGTGATGGTTAAGTGGTTCTAATGGTACTGTGATGGTTAAGTGGTTCTAATGGTACTGTGATGGTTAAGTGGTCATAGTGGTAGTGTTATGGTTAAGTGGTACTAATGGTACTGTGATGGTTAAGTGGTCCTAGTGGTAGTGTGATGGTTAAGTGGTTCTAATGCTACTGTGATGGTTAAGTGGTCCAAATGGTACTGCGATGGTTAAGTGGTCCTTATGGTACTGTGAGGGTTAATTGGTTCTAATGGTACTGTAATGGTTAAGTGGTCCTAATGGTAGTGCGATAGTTAAGTGGTTCTAATGATACTGTGATGGGTAAATGGTCTAAATGGTACTATGATGTTTAGTGGTTTTAATGGTACTGTGATTGTTAAGAGGTCCTAGTGGTAGTGCGATTGTTAAGTGGTTCTAATGGTACTGTGGTGGTTAAGTGGTCCTGATGGTACTACGATGGTTAAGTGGTCTGAATGGTACTGTGGTGGTCAAGTGGTCTTGATAGTACTGTGGTGGTTAAGTTGTCCTGATGTTACTGAGATGGTTAAGTGATCCAAATGGTACTGTGATGTTTAAGTGGTTCTAATTTTACTGTGATGTTTAAGTGGTTCTAATGGTGCTGTGATGGTTAAGAGGTCCTAGTGGTAGTGCGATGGTTAAGTGGTTCTAATGGTACTGTGATGGTTATGTGGTCCTAATGGTACTCTGGTGGTTAAGTTGTCCTAATGGTACTGTGATGGTTAAGTGGTTTAAATGTTACTGTGATGTTTAAGTGGTTCTAATGGTGCTATGATGGATAAGTCGTCCTAGTGGTAGTGCGATGGTTAAGTGGTTCTAATGGTACTGTGATGGTTAAGTGGTTATAATGGTACTGTGATGGTTAAGTGGTTCTAATGGTACTGTGATGGTTAAGTGGTTCTAATGGTACTGTGATGGTTAAGTGGTCATAGTGGTAGTGTTATGGTTAAGTGGTACTAATGGTACTGTGATGGTTAAGTGGTCCTAGTGGTAGTGTGATGGTTAAGTGGTTCTAATGCTACTGTGATGGTTAAGTGGTCCAAATGGTACTGCGATGGTTAAGTGGTCCTTATGGTACTGTGAGGGTTAATTGGTTCTAATGGTACTGTAATGGTTAAGTGGTCCTAATGGTAGTGCGATAGTTAAGTGGTTCTAATGATACTGTGATGGGTAAATGGTCTAAATGGTACTATGATGTTTAGTGGTTTTAATGGTACTGTGATTGTTAAGAGGTCCTAGTGGTAGTGCGATTGTTAAGTGGTTCTAATGGTACTGTGGTGGTTAAGTGGTCCTGATGGTACTACGATGGTTAAGTGGTCTGAATGGTACTGTGGTGGTCAAGTGGTCTTGATAGTACTGTGGTGGTTAAGTTGTCCTGATGTTACTGAGATGGTTAAGTGATCCAAATGGTACTGTGATGTTTAAGTGGTTCTAATTTTACTGTGATGTTTAAGTGGTTCTAATGGTGCTGTGATGGTTAAGAGGTCCTAGTGGTAGTGCGATGGTTAAGTGGTTCTAATGGTACTGTGATGGTTATGTGGTCCTAATGGTACTCTGGTGGTTAAGTTGTCCTAATGGTACTGTGATGGTTAAGTGGTTTAAATGTTACTGTGATGTTTAAGTGGTTCTAATGGTGCTATGATGGATAAGTCGTCCTAGTGGTAGTGCGATGGTTAAGTGGTTCTAATGGTACTGTGGTGGTTAAGTGGTCCTAATGGTACTGTGATGGTTAAGTGGTCCTAATGGTACTGTGATGGTTAAGTGGATCTAATGGTACTGTGGTGGTTAAGTGGTCCTGATGGTACTGTGGTCGTCAAGTGGTCTGAATGTTACTCTGGTGGTTAAGTTGTCCTAATGGTACTGTGATGGTTAAGTGGTCCTCATAGTACTAAGATTGTTAATTGGTCCTAATGGTAGTGTGATGTTTAAGTTGTTCTAATGGTACTGTGATGTTTAAGTTGTTCTGATGGTACTGTGATGTTTAAGTGGTTCTAATGGTACTGTGATGGTTAAGTGGTTCTAATGGTACTGTGATGTTTAAGTGGTTCTCATGGTACTGTGATGTTTAAGTGGTTCTGATGGTACTGTGATGGTTAAGTGGTTCTAATGGTACTGTGATGGTTAAGTGGTTATAATGGTACTGTGATGGTTAAGTGGTTCTAATGGTACTGTGATGGTTAAGTGGTTCTAATGGTACTGTGATGGTTAAGTGGTCATAGTGGTAGTGTTATGGTTAAGTGGTACTAATGGTACTGTGATGGTTAAGTGGTCCTAGTGGTAGTGTGATGGTTAAGTGGTTCTAATGCTACTGTGATGGTTAAGTGGTCCAAATGGTACTGCGATGGTTAAGTGGTCCTTATGGTACTGTGAGGGTTAATTGGTTCTAATGGTACTGTAATGGTTAAGTGGTCCTAATGGTAGTGCGATAGTTAAGTGGTTCTAATGATACTGTGATGGGTAAATGGTCTAAATGGTACTATGATGTTTAGTGGTTTTAATGGTACTGTGATTGTTAAGAGGTCCTAGTGGTAGTGCGATTGTTAAGTGGTTCTAATGGTACTGTGGTGGTTAAGTGGTCCTGATGGTACTACGATGGTTAAGTGGTCTGAATGGTACTGTGGTGGTCAAGTGGTCTTGATAGTACTGTGGTGGTTAAGTTGTCCTGATGTTACTGATATGGTTAAGTGATCCAAATGGTACTGTGATGTTTAAGTGGTTCTAATTTTACTGTGATGTTTAAGTGGTTCTAATGGTGCTGTGATGGTTAAGAGGTCCTAGTGGTAGTGCGATGGTTAAGTGGTTCTAATGGTACTGTGATGGTTATGTGGTCCTAATGGTACTCTGGTGGTTAAGTTGTCCTAATGGTACTGTGATGGTTAAGTGGTTTAAATGTTACTGTGATGTTTAAGTGGTTCTAATGGTGCTATGATGGATAAGTCGTCCTAGTGGTAGTGCGATGGTTAAGTGGTTCTAATGGTACTGTGGTGGTTAAGTGGTCCTAATGGTACTGTGATGGTTAAGTGGTCCTAATGGTACTGTGATGGTTAAGTGGATCTAATGGTACTGTGGTGGTTAAGTGGTCCTGATGGTACTGTGGTCGTCAAGTGGTCTGAATGTTACTCTGGTGGTTAAGTTGTCCTAATGGTACTGTGATGGTTAAGTGGTCCTCATAGTACTAAGATTGTTAATTGGTCCTAATGGTAGTGTGATGTTTAAGTTGTTCTAATGGTACTGTGATGTTTAATTTGTTCTGATGGTACTGTGATGTTTAAGTGGTTCTAATGGTGCTGTGATGGTTAAGTGGTTCTAATGGTATTGTGATGGGTAAGTGGTTCTAATGTTACTGTGATGTTTAAGTGGTTCTAATGGTACTGTGATGGTTAAGTGGTTCTCATGGTACTGTGATGTTTAAGTGGTTCTGATGGTACTGTGATGGTTAAGTGGTTCTAATGGTACTGTGATGGTTAAGTGGTTATAATGGTACTGTGATGGTTAAGTGGTTCTAATGGTACTGTGATGGTTAAGTGGTTCTAATGGTACTGTGATGGTTAAGTGGTCATAGTGGTAGTGTTATGGTTAAGTGGTCCTAATGGTATTAAGATTTTTAAGTGGTTTAAATGGTACTGTGATGGTTAAGTGGTTCTAATTGTACTGTGATGTTTAAGTGGTTCTAATGGTGCTGCGATGGTTGTGTGGTTCTAATGGTACTGCGATGTTTAAGTGGTTCTAATGGTGCTGCGATGTTTAAGTGGTTCTAATGGTACTGTGATGGTTAAGTGGTCCTAGTAGTAGTGTGTTGTTTAAGTGGTTCTAATGGTACTGTGATGTTTAAGTGGTTCTAATAGTGCTGTGATGGTTAAGTGGTCCTAGTGTTAATGCGATATTTAAGTGGTTCTAATGGTACTGTGGTGGTTAAGTGGTCCTAATGGTACTAAGATGGTTAAGTGGGTCTAATGGTACTGTGATGGTTAAGTGGTTCTAATGGTACTGTGATGGTTAAGTGGTCCTAGTGGTAGTGCGATGTTTAAGTGGTTCTAATGGTACTGTGATGGTTAAGTGGTTCTAATGGTATTGTGATGGGTAAGTGGTTCTAATGTTACTGTGATGTTTAAGTGGTTCTAATGGTACTGTGATGGTTAAGTGGTTCTCATGGTACTGTGATATTTAAGTGGTTCTGATGGTACTGTGATGGTTAAGTGGTTCTAATGGTACTGTGATGGTTAAGTGGTTATAATGGTACTGTGATGGTTAAGTGGTTCTAATGGTACTGTGATGGTTAAGTGGTTCTAATGGTACTGTGATGGTTAAGTGGTCATAGTGGTAGTGTTATGGTTAAGTGGTACTAATGGTACTGTGATGGTTAAGTGGTCCTAGTGGTAGTGTGATGGTTAAGTGGTTCTAATGCTACTGTGATGGTTAAGTGGTCCAAATGGTACTGCGATGGTTAAGTGGTCCTTATGGTACTGTGAGGGTTAATTGGTTCTAATGGTACTGTAATGGTTAAGTGGTCCTAATGGTAGTGCGATAGTTAAGTGGTTCTAATGATACTGTGATGGGTAAATGGTCTAAATGGTACTATGATGTTTAGTGGTTTTAATGGTACTGTGATTTTTAAGAGGTCCTAGTGGTAGTGCGATTGTTAAGTGGTTCTAATGGTACTGTGGTGGTTAAGTGGTCCTGATGGTACTACGATGGTTAAGTGGTCTGAATGGTACTGTGGTGGTCAAGTGGTCTTGATAGTACTGTGGTGGTTAAGTTGTCCTGATGTTACTGAGATGGTTAAGTGATCCAAATGGTACTGTGATGTTTAAGTGGTTCTAATTTTACTGTGATGTTTAAGTGGTTCTAATGGTGCTGTGATGGTTAAGAGGTCCTAGTGGTAGTGCGATGGTTAAGTGGTTCTAATGGTACTGTGATGGTTATGTGGTCCTAATGGTACTCTGGTGGTTAAGTTGTCCTAATGGTACTGTGATGGTTAAGTGGTTTAAATGTTACTGTGATGTTTAAGTGGTTCTAATGGTGCTATGATGGATAAGTCGTCCTAGTGGTAGTGCGATGGTTAAGTGGTTCTAATGGTACTGTGATGGTTAAGTGGTTATAATGGTACTGTGATGGTTAAGTGGTTCTAATGGTACTGTGATGGTTAAGTGGTTCTAATGGTACTGTGATGGTTAAGTGGTCATAGTGGTAGTGTTATGGTTAAGTGGTACTAATGGTACTGTGATGGTTAAGTGGTCCTAGTGGTAGTGTGATGGTTAAGTGGTTCTAATGCTACTGTGATGGTTAAGTGGTCCAAATGGTACTGCGATGGTTAAGTGGTCCTTATGGTACTGTGAGGGTTAATTGGTTCTAATGGTACTGTAATGGTTAAGTGGTCCTAATGGTAGTGCGATAGTTAAGTGGTTCTAATGATACTGTGATGGGTAAATGGTCTAAATGGTACTATGATGTTTAGTGGTTTTAATGGTACTGTGATTGTTAAGAGGTCCTAGTGGTAGTGCGATTGTTAAGTGGTTCTAATGGTACTGTGGTGGTTAAGTGGTCCTGATGGTACTACGATGGTTAAGTGGTCTGAATGGTACTGTGGTGGTCAAGTGGTCTTGATAGTACTGTGGTGGTTAAGTTGTCCTGATGTTACTGAGATGGTTAAGTGATCCAAATGGTACTGTGATGTTTAAGTGGTTCTAATTTTACTGTGATGTTTAAGTGGTTCTAATGGTGCTGTGATGGTTAAGAGGTCCTAGTGGTAGTGCGATGGTTAAGTGGTTCTAATGGTACTGTGATGGTTATGTGGTCCTAATGGTACTCTGGTGGTTAAGTTGTCCTAATGGTACTGTGATGGTTAAGTGGTTTAAATGTTACTGTGATGTTTAAGTGGTTCTAATGGTGCTATGATGGATAAGTCGTCCTAGTGGTAGTGCGATGGTTAAGTGGTTCTAATGGTACTGTGGTGGTTAAGTGGTCCTAATGGTACTGTGATGGTTAAGTGGTCCTAATGGTACTGTGATGGTTAAGTGGATCTAATGGTACTGTGGTGGTTAAGTGGTCCTGATGGTACTGTGGTCGTCAAGTGGTCTGAATGTTACTCTGGTGGTTAAGTTGTCCTAATGGTACTGTGATGGTTAAGTGGTCCTCATAGTACTAAGATTGTTAATTGGTCCTAATGGTAGTGTGATGTTTAAGTTGTTCTAATGGTACTGTGATGTTTAAGTTGTTCTGATGGTACTGTGATGTTTAAGTGGTTCTAATGGTACTGTGATGGTTAAGTGGTTCTAATGGTACTGTGATGTTTAAGTGGTTCTCATGGTACTGTGATGTTTAAGTGGTTCTGATGGTACTGTGATGGTTAAGTGGTTCTAATGGTACTGTGATGGTTAAGTGGTTATAATGGTACTGTGATGGTTAAGTGGTTCTAATGGTACTGTGATGGTTAAGTGGTTCTAATGGTACTGTGATGGTTAAGTGGTCATAGTGGTAGTGTTATGGTTAAGTGGTACTAATGGTACTGTGATGGTTAAGTGGTCCTAGTGGTAGTGTGATGGTTAAGTGGTTCTAATGCTACTGTGATGGTTAAGTGGTCCAAATGGTACTGCGATGGTTAAGTGGTCCTTATGGTACTGTGAGGGTTAATTGGTTCTAATGGTACTGTAATGGTTAAGTGGTCCTAATGGTAGTGCGATAGTTAAGTGGTTCTAATGATACTGTGATGGGTAAATGGTCTAAATGGTACTATGATGTTTAGTGGTTTTAATGGTACTGTGATTGTTAAGAGGTCCTAGTGGTAGTGCGATTGTTAAGTGGTTCTAATGGTACTGTGGTGGTTAAGTGGTCCTGATGGTACTACGATGGTTAAGTGGTCTGAATGGTACTGTGGTGGTCAAGTGGTCTTGATAGTACTGTGGTGGTTAAGTTGTCCTGATGTTACTGATATGGTTAAGTGATCCAAATGGTACTGTGATGTTTAAGTGGTTCTAATTTTACTGTGATGTTTAAGTGGTTCTAATGGTGCTGTGATGGTTAAGAGGTCCTAGTGGTAGTGCGATGGTTAAGTGGTTCTAATGGTACTGTGATGGTTATGTGGTCCTAATGGTACTCTGGTGGTTAAGTTGTCCTAATGGTACTGTGATGGTTAAGTGGTTTAAATGTTACTGTGATGTTTAAGTGGTTCTAATGGTGCTATGATGGATAAGTCGTCCTAGTGGTAGTGCGATGGTTAAGTGGTTCTAATGGTACTGTGGTGGTTAAGTGGTCCTAATGGTACTGTGATGGTTAAGTGGTCCTAATGGTACTGTGATGGTTAAGTGGATCTAATGGTACTGTGGTGGTTAAGTGGTCCTGATGGTACTGTGGTCGTCAAGTGGTCTGAATGTTACTCTGGTGGTTAAGTTGTCCTAATGGTACTGTGATGGTTAAGTGGTCCTCATAGTACTAAGATTGTTAATTGGTCCTAATGGTAGTGTGATGTTTAAGTTGTTCTAATGGTACTGTGATGTTTAATTTGTTCTGATGGTACTGTGATGTTTAAGTGGTTCTAATGGTACTGTGATGGTTAAGTGGTTCTAATGGTACTGTGATGTTTAAGTGGCTCTGATGGTACTGTGATGGTTAAGTGGTCCTAGTGGTAGTGTGATGTTTAGTGGTTCTAATGATACTGTGATGTTTAAGTGGTTCTAATGGTAATGTGATGTTTAAGTGGTTCTAATGGTGCTATGATGGATAAGTCGTCCTAGTGGTAGTGCGATGGTTAAGTGGTTCTAATGGTACTGTGATGGTTAAGTGCTCCTAATGGTACTGTGATGGTTAAGTGGTCCTAATGGTACTGTGATGGTTAAGTGGTTCTGATGGTACTGTGACGGTTAAGTGGTCATAATGGTACTGTGGTGGTTAAGTGGTCCTGATGGTACTGCGATGGTTAAGTGGTCTGAATGGTACTGTAATGTTTAAGTGGTCCTGATGGTAGTGCGATGGTTAAGTGGTCCTGATGGTACTAAGATGGTTAAGTGGTCTGACTGGTACTAGGATGGTTAAATGGTCTGAATGGCAATGTGATGGTTAAGTGGTCCTAATGGTACTGTGGTGGTTAAGTGGTCCAGATGGTACTAAGATGGTTAAGTGGACTGAATGGTACTGTGATGGTTAAGTGGTCCAGATGGTACTAAGATGGTTAAGTGGTCTGAATGGTACTGTGGTGGTCAAGTGGTCCTGATGGTTTTAAGATGGTTAAGTGGTCTAAATGGTACTGTGATGGTTAAGTGGTCCTCATAGTACTAAGATGGTTAAGTGGTCCTAATGGTAGTGCAATGGTTAAGTGGTTCCAAAGGTACTGTTATGGTTAAGTGGTCCTAATGGTACTGTGGTGGTTAAGTGGTCCTAATGGTATTAAGATTTTTAAGTGGTATAAATGGTACTGCGATGGTTAAGTGGTTCTAATGGTACTGTGTTGTTTAAGTGGTTCTAATGGTACTGTGATGGTTAAGTGGTCCTGATGGTATTAAGATGGTTAAGTGGTCTGAATGATACTGTGATGGTTAAGTGGTCCAGATGGTACTAAGATGGTTAAGTGGTCTGAATGGTACTGTGGTGGTTAAGTGGTCCTGATGGTATTAAGATGGTTAAGTGGTCTGAATGATACTGTTATGGTCAAGTGGTCCAGATGGTACTAAGATGGTTAAGTGGTCTGAATGGTACTGTGGTGGTTAAGTGGTCCTGATGGTTATAAGATGGTTAAGTGGTCTAAATGATACTGTGGTGGTTAAGTGGTCCTCATAGTACTAAGATGTTTAAGTGGTCCTAATGTTAGTGCAATGGATAAGTGGTTCCAATGGTACTGTTATGGTTAAGTGGTTCTAATGGTGCTGCGATGTTTAAGTGGTTCTAATGGTACTGTGATGGTTAAGTGGTCCTAGTGGTAGTCTGATGTTTAAGTGGTTCTAATGGTACTGTGATGTTTAAGTGGTTCTAATGGTACTGTGATGTTTAAGTGGTTCTAATAGTGCTGTGATGGTTAAGTGGTCCTAGTGTTAATGCGATAGTTAAGTGGTTCTAATGGTAGTATGATGTTTAAGTGGTTCTAATGATACTGTGATGTTTAAGCGGTTCTAATGGTACTGTGATGTTTAAGTGGTTCTGATGGTACTGTGATGGTTAAGTGGTCCGTCCTAGTGGTAGTGTGATGTTTAAGTGGTTCTAATGGTACTGTGATGTTTAAGTGGTTCTGAAGGTACTGTGATTGTTAAGTGGTCCTAATGGTAGTGTGATGTTTAAGTTGTTCTAATGGTACTGTGAAGTTTAAGTGGTTCTGATGGTACTGTGATGTTTAAGTGGTTCTAATGGTACTGTGATGGTTAAGTGGTTCTAATGGTACTGTGATGTTTAAGTGGTTCTGATGGTACTGTGATGGTTAAGTGGTCCTAGTGGTAGTGTGATGTTGAGTGGTTCTATTGATACTGTGATGTTTAAGTGGTTCTAATGGTACTGTGATGTTTAAGTGGTTCTGATGGTACTGTGATGTTTAAGTGGTTCTAATGGTACTGTGATGGTTAAGTGGTTCTAATGGTACTGTGATGTTTAAGTGGTTCTGATGGTACTGTGATGGTGAAGTGGTCCTGATGGTAGTGCGACGGGTAAGTGGTCCTGATGGTACTAAGATGGTTAAGTGGTCTGACTGGTACTAAGATGGTTAAGTGGACTGAATGGCAATGTGATGGTTAAGTGGTTCTGATGGTACTGTGATGTTTAAGTGGTTCTGATGGTACTGTGATGGTTAAGTGGTCCTAGTGGTAGTGTGATGTTTAAGTGGTTCTAATGGTACTGTGATGTTTAAGTGGTTCTGATGGTACTGTGATGTTTAAGTGGTTCTAATGGTACTGTGATGGTTAAGTGGTTCTAATGGTACTGTGATGTTTAAGTGGTTCTGATGGTACTGTGATGGTGAAGTGGTCCTGATGGTAGTGCGACGGGTAAGTGGTCCTGATGGTACTAAGATGGTTAAGTGGTCTGACTGGTACTAAGATGGTTAAGTGGACTGAATGGCAATGTGATGGTTAAGTGGTCCTAGTGGTAGTGTGATGTTTAAGTGGTTCTGATGGTACTGTGATGTTTAAGTGGTTCTGATGGTACTGTGATGGTTAAGTGGTCCTAGTGGTAGTGTGATGTTTAAGTGGTTCTAATGGTACTGTGATATTTAAGTGGTTCTGATGGTACTGTGATGGTTAAGTGGTTCTGATGGTACTGTGACGGTTAAGTGGTCCTAATGGTACTGTGGTGGTTAAGTGGTCCTGATGGTACTAAGATGGTTTAGTGGTGTGAATGGTACTGTAATGTTTAAGTGGTCCTGATGGTAGTGCAATGGGTAAGTGGTCCTAATGGTACTAAGATGGTTAAGTGGTCTGACTGGTACTAAGATGGTTAAGTGGTCTGAATGGCAATGTGATGGTTAAGTGGTCCTAATGGGTACTGTGGTGCTTAAGTGGTCCAGAGTGTACTAAGATGGTTAAGTGGTCTGAATGGTACTGTGATGGTTAAGTGGTCCAGATGGTACTAAGATGGTTAAGTGGTCTGAATGGTACTGTGGTGGTCAAGTGGTCCTGATGGTTTTAAGATGGTTAAGTGGTCTAAATGTTAGTGCAATGGTTAAGTGGTTTCAATGGTACTGTTATGGTTAAGTGGTTCTAATGGTGCTGCGATGTTTAAGTGGTTCTAATGGTACTGTGATGGTTAAGTGGTCCTAGTGGTAGTCTGATGTTTAAGTGGTTCTAATGGTACTGTGATGTTTAAGTGGTTCTAATGGTACTGTGATGGTTAAGTGGTTCTAATGGTACTGTGATGTTCAAGTGGTTCTGATGGTACTGTGATGGTTAAGTGGTCCTGATGGTAGTGCGATGGGTAAGTGGTCCTGATGGTACTAAGATGGTTAAGTGGTGTGACTGGTACTAAGATGGTTAAGTGGTCTGAATGGCAATGTGATGTTTAAGTGGTCCTAGTGGTAGTGTGATGTTTAAGTGGTTCTGATGGTACTGTGATGTTTAAGTGGTTCTGATGGTACTGTGATGGTTAAGTGGTCCTAGTGGTAGTGTGATGTTTAAGTGGTTATAATGGTACTGTGATATTTAAGTGGTTCTGATGGTACTGTGATGGTTAAGTGGTCCTAATGGTACTGTGGTGGTTAAGTGGTTCTGATGGTACTGTGACGGTTAAGTGGTCCTAATGGTACTGTGGTGGTTAAGTGGTCCTGATGGTACTAAGATGGTTTAGTGGTGTGAATGGTACTGTAATGTTTAAGTGGTCCTGATGGTAGTGCAATGGGTAAGTGGTCCTAATGGTACTAAGATGGTTAAGTGGTCTGACTGGTACTAAGATGGTTAAGTGGTCTGAATGGCAATGTGATGGTTAAGTGGTCCTAATGGGTACTGTGGTGGTTAAGTGGTCCAGAGTGTACTAAGAAGGTTAAGTGGTCTGAATGGTACTGTGATGGTTAAGTGGTCCAGATGGTACTAAGATGGTTAAGTGGTCTGAATGGTTCTGTGGTGGTCAAGTGGTCCTGATGGTTTTAAGATTGTTAAGTGGTCTAAATGGTACTGTGATGGTTAAGTGGTCCTCATAGTACTAAGATTGTTAAGTGGTCCTAATGGTAGTGCAATGGTTAAGTGGTACCAATGGTACTGTTATGGTTAAGTGGTCCTAATGGTACTGTGGTGGTTAAGTGGCCCTAATGGTACTAAGATGGTTAAGTGGTCTGACTGGTACTAAAATGGTTAAGTGGTCTGAATGGCAATGTGATGGTTAAGTGGTCCTAATGGTACTGTGGTGGTTAAGTGGTCCTGATGGTACTAAGATGGTTAAGTGGTCTGAATGGTACTGTGGTGGGTAAGTGGTCCTGATGGTATTAAGATGATTAAGTGGTCTGAATGATACTGTGATGGTTAAGTGGTCCCGATGGTACTAAGATGGTTGAGTTGTCTGAATGGTACTGTGGTGGTTAAGTGGTCCTGATGGTACTAAGATGGTTAAGTGGTCTGAATGGTACTGTGGTGGTTAAGTGGCCCTGATGGTATTAAGATGGTTAAGTGGTCTGAACAATACTGTGATGGTTAAGTGGTCCAGATGGTACTAAGATGGTTAAGTGGTCTGAATGGTACTGTGGTGGTTAAGTGGTCCTGATGGTTATAAGATGGTTAAGTGGTCTAAATGATACTGTGGTGGTTAAGTGGTCCTCATAGTACTAAGATGTTTAAGTGGTCATAATGTTAGTGCAATGGTTAAGTGGTTCCAATGGTACTGTTATGGTTAAGTGGTTCTAATGGTGCTGCGATGTTTAAGTGGTTCTAATGCTACTGTGATGGTTAAGTGGTCCTAGTGGTAGTCTGATGTTTAAGTGGTTCTAATGGTACTGTGATGTTTAAGTGGTTCTAATGGTACTGTGATGTTTAAGTGGTTCTAATAGTGCTGTGATGGTTAAGTGGTCCTAGTGTTAATGCGATAGTTAAGTGGTTCTAATGGTAGTATGATGTTTAAGTGGTTCTAATGATACTGTGATGTTTAAGCGGTTCTAATGGTACTGTGATGTTTAAGTGGTTCTGATGGTACTGTGATGGTTAAGTGGTCCGTCCTAGTGGTAGTGTGATGTTTAAGTTGTTCTAATGGTACTGTGAAGTTTAAGTGGTTCTGATGGTACTGTGATGTTTAAGTGGTTCTAATGGTACTGTGATGGTTAAGTGGTTCTAATGGTACTGTGATGTTTAAGTGGTTCTGATGGTACTGTGATGGTTAAGTGGTCCTAGTGGTAGTGTGATGTTGAGTGGTTCTATTGATACTGTGATGTTTAAGTGGTTCTAATGGTACTGTGATGTTTAAGTGGTTCTGATGGTACTGTGATGTGTAAGTGGTTCTAATGGTACTGTGATGGTTAAGTGGTTCTAATGGTACTAAGATGGTTAAGTGGTCTGACTGGTACTAAGATGGTTAAGTGGTCTGAATGGCAATGTGATGGTTAAGTGGTCCTAATGGGTACTGTGGTGGTTAAGTGGTCCAGAGTGTACTAAGATGGTTAAGTGGTCTGAATGGTACTGTGATGGTTAAGGGGTCCAGATAGTACTAAGATGGTTAAGTGGTCTGAATGGTACTGTGGTGGTCAAGTGGTCCTGATTGTTTTAAGATGGTTAAGTGGTCTAAATGTTAGTGCAATGGTTAAGTGGTTTCAATGGTACTGTTATGGTTAAGTGGTTCTAATGGTGCTGCGATGTTTAAGTGGTTCTAATGGTACTGTGATGGTTAAGTGGTCCTAGTAGTAGTCTGATGTTTAAGTGGTTCTAATGGTACTGTGATGTTTAAATGGTTCTAATGGTACTGTGATGGTTAAGTGGTTCTAATGGTACTGTGATGTTCAAGTGGTTCTGATGGCACTGTGATGGTTAAGTGGTCCTGATGGTACTGTGATGTGTAAGTGGTTCTAATGGTACTGTGATGGTTAAGTGGTTCTAATGGTACTAAGATGGTTAAGTGGTCTGACTGGTACTAAGATGGTTAAGTGGTCTGAATGGCAATGTGATGGTTAAGTGGTCCTAATGGGTACTGTGGTGGTTAAGTGGTCCAGAGTGTACTAAGATGGTTAAGTGGTCTGAATGGTACTGTGATGGTTAAGGGGTCCAGATAGTACTAAGATGGTTAAGTGGTCTGAATGGTACTGTGGTGGTCAAGTGGTCCTGACGGTTTTAAGATGGTTAAGTGGTCTAAATGTTAGTGCAATGGTTAAGTGGTTTCAATGGTACTGTTATGGTTAAGTGGTTCTAATGGTGCTGCGATGTTTAAGTGGTTCTAATGGTACTGTGATGGTTAAGTGGTCCTAGTAGTAGTCTGATGTTTAAGTGGTTCTAATGGTACTGTGATGTTTAAATGGTTCTAATGGTACTGTGATGGTTAAGTGGTTCTAATGGTACTGTGATGTTCAAGTGGTTCTGATGGCACTGTGATGGTTAAGTGGTCCTGATGGTAGTGCGATGGGTAAGTGGTCCTGATGGTACTAAGATGGTTAAGTGGTCTGACTGGTACTAAGATGGTTAAGTGGTCTGAATGGCAATGTGATGGTTAAGTGGTCCTAGTGGTAGTGTGATATTTAAGTGGTTCTGATGGTACTGTGATGGTTAAGTGGTCCTAGTGGTAGTGTGATGTTTAAGTGGTTCTAATGGTACTGTGATATTTAAGTGGTTCTGATGGTACTGTGATGGTTAAGTGGTCCTAATGGTACTGTGGTGGTTAAGTGGTTCTGATGGTACTGTGACGGTTAAGTGGCCCTAATGGTACTGTGGTGGTTAAGTGGTCCTGATGGTACTAAGATGGTTTAGTGGTGTGAATGGTACTGTAATGTTTAAGTGGTCCTGATGGTAGTGCAGTGGGTAAGTGGTCCTAATGGTACTAAGATGGTTAAGTGGTCTGACTGGTACTAAGATGGTTAAGTGGTCTGAATGGCAATGTGATGGTTAAGTGGTCCTAATGGGTACTGTGGTGGTTAAGTGGTCCAGAGTGTACTAAGAAGGTTAAGTGGTCTGAAAGGTACTGTGATGGTTAAGTGGTCCAGATGGTACTAAGATGGTTAAGTGGTCTGAATGGTACTGTGGTGGTCAAGTGGTCCTGATGGTCTTAAGATTGTTAAGTGGTCTAAATGGTACTGTGATGGTTAAGTGGTCCTCATAGTACTAAGATTGTTAAGTGATCCTAATGGTAGTGCAATGGTTAAGTGGTTCCAATGGTACTGTTATGGTTAAGTGGTCCTAATGGTACTGTGGTGGTTAAGTGGCCCTAATGGTACTAAGATGGTTAAGTGGTCTGACTGGTACTAAAATGGTTAAGTGATCTGAATGGCAATGTGATGGTTAAGTGGTCCTAATGGTACTGTGGTGGTTAAGTGGTCCTGATGGTACTAAGATGGTTAAGTGGTCTGAATGGTACTGTGGTGGGTAAGTGGTCCTGATGGTATTAAGATGGTTAAGTGGTCTGAATGATACTGTGATGGTTAAGTGGTCCCGATGGTACTAAGATGGTTAAGTTGTCTGAATGGTACTGTGGTGGTTAAGTGGTCCTGATGGTACTAAGATGGTTAAGTGGTCTGAATGGTACTGTGGTGGTTAAGTGGTCCTGATGGTATTAAGATGGTTAAGTGGTCTGAATGATACTGTGATGGTTAAGTGGTCCAGATAGTACTAAGATGGTTAAGTGGTCTGAATGGTACTGTGGTGGTTAAGTGGTCCTGATGGTTATAAGATGGTTAAGTGGTCTAAATGATACTGTGGTGGTTAAGTGGTGCTCATAGTACTAAGATGTTTAAGTGGTCCTAATGTTAGTGCAATGGTTAAGTGGTTCCAATGGTACTGTTATGGTTAAGTGGTTCTAATGGTGCTGCGATGTTTAAGTGGTTCTAATGGTACTGTGATGGTTAAGTGGTCCTAGTGGTAGTCTGATGTTTAAGTGGTTCTAATGGTACTGTGATGTTTAAGTGGTTCTAATGGTACTGTGATGTTTAAGTGGTTCTAATAGTGCTGTGATGGTTAAGTGGTCCTAGTGTTAATGCGATAGTTAAGTGGTTCTAATGGTAGTATGATGTTTAAGTGGTTCTAATGATACTGTGATGTTTAAGCGGTTCTAATGGTACTGTGATGTTTAAGTGGTTCTGATGCTACTGTGATGGTTAAGTGGTCCGTCCTAGTGGTAGTGTGATGTTTAAGTGGTTCTAATGGTACTGTGATGTTTAAGTGGTTCTGAAGGTACTGTGATTGTTAAGTGGTCCTAATGGTAGTGTGATGTTTAAGTTGTTCTAATGGTACTGTGAAGTTTAAGTGGTTCTGATGGTACTGTGATGTTTAAGTGGTTCTAATGGTACTGTGATGGTTAAGTGGTTCTAATGGTACTGTGATGTTTAAGTGGTTCTGATGGTACTGTGATGGTGAAGTGGTCCTGATGGTAGTGCGATGGGTAAGTGGTCCTGATGGTACTAAGATGGTTAAGTGGTCTGACTGGTACTAAGATGGTTAAGTGGTCTGAATGGCAATGTGATGGTTAAGTGGTCCTAGTGGTAGTGTGATGTTTAAGTGGTTCTGATGGTACTGTGATGTTTAAGTGGTTCTGATGGTACTGTGATGTTTAAGTGGTTCTGATGGTACTGTGATGGTTAAGTGGTCCTAGTAGTAGTGTGATGTTTAAGTGGTTCTAATGGTACTGTGATATTTAAGTGGTTCTGATGGTACTGTGATGGTTAAGTGGTGCTAATGGTACTGTGGTGGTTAAGTGGTTCTGATGGTACTGTGACGGTTAAGTGGTCCTAATGGTACTGTGGTGGTTAAGTGGTCCTGATGGTACTAAGATGGTTTAGTGGTGTGAATGGTACTGTAATGTTTAAGTGGTCCTGATGGTAGTGCAATGGGTAAGTGGTCCTAATGGTACTAAGATGGTTAAGTGGTCTGACTGGTACTGTGATGGTTAAGTGGTCCAGATGGTACTAAGATGGTTAAGTGGTATGAATGGCAATGTGATGGTTAAGTGGTCCTAATGGGTACTGTGGTGGTTAAGTGGTCCTGAGTGTACTAAGATGGTTAAGTGGTCCAGATGGTACTAAGATGGTTAAGTGGTCTGAATGGTACTGTGGTGGTCAAGTGGTCCTGATGGTTTTAAGATGGTTAAGTGGTCTAAATGTTAGTGCAATGGTTAAGTGGTTTCAATGGTACTGTTATGGTTAAGTGGTTCTAATGGTGCTGCGATGTTTAAGTGGTTCTAATGGTACTGTGATGGTTAAGTGGTCCTAGTGGTAGTCTGATGTTTAAGTGGTTCTAATGGTACTGTGATGTTTAAGTGGTTCTAATGGTACTGTGATGGTTAAGTGGTTCTAATGGTACTGTGATGGTTAAGTGGTTCTAATGGTACTGTGATGTTCAAGTGGTTCTGATGGTACTGTGATGGTTAAGTGGTTCTGATGGTACTGTGATGGTTAAGTGGTCCTAGTGGTGGTGTGATGTTTAAGTGGTTCTAATGGTACTGTGATATTTAAGTGGTTCTGATGGTACTGTGATGGTTAAGTGGTCCTAATGGTACTGTGGTGGTTAAGTGGTTCTGATGGTACTGTGACGGTTAAGTGGTCCTAATGGTACTGTGGTGGTTAAGTGGTCCTGATGGGTACTGTGGTGGTTAAGTGGTCCTGAGTGTACTAAGATGGTTAAGTGGTCCAGATGGTACTAAGATGGTTAAGTGGTCTGAATGGTACTGTGGTGGTCAAGTGGTCCTGATGGTTTTAAGATGGTTAAGTGGTCTAAATGTTAGTGCAATGGTTAAGTGGTTTCAATGGTACTGTTATGGTTAAGTGGTTCTAATGGTGCTGCGATGTTTAAGTGGTTCTAATGGTACTGTGATGGTTAAGTGGTCCTAGTGGTAGTCTGATGTTTAAGTGGTTCTAATGGTACTGTGATGTTTAAGTGGTTCTAATGGTACTGTGATGGTTAAGTGGTTCTAATGGTACTGTGATGGTTAAGTGGTTCTAATGGTACTGTGATGTTCAAGTGGTTCTGATGGTACTGTGATGGTTAAGTGGTTCTGATGGTACTGTGATGGTTAAGTGGTCCTAGTGGTGGTGTGATGTTTAAGTGGTTCTAATGGTACTGTGATATTTAAGTGGTTCTGATGGTACTGTGATGGTTAAGTGGTCCTAATGGTACTGTGGTGGTTAAGTGGTTCTGATGGTACTGTGACGGTTAAGTGGTCCTAATGGTACTGTGGTGGTTAAGTGGTCCTGATGGTACTAAGATGGTTTAGTGGTGTGAATGGTACTGTAATGTTTAAGTGGTCCTGATGGTAGTGCAATGGGTAAGTGGTCCTAATGGTACTAAGATGGTTAAGTGGTCTGACTGGTACTAAGATGGTTAAGTGGTCTGAATGGCAATGTGATGGTTAAGTGGTCCTAATGGGTACTGTGGTGGTTAAGTGGTCCAGAGTGTACTAAGAAGGTTAAGTGGTCTGAATGGTACTGTGATGGTTAAGTGGTCCAGATGGTACTAAGATAGTTAAGTGGTCTGAATGGTACTGTGGTGGTCAAGTGGTCCTGATGGTTTTAAGATTGTTAAGTGGTCTAAATGGTACTGTGATGGTTAAGTGGTCCTCATAGTACTAAGATTGTTAAGTGGTCCTAATGGTAGTGCAATGGTTAAGTGGTTCCAATGGTACTGTTATGGTTAAGTGGTCCTAATGGTACTGTGGTGGTTAAGTGGCCCTAATGGTACTAAGATGGTTAAGTGGTCTGACTGGTACTAAAATGGTTAAGTGGTCTGAATGGCAATGTGATGGTTAAGTGGTCCTAATGGTACTGTGGTGGTTAAGTGGTCCTGATGGTACTAAGATGGTTAAGTGTTCTGAATGGTACTGTGGTGGGTAAGTGGTCCTGATGGTATTAAGATGGTTAAGTGGTCTGAATGATACTGTGATGGTTAAGTGGTCCCGATGGTACTAAGATGGTTAAGTTGTCTGAATGGTACTGTTTTGGTTAAGTGGTCCTGATGGTTTTAAGATGGTTAAGTGGTCTAAATGATACTGTGCTGGTTAAGTGGTCCTCATAGTACTAAGATGTTTAAGTGGTCCTAATGTTAGTGCAATGGTTAAGTAGTTTCAATGGTACTGTTATGGTTAAGTGGTTCTAATGGTGCTGCGATGTTTAAGTGGTTCTAATGGTACTGTGATGGTTAAGTGGTCCTAGTGGTAGTCTGATGTTTAAGTGGTTCTAATGGTACTGTGATGTTTAAGTGGTTCTAATGGTACTGTGATGTTTAAGTGGTTCTAATGGTACTGTGATGTTTAAGTGGTTCTGATGGTACTGTGATGGTTAAGTGGTCCTAGTGTTAATGCGATAGTTAAGTGGTTCTAATGGTAGTGTGATGTTTAAGTGGTTCTAATGATACTGTGATGTTTAAGTGGTTCTAATGGTACTGTGATGTTTAAGTGGTTCTGATGGTACTGTGATGGTTAAGTGGTCCTAGTGGTAGTGTGATGTTTAAGTGGTTCTAATGGTACTGTGATGTTTAAGTGGTTTTGATGGTACTGTGATTGTTAAGTGGTCCTAATGGTAGTGTGATGTTTAAGTTGTTCTAATGGTACTGTGATGTTTAAGTGGTTCTGATGGTACTGTGATGTTTAAGTGGTTCTAATGGTACTGTGATGGTTAAGTGGTTCTAATGGTACTGTGATGTTTAAGTGGTTCTGATGGTACTGTGATGGTTAAGTGGTCCTAGTGGTAGTGTGATGTTTAGCGGTTCTAATGATACTGTGATGTTTAAGTGGTTCTAATGGTACTGTGATGGTTAAGTGGTCCTAGTGGTAGTGTTATGGTTAAGTGGTTCTAATGGTACTGTGATGGTTAAGTGGTTCTAATGGTACTGTGATGTTCAAGTGGTTCTGATGGTACTGTGATGGTTAAGTGGTTCTGATGGTACTGTGATGGTTAAGTGGTCCTAGTGGTGGTGTGATGTTTAAGTGGTTCTAATGGTACTGTGATATTTAAGTGGTTCTGATGGTACTGTGATGGTTAAGTGGTCCTAATGGTACTGTGGTGGTTAAGTGGTTCTGATGGTACTGTGACGGTTAAGTGGTCCTAATGGTACTGTGGTGGTTAAGTGGTCCTGATGGGTACTGTGGTGGTTAAGTGGTCCTGAGTGTACTAAGATGGTTAAGTGGTCCAGATGGTACTAAGATGGTTAAGTGGTCTGAATGGTACTGTGGTGGTCAAGTGGTCCTGATGGTTTTAAGATGGTTAAGTGGTCTAAATGTTAGTGCAATGGTTAAGTGGTTTCAATGGTACTGTTATGGTTAAGTGGTTCTAATGGTGCTGCGATGTTTAAGTGGTTCTAATGGTACTGTGATGGTTAAGTGGTCCTAGTGGTAGTCTGATGTTTAAGTGGTTCTAATGGTACTGTGATGTTTAAGTGGTTCTAATGGTACTGTGATGGTTAAGTGGTTCTAATGGTACTGTGATGGTTAAGTGGTTCTAATGGTACTGTGATGTTCAAGTGGTTCTGATGGTACTGTGATGGTTAAGTGGTTCTGATGGTACTGTGATGGTTAAGTGGTCCTAGTGGTGGTGTGATGTTTAAGTGGTTCTAATGGTACTGTGATATTTAAGTGGTTCTGATGGTACTGTGATGGTTAAGTGGTCCTAATGGTACTGTGGTGGTTAAGTGGTTCTGATGGTACTGTGACGGTTAAGTGGTCCTAATGGTACTGTGGTGGTTAAGTGGTCCTGATGGTACTAAGATGGTTTAGTGGTGTGAATGGTACTGTAATGTTTAAGTGGTCCTGATGGTAGTGCAATGGGTAAGTGGTCCTAATGGTACTAAGATGGTTAAGTGGTCTGACTGGTACTAAGATGGTTAAGTGGTCTGAATGGCAATGTGATGGTTAAGTGGTCCTAATGGGTACTGTGGTGGTTAAGTGGTCCAGAGTGTACTAAGAAGGTTAAGTGGTCTGAATGGTACTGTGATGGTTAAGTGGTCCAGATGGTACTAAGATAGTTAAGTGGTCTGAATGGTACTGTGGTGGTCAAGTGGTCCTGATGGTTTTAAGATTGTTAAGTGGTCTAAATGGTACTGTGATGGTTAAGTGGTCCTCATAGTACTAAGATTGTTAAGTGGTCCTAATGGTAGTGCAATGGTTAAGTGGTTCCAATGGTACTGTTATGGTTAAGTGGTCCTAATGGTACTGTGGTGGTTAAGTGGCCCTAATGGTACTAAGATGGTTAAGTGGTCTGACTGGTACTAAAATGGTTAAGTGGTCTGAATGGCAATGTGATGGTTAAGTGGTCCTAATGGTACTGTGGTGGTTAAGTGGTCCTGATGGTACTAAGATGGTTAAGTGTTCTGAATGGTACTGTGGTGGGTAAGTGGTCCTGATGGTATTAAGATGGTTAAGTGGTCTGAATGATACTGTGATGGTTAAGTGGTCCCGATGGTACTAAGATGGTTAAGTTGTCTGAATGGTACTGTTTTGGTTAAGTGGTCCTGATGGTTTTAAGATGGTTAAGTGGTCTAAATGATACTGTGCTGGTTAAGTGGTCCTCATAGTACTAAGATGTTTAAGTGGTCCTAATGTTAGTGCAATGGTTAAGTAGTTTCAATGGTACTGTTATGGTTAAGTGGTTCTAATGGTGCTGCGATGTTTAAGTGGTTCTAATGGTACTGTGATGGTTAAGTGGTCCTAGTGGTAGTCTGATGTTTAAGTGGTTCTAATGGTACTGTGATGTTTAAGTGGTTCTAATGGTACTGTGATGTTTAAGTGGTTCTAATGGTACTGTGATGTTTAAGTGGTTCTGATGGTACTGTGATGGTTAAGTGGTCCTAGTGTTAATGCGATAGTTAAGTGGTTCTAATGGTAGTGTGATGTTTAAGTGGTTCTAATGATACTGTGATGTTTAAGTGGTTCTAATGGTACTGTGATGTTTAAGTGGTTCTGATGGTACTGTGATGGTTAAGTGGTCCTAGTGGTAGTGTGATGTTTAAGTGGTTCTAATGGTACTGTGATGTTTAAGTGGTTTTGATGGTACTGTGATTGTTAAGTGGTCCTAATGGTAGTGTGATGTTTAAGTTGTTCTAATGGTACTGTGATGGTTAAGTGGTTCTAATGGTACTGTGATGTTTAAGTGGTTCTGATGGTACTGTGATGGTTAAGTGGTCCTAGTGGTAGTGTGATGTTTAGCGGTTCTAATGATACTGTGATGTTTAAGTGGTTCTAATGGTACTGTGATGTTTAAGTGGTTCTAATGGTACTGTGATGGTTAAGTGGTTCTAATGGTTCTGTGATGTTTAAGTGGTTCTGATGGTACTGTGATGGTTAAGTGGTCCTGATGGTAGTACGATGGGTAAGTTGTCCTGATGGTACTAAGATGGTTAAGTGGTCTGACTATTACTAAGATGTTTAAGTGGTCTGAATGGCAATGTGATGGTTAAGTGGTCCTAGTGGTAGTGTGATGTTTAAGTGGTTCTGATGGTACTGTGATGTTTAAGTGGTTCTGATGGTACTGTGATGTTTAAGTGGTTCTGATGGTACTGTGATGGTTAAGTGGTCCTAGTAGTAGTGTGATGTTTAAGTGGTTCTAATGGTACTGTGATATTTAAGTGGTTCTGATGGTACTGTGATGGTTAAGTGGTGCTAATGGTACTGTGGTGGTTAAGTGGTTCTGATGGTACTGTGACGGTTAAGTGGTCCTAATGGTACTGGGTGGTTAAGTGGTCCTGATGGTACTAAGATGGTTTAGTGGTGTGAATGGTACTGTAATGTTTAAGTGGTCCTGATGGTAGTGCAATGGGTAAGTGGTCCTAATGGTACTAAGATGGTTAAGTGGTCTGACTGGTACTGTGATGGTTAAGTGGTCCAGATGGTACTAAGATGGTTAAGTGGTATGAATGGCAATGTGATGGTTAAGTGGTCCTAATGGGTACTGTGGTGGTTAAGTGGTCCTGAGTGTACTAAGATGGTTAAGTGGTCTGAATGGTACTGTGATGGTTAAGTGGTCCAGATGGTACTAAGATGGTTAAGTGGTCTGAATGGTACTGTGGTGGTCAAGTGGTCCTGATGGTTTTAAGATGGTTAAGTGGTCTAAATGTTAGTGCAATGGTTAAGTGGTTTCAATGGTACTGTTATGGTTAAGTGGTTCTAATGGTGCTGCGATGTTTAAGTGGTTCTAATGGTACTGTGATGGTTAAGTGGTCCTAGTGGTAGTCTGATGTTTAAGTGGTTCTAATGGTACTGTGATGTTTAAGTGGTTCTAATGGTACTGTGATGGTTAAGTGGTTGTAATGGTACTGTGATGGTTAAGTGGTTCTAATGGTACTGTGATGTTCAAGTGGTTCTGATGGTACTGTGATGGTTAAGTGGTTCTGATGGTACTGTGATGGTTAAGTGGTCCTAGTGGTGGTGTGATGTTTAAGTGGTTCTAATGGTACTGTGATATTTAAGTGGTTCTGATGGTACTGTGATGGTTAAGTGGTCCTAATGGTACTGTGGTGGTTAAGTGGTTCTGATGGTACTGTGACGGTTAAGTGGTCCTAATGGTACTGTGGTGGTTAAGTGGTCCTGATGGTACTAAGATGGTTTAGTGGTGTGAATGGTACTGTAATGTTTAAGTGGTCCTGATGGTAGTGCAATGGGTAAGTGGTCCTAATGGTACTAAGATGGTTAAGTGGTCTGACTGGTACTAAGATGGTTAAGTGGTCTGAATGGCAATGTGATGGTTAAGTGGTCCTAATGGGTACTGTGGTGGTTAAGTGGTCCAGAGTGTACTAAGAAGGTTAAGTGGTCTGAATGGTACTGTGATGGTTAAGTGGTCCAGATGGTACTAAGATAGTTAAGTGGTCTGAATGGTACTGTGGTGGTCAAGTGGTCCTGATGGTTTTAAGATTGTTAAGTGGTCTAAATGGTACTGTGATGGTTAAGTGGTCCTCATAGTACTAAGATTGTTAAGTGGTCCTAATGGTAGTGCAATGGTTAAGTGGTTCCAATGGTACTGTTATGGTTAAGTGGTCCTAATGGTACTGTGGTGGTTAAGTGGCCCTAATGGTACTAAGATGGTTAAGTGGTCTGACTGGTACTAAAATGGTTAAGTGGTCTGAATGGCAATGTGATGGTTAAGTGGTCCTAATGGTACTGTGGTGGTTAAGTGGTCCTGATGGTACTAAGATGGTTAAGTGTTCTGAATGGTACTGTGGTGGGTAAGTGGTCCTGATGGTATTAAGATGGTTAAGTGGTCTGAATGATACTGTGATGGTTAAGTGGTCCCGATGGTACTAAGATGGTTAAGTTGTCTAAATGATACTGTGCTGGTTAAGTGGTCCTCATAGTACTAAGATGTTTAAGTGGTCCTAATGTTAGTGCAATGGTTAAGTAGTTTCAATGGTACTGTTATGGTTAAGTGGTTCTAATGGTGCTGCGATGTTTAAGTGGTTCTAATGGTACTGTGATGGTTAAGTGGTCCTAGTGGTAGTCTGATGTTTAAGTGGTTCTAATGGTACTGTGATGTTTAAGTGGTTCTAATGGTACTGTGATGTTTAAGTGGTTCTAATGGTACTGTGATGTTTAAGTGGTTCTGATGGTACTGTGATGGTTAAGTGGTCCTAGTGTTAATGCGATAGTTAAGTGGTTCTAATGGTAGTGTGATGTTTAAGTGGTTCTAATGATACTGTGATGTTTAAGTGGTTCTAATGGTACTGTGATGTTTAAGTGGTTCTGATGGTACTGTGATGGTTAAGTGGTCCTAGTGGTAGTGTGATGTTTAAGTGGTTCTAATGGTACTGTGATGTTTAAGTGGTTTTGATGGTACTGTGATTGTTAAGTGGTCCTAATGGTAGTGTGATGTTTAAGTTGTTCTAATGGTACTGTGATGTTTAAGTGGTTCTGATGGTACTGTGATGTTTAAGTGGTTCTAATGGTACTGTGATGGTTAAGTGGTTCTAATGGTACTGTGATGTTTAAGTGGTTCTGATGGTACTGTGATGGTTAAGTGGTCCTAGTGGTAGTGTGATGTTTAGCGGTTCTAATGATACTGTGATGTTTAAGTGGTTCTAATGGTACTGTGATGTTTAAGTGGTTCTAATGGTACTGTGATGGTTAAGTGGTTCTAATGGTTCTGTGATGTTTAAGTGGTTCTGATGGTACTGTGATGGTTAAGTGGTCCTGATGGTAGTACGATGGGTAAGTTGTCCTGATGGTACTAAGATGGTTAAGTGGTCTGACTATTACTAAGATGTTTAAGTGGTCTGAATGGCAATGTGATGGTTAAGTGGTCCTAGTGGTAGTGTGATGTTTAAGTGGTTCTAATGGTACTGTGATGTTTAAGTGGTTCTGATGGTACTGTGATGGTTAAGTGGTTATAATGGCACTGTGGTGGTTAAGTGGTTCTGATGGTACTGTGACGGTTAAGTGGTCCTAATGGTACTGTGGTGGTTAAGTGGTCCTGATGGTACTAAGATGGTTTAGTGGTCTGAATGGTACTGTGATGTTTAAGTGGTCCTGTTGGTAGTGCGATGGGTAAGTGGTCCTAATGGTACTAAGATGGTTAAGTGGTCCTCATAGTACTAAGATTGTTAAGTGGTCCTAATGGTAGTGCAATGGTTAAGTGGTTCCAATGGTATTGTTATGGTTAAGTGGTCCTAATGGTACTGTGGTGGTTAAGTGGTCCTACTGGTACTAAGATGGTTAAGTGGTCTGCCTGGTACTAAGATGGTTAAGTGGTCTGAATGGCAATGTGATGGTTAAGTGGTCCTAATGGTACTGTGGTGGTTAAGTGGTCCTGATGGTACTAAGATGGTTAAGTGGTCTGAATGGTACTGTGGTGGGTAAGTGGTCCTGATGGTATTAAGATGGTTAAGTGGTTTAAATGGTACTGTGATGGTTAAATGGTTCTAATGGTACTGTGATGTTTAAGTGGTTCTAATGGTAATGTGGTGGTTAAGTGGTCCTGATGGTACTAAGATGGATAAGTGATCTAAATGGTACTGTGATGTTTAAGTGGTTCTAATGGTACTGTGATGGTTAAGTGGTTCTCATGGTACTGTGATGTTTAAGTGGTTCTGGGGGTACTGTGATGGTTAAGTGGTTCTAATGGTACTGTGATGGTTAAGTGGTTTTAATGGTACTGTGATTAAGTGGTTCTAATGGTACTGTGATGGTTAAGTGGTTCTAATGGTACTGTGATGGTTAAGTGGTCCTAGTGGTAGTGTGATGGTTAAGTGGTTCTAATGGTACTGTGATTGTTAAGTGGTCCTAGTGGTAGTGTGATGGTTAAGTGGTTCTAATGGTACTGTGATGGTTAAGTGGTCCAAATGGTACTGTGATGGTTAAGTGGTCCTTATGGTACTGTGAGGGTTAAGTGGTTCTAATGGTACTGTAATGGTTAAGTGGTCCTAATGGTAGTGCGATAGTTAAGTGGTTCTAATGATACTGTGATGGGTAAATGGTCTAAATGGTACTATGATGTTTAGTGGATTAAATGGCACTGTGATGGTTAAGATTTCCTAGTGGTAATGCGATTGTTAAGTGGTTCTAATGGTATTGTGGTGGTTAAGTGGTCCTGATGGTACTTCGATGGTTAAGTGGTCTGAATGGTACTGTGGTGGTCAAGTGGTCTTGATGGTACTGTGGTGGTTAAGTTGTCCTGATGTTACTAAGATGGTTAAGTGGTTCTAATGGTACTGTGATGTTTAAGTGGTTCTAATGGTACTGTGATGTTTAAGTGGTTCTAATGGTGCTGTGATGGTTAAGAGGTCCTAGTGGTAGTGCGATGGTTAAGTGGTTCTAATGGTACTGTGATGGTTATGTGGTCCTAATGGTACCGTGATGGTTAAGTGGTTCTAATGATACTGTGATGGGTAAATGGTCTAAATGGTACTATGATGTTTAATGGTTCTATTGGTACTGTAATGGTTAAGTGGTCCTCGTTGTAGTGTGATGGTTAATTGGTTCTAATGGTACTGTGGTGGTTAAGTGGTCCTGATGGTACTGTGGTGGTCAAGTGGTCTGAATGTTACTCTGGTGGTTAAGTTGTCCTAATGGTACTGTGATGGTTAGGTGGTTCTAATGGTACTGTGATGTTTAAGTGGTTCTGATGGTACTGTGATGTTTAAGTGGTTCTGATGGTACTGTGATGGATAAGTGGTCCTAGTGGTAGTGTGATGTTTAAGTGGTTCTAATGGTACTGTGATGTTTAAGTGGTTCTGATGGTACTGTGATGGTTAAGTGATCCTAATGGTACTGTGATGGTTAAGTGGTTCTGATAGTACTGTGACGGTCAAGTGGTCCTAATGGTACTGTAATGTTTAAGTGGTCCTGATGGTAGTGCGATGGTTAAGTGGTCCTGATGGTACTAAGATGGTTAAGTGGTCTGACTGGTAATAAGATGGTTAAGTGGTCTGAATGGGAATGTGATGGTTAAGTGGTCCTAATGGTACTGTGGTGGTTAAGTGGTCCAGAGTGTACTAAGATGGTTAAGTGGTCTGAATGGTACTGTGATGGTTAAGTGGTCCAGATGGTACTAAGAAAGATAAGTGGTCTGAATGGTACTGTGATGCTCAAATGGTCCTGATGGGTTTAAGATGGTTAAGTGGTCTAAATGGTACTGTGATGGTTAAGTGGTCCTCATAGTACTAAGATGGTTAAGTGGTCCTAATGGTAGTGCAATGGTTAAGTGGTTCCAATGGTACTGTTATGGTTAAGTGGTCCTAATGGTACTGTGGTGGGTAAGTGGTCCTAATGGTACTAAGATGGTTAAGTGGTCTGACTGGTACTAAGATGGTTAAGTGGTCTGAATGCCAATGTGATGGTTAAGTGGTCCTAATGGTACTGTGGCGGTTAAGTGGTCCAGATGGTACTAAGATGGTTAAGTTGTCTGAATGGTACTGTGGTGGTTAAGTGGTCCTGATGGTATTAAGATGGTTAAGTGGTCTGAATGATACTGTGATGGTTAAGTGGTCCAGATGGTACTAAGATGGTTACGTGGTCTGAATGGTACTGTGGTGGTTAAGTGGTCCTGATGGTTATAAGATGGTTAAGTGGTCTAAATGATACTGTGATGGTTAAGTGGTCCTCATAGTACTAAGATGTTTAAGTGGTCCTAATTTTAGTGCAATGGTTAAGTGGTTCCAATGGTACTGTTATAGTTAAGTGGTTCTAATGGTGCTGCGATGTTTAAGTGGTTCTAATGGTACTGTGATGGTTAAGTGGTCCTCATAGTACTAAGATGTTTAAGTGGTCCTAATGTTAGTGCAATGGTTAAGTGGTTCCAAAGGTACTTTTATGGTTAAGTGGTCCTAATGGTACTCCGGTGGTTAAGTGGTCCTAATGGTATTAAGATTTTTAAGCGGTTTAAATGGTACTGCGGTGGTTAAGTGGTTCTAATGGTACTGTGATGTTTAAGTGGTTCTAATGGTACTGTGATGGTTAAGTTGTCCAGATGGTACTAAGATGGTTAAGTGGTCTGAATGGTACTGTGGTGGTTAAGTGGTCCTGATTATTAAGATGGTTAAGTGGTCTGAATGATACTGTGATGGTTAAGTGGTCCAGATGGTACTAAGATGGTTAAGTGGTCTGAAATGGTAGTGCGATGGGTAAGTGGTCCTGATGGTACTAAGATGGTTAAGTGGTCTGACTGGTACTAAGATGGTTAAGTGGTCTGAATGGCAATGTGATGGTTAAGTGGTCCTAATGGTACTGTGGAGGTTAAGTGGTCCAGAGTGTACTAAGATGGTTAAGTGGTCTGACTGGTACTAAGATGGTTAAGTGGTCTGAATGGCAATGTGATGGTTAAGTGGTCATAATGGTACTGTGGAGGTTAAGTGGTCCAGAGTGTACTAAGATGGTTAAGTGGTCTGAATGGTACTGTGATGGTTAAGTGGTCCAGATGGTACTAAGATGGTTAAGTGGTCTGAATGGTACTGTGGTGGTCAAGTGGTTCTGATGGTTTTAAGATGGTTAAGTGGTCTAAATGGTACTGTGATGGTTAAGTGGTCCTCATAGTAATAAGATTGTTGAGTGGTCCTAATGGTAGTGCAATGGTTAAGTGGTTCCAATGGTACTGTTATGGTTAAGTGGTCCTAATGGTACTGTGGTGGATAAGTGGTCCTAATGGTACTAAGATGGTTAAGTGTTCTGACTGGTACTAAGATGGTTAAGTGGTCTGAATGGCAATGTGATGGTTAAGTGGTCCTAATGGTACTGTGGTGGTTAAGTGGTCCTGATGGTACTAAGATGGTTAAGTGGTCTGAATGGTACTGTGGTGGTTAAGTGGTCCTGATGGTATTAAGATGGTTAAGTGGTCTGAATGATACTGTGATGGTTAAGTGGTCCTCATATTACTAAGATGGTTAAGTGGTCCTAATGTTAGTGCAATGGTTAAGTGGTTCTAATGGTACTGTTATGGTTAAGTGGTCCTAATCGTACTGTGGTGGTTAAGTGGTCCTAATGGTATTAAGAATTGTAAGTGGTTTAAATGGTACTGTGATGGTTAAGTGGTTCTAATGGTAATGTGGTGGTTAAGTGGTCCTGATGGTACTAAGATGGATAAGTGATCTAAATGGTACTGTGATGTTTAAGTGGTTCTAATTGTACTGTGATGGTTAAGTGTTTCTAATGGTGCTGCGATGGTTGTGTGGTTCTAATGGTACTGTGATGTTTAAGTGGTTCTAGTAGTGCTGCAATGTTTAAGTGGTTCTAATGGTACTGTGATGTTTAAGTGGTTTTAATGGTACTGTGATGTTTAAGTGGTTATAATGGTACTGTGATGTTTAAGTGGTTATAATGGTACTGTGATGGTTAAGTGGTTCTAATGGTACTGTGATGGTTAAGTGGTTCTAATGGTTCTGTGATGTTTAAGTGGTTCTGATGGTACTGTGATGGTTAAGTGGTCCTAGTGGTAGTGTGATGTTTAGCGGTTCTAATGATACTGTGATGTTTAAGTGGTTCTAATGGTACTGTGATGTTTAAGTGGTTCTAATGGTACTGTGATGGTTAAGTGGTTCTAATGGTTCTGTGATGTTTAAGTGGTTCTGATGGTACTGTGATGGTTAAGTGGTCCTGATGGTAGTACGATGGGTAAGTTGTCCTGATGGTACTAAGATGGTTAAGTGGTCTGACTATTACTAAGATGTTTAAGTGGTCTGAATGGCAATGTGATGGTTAAGTGGTCCTAGTGGTAGTGTGATGTTTAAGTGGTTCTAATGGTACTGTGATGTTTAAGTGGTTCTGATGGTACTGTGATGGTTAAGTGGTTATAATGGCACTGTGGTGGTTAAGTGGTTCTGATGGTACTGTGACGGTTAAGTGGTCCTAATGGTACTGTGGTGGTTAAGTGGTCCTGATGGTACTAAGATGGTTTAGTGGTCTGAATGGTACTGTGATGTTTAAGTGGTCCTGTTGGTAGTGCGATGGGTAAGTGGTCCTAATGGTACTAAGATGGTTAAGTGGTCCTCATAGTACTAAGATTGTTAAGTGGTCCTAATGGTAGTGCAATGGTTAAGTGGTTCCAATGGTATTGTTATGGTTAAGTGGTCCTAATGGTACTGTGGTGGTTAAGTGGTCCTACTGGTACTAAGATGGTTAAGTGGTCTGCCTGGTACTAAGATGGTTAAGTGGTCTGAATGGCAATGTGATGGTTAAGTGGTCCTAATGGTACTGTGGTGGTTAAGTGGTCCTGATGGTACTAAGATGGTTAAGTGGTCTGAATGGTACTGTGGTGGGTAAGTGGTCCTGATGGTATTAAGATGGTTAAGTGGTTTAAATGGTACTGTGATGGTTAAATGGTTCTAATGGTACTGTGATGTTTAAGTGGTTCTAATGGTAATGTGGTGGTTAAGTGGTCCTGATGGTACTAAGATGGATAAGTGATCTAAATGGTACTGTGATGCTTAAGTGGTCCTCATAGTACTAAGATGGTTAAGTAGTCCTAGTGGTAGTGTGATGTTTAAGTGGTTCTAATGGTACTGTGATGTTTAAGTGGTTCTGATGGTACTGTGATGGTTAAGTGGTCATAATGGTACTGTGGTGGTTAAGTGGTTCTGATGGTACTGTGACGGTTAAGTGGTCCTAATGGTACTGTGGTGGTCAAGTGGTCCTGATGGTACTAAGATGGTTTAGTGGTCTGAATGGTACTGTAATGTTTAAGGGGTCCTGTTGGTAGTGCGATGGGTAAGTGGTCCTAATGGTACTAAGATGGTTAAGTGGTCTGACTGGTACAAAGATGGTTACGTGGTCTGAATGGCAATGTGATGGTTAAGTGGTCCTAATGCGTACTGTGGTGGTTAAGTGGTCCAGAGTGTACTAAGATGGTTAAGTGGTCTGAATGGTACTGTGATGGTTAAGTGGTCCAGATGGTACTAAGATGGTTAAGTGGTCTGAATGGTACTGTGGTGGTCAAGTGGTCCTGATGGTTTTAAGATGGTTAAGTGGTCTAAATGGTACTGTGATGGTTAAGTGGTCCTCATAGTACTAAGATTGTTAAGTGGTCCTAATGGTAGCGCAATGGTTAAGTGGTTCCAATGGTACTGTTATGGTTAAGTGGTCCTAATGGTACTGTGGTGGTTAAGTGGTCCTAATGGTACTAAGATGGTTAAGTGGTCTGACTGGTACTAAGATGGTTAAGTGGTCTGAATGGCAATGTGATGGTTAAGTGGTCCTAATGGTACTGTGGTGGTTAAGTGGTCCTGATGGTACTAAGATGGTTAAGTGGTCTGAATGGTACTGTGGTGGGTAAGTGGTCCTGATGGTATTAAGATGGTTAAGTGGTTTAAATGGTACTGTGATGGTTAAATGGTTCTAATGGTACTGTGATGTTTACGTGGTTCTAATGGTAATGTGGTGGTTAAGTGGTCCTGATGGTACTAAGATGGATAAGTGATCTAAATGGTACTGTGATGTTTAGGTGGTTCTAATTGTACTGTGATTGTTATGTGGTTCTAATGGTGCTGCGATGGTTGTGTGGTTCTAATGGTACTGTGATGTTTAAGTGGTTCTAATGGTGCTGCAATGTTTAAGTGGTTCTAATGGTACTGTGATGGTTAAGTGGTCCTAGTAGTAGTGTGATGTTTAAGTGGTTCTAATGGTACTGTGATGGTTAAGTGGTCCTAGTGGTAGTGCGATGTTTAAGTGGTTCTAATGGTACTGTGATGGTTAAGTGGTTCTAATGGTATTGTGATAGTTAAGTGGTTCTAATGTTACTGTGATGTTTAAGTGGTTCTAATGGTACTGTGATGGTTAAGTGGTTCTCATGGTACTGTGATGTTTAAGTGGTTCTGGGGGTACTGTGATGGTTAAGTGGTCCTCATAGTACTAAGATGTTTAAGTGGTCCTAATTTTAGTGCAATGGTTAAGTGGTTCCAATGGTACTGTTATAGTTAAGTGGTTCTAATGGTGCTGCGATGTTTAAGTGGTTCTAATGGTACTGTGATGGTTAAGTGGTCCTCATAGTACTAAGATGTTTAAGTGGTCCTAATGTTAGTGCAATGGTTAAGTGGTTCCAAAGGTACTTTTATGGTTAAGTGGTCCTAATGGTACTCCGGTGGTTAAGTGGTCCTAATGGTATTAAGATTTTTAAGCGGTTTAAATGGTACTGCGGTGGTTAAGTGGTTCTAATGGTACTGTGATGTTTAAGTGGTTCTAATGGTACTGTGATGGTTAAGTTGTCCAGATGGTACTAAGATGGTTAAGTGGTCTGAATGGTACTGTGGTGGTTAAGTGGTCCTGATTATTAAGATGGTTAAGTGGTCTGAATGATACTGTGATGGTTAAGTGGTCCAGATGGTACTAAGATGGTTAAGTGGTCTGAAATGGTAGTGCGATGGGTAAGTGGTCCTGATGGTACTAAGATGGTTAAGTGGTCTGACTGGTACTAAGATGGTTAAGTGGTCTGAATGGCAATGTGATGGTTAAGTGGTCCTAATGGTACTGTGGAGGTTAAGTGGTCCAGAGTGTACTAAGATGGTTAAGTGGTCTGACTGGTACTAAGATGGTTAAGTGGTCTGAATGGCAATGTGATGGTTAAGTGGTCATAATGGTACTGTGGAGGTTAAGTGGTCCAGAGTGTACTAAGATGGTTAAGTGGTCTGAATGGTACTGTGATGGTTAAGTGGTCCAGATGGTACTAAGATGGTTAAGTGGTCTGAATGGTACTGTGGTGGTCAAGTGGTTCTGATGGTTTTAAGATGGTTAAGTGGTCTAAATGGTACTGTGATGGTTAAGTGGTCCTCATAGTAATAAGATTGTTGAGTGGTCCTAATGGTAGTGCAATGGTTAAGTGGTTCCAATGGTACTGTTATGGTTAAGTGGTCCTAATGGTACTGTGGTGGATAAGTGGTCCTAATGGTACTAAGATGGTTAAGTGTTCTGACTGGTACTAAGATGGTTAAGTGGTCTGAATGGCAATGTGATGGTTAAGTGGTCCTAATGGTACTGTGGTGGTTAAGTGGTCCTGATGGTACTAAGATGGTTAAGTGGTCTGAATGGTACTGTGGTGGTTAAGTGGTCCTGATGGTATTAAGATGGTTAAGTGGTCTGAATGATACTGTGATGGTTAAGTGGTCCTCATATTACTAAGATGGTTAAGTGGTCCTAATGTTAGTGCAATGGTTAAGTGGTTCTAATGGTACTGTTATGGTTAAGTGGTCCTAATCGTACTGTGGTGGTTAAGTGGTCCTAATGGTATTAAGAATTGTAAGTGGTTTAAATGGTACTGTGATGGTTAAGTGGTTCTAATGGTAATGTGGTGGTTAAGTGGTCCTGATGGTACTAAGATGGATAAGTGATCTAAATGGTACTGTGATGTTTAAGTGGTTCTAATTGTACTGTGATGGTTAAGTGTTTCTAATGGTGCTGCGATGGTTGTGTGGTTCTAATGGTACTGTGATGTTTAAGTGGTTCTAGTAGTGCTGCAATGTTTAAGTGGTTCTAATGGTACTGTGATGTTTAAGTGGTTTTAATGGTACTGTGATGTTTAAGTGGTTATAATGGTACTGTGATGTTTAAGTGGTTATAATGGTACTGTGATGGTTAAGTGGTTCTAATGGTACTGTGATGGTTAAGTGGTTCTAATGGTTCTGTGATGTTTAAGTGGTTCTGATGGTACTGTGATGGTTAAGTGGTCCTAGTGGTAGTGTGATGTTTAGCGGTTCTAATGATACTGTGATGTTTAAGTGGTTCTAATGGTACTGTGATGTTTAAGTGGTTCTAATGGTACTGTGATGGTTAAGTGGTTCTAATGGTTCTGTGATGTTTAAGTGGTTCTGATGGTACTGTGATGGTTAAGTGGGCCTGATGGTAGTACGATGGGTAAGTTGTCCTGATGGTACTAAGATGGTTAAGTGGTCTGACTATTACTAAGATGTTTAAGTGGTCTGAATGGCAATGTGATGGTTAAGTGGTCCTAGTGGTAGTGTGATGTTTAAGTGGTTCTAATGGTACTGTGATGTTTAAGTGGTTCTGATGGTACTGTGATGGTTAAGTGGTTATAATGGCACTGTGGTGGTTAAGTGGTTCTGATGGTACTGTGACGGTTAAGTGGTCCTAATGGTACTGTGGTGGTTAAGTGGTCCTGATGGTACTAAGATGGTTTAGTGGTCTGAATGGTACTGTGATGTTTAAGTGGTCCTGTTGGTAGTGCGATGGGTAAGTGGTCCTAATGGTACTAAGATGGTTAAGTGGTCCTCATAGTACTAAGATTGTTAAGTGGTCCTAATGGTAGTGCAATGGTTAAGTGGTTCCAATGGTATTGTTATGGTTAAGTGGTCCTAATGGTACTGTGGTGGTTAAGTGGTCCTACTGGTACTAAGATGGTTAAGTGGTCTGCCTGGTACTAAGATGGTTAAGTGGTCTGAATGGCAATGTGATGGTTAAGTGGTCCTAATGGTACTGTGGTGGTTAAGTGGTCCTGATGGTACTAAGATGGTTAAGTGGTCTGAATGGTACTGTGGTGGGTAAGTGGTCCTGATGGTATTAAGATGGTTAATTGGTTTAAATGGTACTGTGATGGTTAAATGGTTCTAATGGTACTGTGATGTTTAAGTGGTTCTAATGGTAATGTGGTGGTTAAGTGGTCCTGATGGTACTAAGATGGATAAGTGATCTAAATGGTACTGTGATGCTTAAGTGGTCCTCATAGTACTAAGATGGTTAAGTAGTCCTAGTGGTAGTGTGATGTTTAAGTGGTTCTAATGGTACTGTGATGTTTAAGTGGTTCTGATGGTACTGTGATGGTTAAGTGGTCATAATGGTACTGTGGTGGTTAAGTGGTTCTGATGGTACTGTGACGGTTAAGTGGTCCTAATGGTACTGTGGTGGTCAAGTGGTCCTGATGGTACTAAGATGGTTTAGTGGTCTGAATGGTACTGTAATGTTTAAGGGGTCCTGTTGGTAGTGCGATGGGTAAGTGGTCCTAATGGTACTAAGATGGTTAAGTGGTCTGACTGGTACAAAGATGGTTACGTGGTCTGAATGGCAATGTGATGGTTAAGTGGTCCTAATGCGTACTGTGGTGGTTAAGTGGTCCAGAGTGTACTAAGATGGTTAAGTGGTCTGAATGGTACTGTGATGGTTAAGTGGTCCAGATGGTACTAAGATGGTTAAGTGGTCTGAATGGTACTGTGGTGGTCAAGTGGTCCTGATGGTTTTAAGATGGTTAAGTGGTCTAAATGGTACTGTGATGGTTAAGTGGTCCTCATAGTACTAAGATTGTTAAGTGGTCCTAATGGTAGCGCAATGGTTAAGTGGTTCCAATGGTACTGTTATGGTTAAGTGGTCCTAATGGTACTGTGGTGGTTAAGTGGTCCTAATGGTACTAAGATGGTTAAGTGGTCTGACTGGTACTAAGATGGTTAAGTGGTCTGAATGGCAATGTGATGGTTAAGTGGTCCTAATGGTACTGTGGTGGTTAAGTGGTCCTGATGGTACTAAGATGGTTAAGTGGTCTGAATGGTACTGTGGTGGGTAAGTGGTCCTGATGGTATTAAGATGGTTAAGTGGTTTAAATGGTACTGTGATGGTTAAATGGTTCTAATGGTACTGTGATGTTTACGTGGTTCTAATGGTAATGTGGTGGTTAAGTGGTCCTGATGGTACTAAGATGGATAAGTGATCTAAATGGTACTGTGATGTTTAGGTGGTTCTAATTGTACTGTGATTGTTATGTGGTTCTAATGGTGCTGCGATGGTTGTGTGGTTCTAATGGTACTGTGATGTTTAAGTGGTTCTAATGGTGCTGCAATGTTTAAGTGGTTCTAATGGTACTGTGATGGTTAAGTGGTCCTAGTAGTAGTGTGATGTTTAAGTGGTTCTAATGGTACTGTGATGGTTAAGTGGTCCTAGTGGTAGTGCGATGTTTAAGTGGTTCTAATGGTACTGTGATGGTTAAGTGGTTCTAATGGTATTGTGATAGTTAAGTGGTTCTAATGTTACTGTGATGTTTAAGTGGTTCTAATGGTACTGTGATGGTTAAGTGGTTCTCATGGTACTGTGATGTTTAAGTGGTTCTGGGGGTACTGTGATGGTTAAGTGGTTCTAATGGTACTGTGATGGTTAAGTGGTTTTAATGGTACTGTGATTAAGTGGTTCTAATGGTACTGTGATGGTTAAGTGGTTCTAATGGTACTGTGATGGTTAAGTGGTCCTAGATGTAGTGTGATGGTTAAGTGGTTCTAATGGTACTGTGATTGTTAAGTGGTCCTAGTGGTAGTATGATGGTTAAGTGGTTCTAATGGTACTGTGATGGTTAAGTGGTCCAAATGGTACTGTGATGGTTAAGTGGTCCTTATGGTACTGTGAGGGTTAAGTGGTTCTAATGGTACTGTAATGGTTAAGTGGTCCTAATGGTAGTGCGATAGTTAAGTGGTTCTAATGATACTGTGATGGGTAAATGGTCTAAATGGTACTATGATGTTTAGTGGATTAAATGGCACTGTGATGGTTAAGATTTCCTAGTGGTAATGCGATTGTTAAGTGGTTCTAATGGTATTGTGGTGGTTAAGTGGTCCTGATGGTACTTCGATGGTTAAGTGGTCTGAATGGTACTGTGGTGGTCAAGTGGTCTTGATGGTACTGTGGTGGTTAAGTTGTCCTGATGTTACTAAGATGGTTAAGTGGTTCTAATGGTACTGTGATGTTTAAGTGGTTCTAATGGTACTGTGATGTTTAAGTGGTTCTAATGGTGCTGTGATGGTTAAGAGGTCCTAGTGGTAGTGCGATGGTTAAGTGGTTCTAATGGTACTGTGATGGTTATGTGGTCCTAATGGTACCGTGATGGTTAAGTGGTTCTAATGATACTGTGATGGGTAAATGGTCTAAATGGTACTATGATGTTTAATGGTTCTATTGGTACTGTAATGGTTAAGTGGTCCTCGTTGTAGTGTGATGGTTAATTGGTTCTAATGGTACTGTGGTGGTTAAGTGGTCCTGATGGTACTGTGGTGGTCAAGTGGTCTGAATGTTACTCTGGTGGTTAAGTTGTCCTAATGGTACTGTGATGGTTAGGTGGTTCTAATGGTACTGTGATGTTTAAGTGGTTCTGATGGTACTGTGATGTTTAAGTGGTTCTGATGGTACTGTGATGGATAAGTGGTCCTAGTGGTAGTGTGATGTTTAAGTGGTTCTAATGGTACTGTGATGTTTAAGTGGTTCTGATGGTACTGTGATGGTTAAGTGATCCTAATGGTACTGTGATGGTTAAGTGGTTCTGATAGTACTGTGACGGTCAAGTGGTCCTAATGGTACTGTAATGTTTAAGTGGTCCTGATGGTAGTGCGATGGTTAAGTGGTCCTGATGGTACTAAGATGGTTAAGTGGTCTGACTGGTAATAAGATGGTTAAGTGGTCTGAATGGGAATGTGATGGTTAAGTGGTCCTAATGGTACTGTGGTGGTTAAGTGGTCCAGAGTGTACTAAGATGGTTAAGTGGTCTGAATGGTACTGTGATGGTTAAGTGGTCCAGATGGTACTAAGAAAGATAAGTGGTCTGAATGGTACTGTGATGCTCAAATGGTCCTGATGGGTTTAAGATGGTTAAGTGGTCTAAATGGTACTGTGATGGTTAAGTGGTCCTCATAGTACTAAGATGGTTAAGTGGTCCTAATGGTAGTGCAATGGTTAAGTGGTTCCAATGGTACTGTTATGGTTAAGTGGTCCTAATGGTACTGTGGTGGGTAAGTGGTCCTAATTGTACTAAGATGGTTAAGTGGTCTGACTGGTACTAAGATGGTTAAGTGGTCTGAATGCCAATGTGATGGTTAAGTGGTCCTAATGGTACTGTGGCGGTTAAGTGGTCCAGATGGTACTAAGATGGTTAAGTTGTCTGAATGGTACTGTGGTGGTTAAGTGGTCCTGATGGTATTAAGATGGTTAAGTGGTCTGAATGATACTGTGATGGTTAAGTGGTCCAGATGGTACTAAGATGGTTACGTGGTTTGAATGGTACTGTGGTGGTTAAGTGGTCCTGATGGTTATAAGATGGTTAAGTGGTCTAAATGATACTGTGATGGTTAAGTGGTCCTCATAGTACTAAGATGTTTAAGTGGTCCTAATTTTAGTGCAATGGTTAAGTGGTTCCAATGGTACTGTTATAGTTAAGTGGTTCTAATGGTGCTGCGATGTTTAAGTGGTTCTAATGGTACTGTGATGGTTAAGTGGTCCTCATAGTACTAAGATGTTTAAGTGGTCCTAATGTTAGTGCAATGGTTAAGTGGTTCCAAAGGTACTTTTATGGTTAAGTGGTCCTAATGGTACTCCGGTGGTTAAGTGGTCCTAATGGTATTAAGATTTTTAAGCGGTTTAAATGGTACTGCGGTGGTTAAGTGGTTCTAATGGTACTGTGATGTTTAAGTGGTTCTAATGGTACTGTGATGGTTAAGTTGTCCAGATGGTACTAAGATGGTTAAGTGGTCTGAATGGTACTGTGGTGGTTAAGTGGTCCTGATTATTAAGATGGTTAAGTGGTCTGAATGATACTGTGATGGTTAAGTGGTCCAGATGGTACTAAGATGGTTAAGTGGTCTGAAATGGTAGTGCGATGGGTAAGTGGTCCTGATGGTACTAAGATGGTTAAGTGGTCTGACTGGTACTAAGATGGTTAAGTGGTCTGAATGGCAATGTGATGGTTAAGTGGTCCTAATGGTACTGTGGAGGTTAAGTGGTCCAGAGTGTACTAAGATGGTTAAGTGGTCTGACTGGTACTAAGATGGTTAAGTGGTCTGAATGGCAATGTGATGGTTAAGTGGTCATAATGGTACTGTGGAGGTTAAGTGGTCCAGAGTGTACTAAGATGGTTAAGTGGTCTGAATGGTACTGTGATGGTTAAGTGGTCCAGATGGTACTAAGATGGTTAAGTGGTCTGAATGGTACTGTGGTGGTCAAGTGGTTCTGATGGTTTTAAGATGGTTAAGTGGTCTAAATGGTACTGTGATGGTTAAGTGGTCCTCATAGTACTAAGATTGTTGAGTGGTCCTAATGGTAGTGCAATGGTTAAGTGGTTCCAATGGTACTGTTATGGTTAAGTGGTCCTAATGGTACTGTGGTGGATAAGTGGTCCTAATGGTACTAAGATGGTTAAGTGTTCTGACTGGTACTAAGATGGTTAAGTGGTCTGAATGGCAATGTGATGGTTAAGTGGTCCTAATGGTACTGTGGTGGTTAAGTGGTCCTGATGGTACTAAGATGGTTAAGTGGTCTGAATGGTACTGTGGTGGTTAAGTGGTCCTGATGGTATTAAGATGGTTAAGTGGTCTGAATGATACTGTGATGGTTAAGTGGTCCTCATATTACTAAGATGGTTAAGTGGTCCTAATGTTAGTGCAATGGTTAAGTGGTTCTAATGGCACTGTTATGGTTAAGTGGTCCTAATCGTACTGTGGTGGTTAAGTGGTCCTAATGGTATTAAGAATTGTAAGTGGTTTAAATGGTACTGTGATGGTTAAGTGGTTCTAATGGTAATGTGGTGGTTAAGTGGTCCTGATGGTACTAAGATGGATAAGTGATCTAAATGGTACTGTGATGTTTAAGTGGTTCTAATTGTACTGTGATGGTTAAGTGTTTCTAATGGTGCTGCGATGGTTGTGTGGTTCTAATGGTACTGTGATGTTTAAGTGGTTCTAGTAGTGCTGCAATGTTTAAGTGATTCTAATGGTACTGTGATGGTTAAGTGGTCCTAGTAGTAGTGTGATGTTTAAGTGGTTCTAATGGTACTGTGATGTTTAAGTGGTTTTAATGGTACTGTGATGTTTAAGTGGTTATAATGGTACTGTGATGTTTAAGTGGTTATAATGGTACTGTGATGGTTAAGTGGTCCTAGTGGTAGTGCGATGTTTAAGTGGTTCTAATGGTACTGTGATGGTTAAGTGGTTCTAATGGTATTGTGATGGTTAAGTGGTTCTAATGTTACTGTGATGTTTAAGTGGTTATAATGGTACTGTGATGGTTAAGTGGTTCTCATGGTACTGTGATGTTAAAGTGGTTCTGATGGTACTGTGATGGTTAAGTGGTCCTGATGGTACTAAGATGGTTAAGTGGTGTGAATGGTACTGTGGTGGTTAAGTGGTCCTGATGGTATTAAGATGGTTAAGTGGTCTGAATGATACTGTGATGGTTAAGTGGTCCAGATGGTATTAAGATGGTTAAGTGATCAGAATGGTACTGTGGTCGTTAAGTGGTCCTGATGGTTTTAAGATGGTTAAGTGGTCTAAATGGTAGTGTGATGGTTAAGTGGTCCTCATAGTACTAAGATGGTTAAGTGGTCCTAATGTTAGTGCAATGGTTAAGTGGTTCCAATGGTACTGTTATGGTTAAGTGGTTCTAATGGTACTGTGATGTTTAAGTGGTTCTGATGGTACTGTGATGGTTAAGTGGTCATAATGGTACTGTGGTGGTTAAGTGGTTCTGATGGTACTGTGACGCTTAAGTGGTCCTAATGGTACTGTGGTGGTCAAGTGGTCCTGATGGTACTAAGATGGTTAAGTGGTCTGAATGGTACTGTGGTGGTCAAGTGGTCCTGATGGTTTTAAGATGGTTAAGTGGTCTAAATGTTAGTGCAATGGTTAAGTGGTTTCAATGGTACTGTTATGGTTAAGTGGTTCTAATGGTGCTGCGATGTTTAAGTGGTTCTAATGGTACTGTGATGGTTAAGTGGTCCTAGTGGTAGTCTGATGTTTAAGTGGTTCTAATGGTACTGTGATGTTTAAGCGGTTCTAATGGTACTGTGATGGTTAAGTGGTTCTAATGGTACTGTGATGTTCAAGTGGTTCTGATGGTACTGTGATGGTTAAGTGGTTCTGATGGTACTGTGATGGTTAAGTGGTCCTTGTGGTAGTGTGATGTTTAAGTGGTTCTAATGGTACTGTGATATTTAAGTGGTTCTGATGGTACTGTGATGGTTAAGTGGTCATAATGGTACTGTGGTGGTTAAGTGGTTCTGATGGTACTGTGACGGTTAAGTGGTCCTAATGGTACTGTGGTGGTTAAGTGGTCCTGATGGTGCTAAGATGGTTTAGTGGTGTGAATGGTACTGTAATGTTTAAGTGGTCCTGATGGTAGTGCAATGGGTAAGTGGTCCTAATGGTACTAAGATGGTTAAGTGGTCTGACTGGTACTAAGATGGTTAAGTGGTCTGAATGGCAATGTGATGGTTAAGTGGTCCTAATGGGTACTGTGGTGGTTAAGTGGTCCAGAGTGTACTAAGAAGGTTAAGTGGTCTGAATGGTACTGTGATGGTTAAGTGGTCCAGATGGTACTAAGATGGTTAAGTGGTCTGAATGGTACTGTGGTGGTCAAGTGGTCCTGATGGTTTTAAGATTGTTAAGTGGTCTAAATGGTACTGTGATGGTTAAGTGGTCCTCATAGTACTAAGATTGTTAAGTGGTCCTAATGGTAGTGCAATGGTTAAGTGGTTCCAATGGTACTGTTATGGTTAAGTGGTCCTAATGGTACTGTGGTGGTTAAGTGGCCCTAATGGTACTAAGATGGTTAAGTGGTCTGACTGGTACTAAAATGGTTAAGTGGTCTGAATGGCAATGTGATGGTTAAGTGGTCCTAATGGTACTGTGGTGGTTAAGTGGTCCTGATGGTACTAAGATGGTTAAGTGTTCTGAATGGTACTGTGGTGGGTAAGTGGTCCTGATGGTATTAAGATGGTTAAGTGGTCTGAATGATACTGTGATGGTTAAGTGGTCCCGATGGTACTAAGATGGTTAAGTTGTCTGAATGGTACTGTGGTGGTTAAGTGGTTCTGATGGTTTTAAGATGGTTAAGTGGTCTAAATGATACTGTGCTGGTTAAGTGGTCCTCATAGTACTAAGATGTTTAAGTGGTCCTAATGTTAGTGCAATGGTTAAGTAGTTTCAATGGTACTGTTATGGTTAAGTGGTTCTAATGGTGCTGCGATGTTTAAGTGGTTCTGATGGTACTGTGATGGTTAAGTGGTCCTAGTGGTAGTGTGATGTTTAGCGGTTCTAATGATACTGTGATGTTTAAGTGGTTCTAATGGTACTGTGATGTTTAAGTGGTTGTGATGGTTAAGTGGTCCTAGTGGTAGTGTGATGTTTAGCGGTTCTAATGATACTGTGATGTTTAAGTGGTTCTAATGGTACTGTGATGTTTAAGTGTTTCTAATGGTACTGTGATGTTTAAGTGGTTCTAATGGTACTGTGATGTTTAAGTGGTTCTGATGGTACTGTGATGGTTAAGTGGTCCTAGTGTTAATGCGATAGTTAAGTGGTTCTAATGGTAGTGTGATGTTTAAGTGGTTCTAATGATACTGTGATGTTTAAGCGGTTCTAATGGTACTGTGATGTTTAAGTGGTTCTGATGGTACTGTGATGGTTAAGTGGTCCTAGTGGTAGTGTGATGTTTAAGTGGTTCTAATGGTACTGTGATGTTTAAGTGGTTTTGATGGTACTGTGATTGTTAAGTGGTCCTAATGGTAGTGTGATGTTTAAGTTGTTCTAATGGTACTGTGATGTTTAAGTGGTTCTGATGGTACTGTGATGTTTAAGTGGTTCTAATGGTACTGTGATGGTTAAGTGGTTCTAATGGTACTGTGATGTTTAAGTGGTTCTGATGGTACTGTGATGGTTAAGTGGTCCTAGTGGTAGTGTGATGTTTAGCGGTTCTAATGATACTGTGATGTTTAAGTGGTTCTAATGGTACTGTGATGTTTAAGTGGTTCTAATGGTACTGTGATGGTTAAGTGGTTCTAATGGTTCTGTGATGTTTAAGTGGTTCTGATGGTACTGTGATGGTTAAGTGGTCCTGATGGTAGTACGATGGGTAAGTTGTCCTGATGGTACTAAGATGGTTAAGTGGTCTGACTGGTACTAAGATGGTTAAGTGGTCTAAATGGTAGTGTGATGGTTAAGTGGTCCTCATAGTACTAAGATGGTTAAGTGGTCCTAATGTTAGTGCAATGGTTAAGTGGTTCCAATGGTACTGTTATGGTTAAGTGGTTCTAATGGTACTGTGATGTTTAAGTGGTTCTGATGGTACTGTGATGGTTAAGTGGTCATAGTGGTACTGTGGTGGTTAAGTGGTTCTGATGGTACTGTGACGGTTAAGTGGTCCTAATGGTACTGTGGTGGTCAAGTGGTCCTGATGGTACTAAGATGGTTAAGTGGTCTGAATGGTACTGTGATGGTTAAGTGGTCCAGATGGTACTAAGATGGTTAAGTGGTCTGAATGGTACTGTGGTGGTCAAGTGGTCCTGATGGTTTTAAGATGGTTAAGTGGTCTAAATGTTAGTGCAATGGTTAAGTGGTTTCAATGGTACTGTTATGGTTAAGTGGTTCTAATGGTGCTGCGATGTTTAAGTGGTTCTAATGGTACTGTGATGGTTAAGTGGTCCTAGTGGTAGTCTGATGTTTAAGTGGTTCTAATGGTACTGTGATGTTTAAGTGGTTATAATGGTACTGTGATGGTTAAGTGGTTCTAATGGTACTGTGATGTTCAAGTGGTTCTGATGGTACTGTGATGGTTAAGTGGTTCTGATGGTACTGTGATGGTTAAGTGGTTCTGATGGTACTGTGATGGTTAAGTGGTCCTAGTGGTAGTGTGATGTTTAAGTGGTTCTAATGGTACTGTGATATTTAAGTGGTTCTGATGGTACTGTGATGGTTAAGTGGTCATAATGGTACTGTGGTGGTTAAGTGGTTCTGATGGTACTGTGACGGTTAAGTGGTCCTAATGGTACTGTGGTGGTTAAGTGGTCCTGATGGTACTAAGATGGTTTAGTGGTGTGAATGGTACTGTAATGTTTAAGTGGTCCTGATGGTAGTGCAATGGGTAAGTGGTCCTAATGGTACTAAGATGGTTAAGTGGTCTGACTGGTACTAAGATGGTTAAGTGGTCTGAATGGCAATGTGATGGTTAAGTGGTCCTAATGGGTACTGTGGTGGTTAAGTGGTCCAGAGTGTACTAAGAAGGTTAAGTGGTCTGAATGGTACTGTGATGGTTAAGTGGTCCAGATGGTACTAAGATGGTTAAGTGGTCTGAATGGTACTGTGGTGGTCAAGTGGTCCTGATGGTTTTAAGATTGTTAAGTGGTCTAAATGGTACTGTGATGGTTAAGTGGTCCTCATAGTACTAAGATTGTTAAGTGGTCCTAATGGTAGTGCAATGGTTAAGTGGTTCCAATGGCAATGTGATGGTTAAGTGGTCCTAATGGTACTGTGGTGGTTAAGTGGTCCTGATGGTACTAAGATGGTTAAGTGTTCTGAATGGTACTGTGGTGGGTAAGTGGTCCTGATGGTATTAAGATGGTTAAGTGGTCTGAATGATACTGTGATGGTTAAGTGGTCCCGATGGTACTAAGATGGTTAAGTTGTCTGAATGGTACTGTGGTGGTTAAGTGGTCCTGATGGTTTTAAGATGGTTAAGTGGTCTAAATGATACTGTGCTGGTTAAGTGGTCCTCATAGTACTAAGATGTTTAAGTGGTCCTAATGTTAGTGCAATGGTTAAGTAGTTTCAATGGTACTGTTATGGTTAAGTGGTTCTAATGGTACTGTGATGGTTAAGTGGTCCTAGTGGTAGTCTGATGTTTAAGTGGTTCTAATGGTACTGTGATGTTTAAGTGTTTCTAATGGTACTGTGATGTTTAAGTGGTTCTAATGGTACTGTGATGTTTAAGTGGTTCTGATGGTACTGTGATGGTTAAGTGGTCCTAGTGTTAATGCGATAGTTAAGTGGTTCTAATGGTAGTGTGATGTTTAAGTGGTTCTAATGATACTGTGATGTTTAAGCGGTTCTAATGGTACTGTGATGTTTAAGTGGTTCTGATGGTACTGTGATGTTTAAGTGGTTCTGATGGTACTGTGATGTTTAAGTGGTTCTAATGGTACTGTGATGGTTAAGTGGTTCTAATGGTACTGTGATGTTTAAGTGGTTCTGATGGTACTGTGATGGTTAAGTGGTCCTAGTGGTAGTGTGATGTTTAGCGGTTCTAATGATACTGTGATGTTTAAGTGGTTCTAATGGTACTGTGATGTTTAAGTGGTTCTAATGGTACTGTGATGGTTAAGTGGTTCTAATGGTTCTGTGATGTTTAAGTGGTTCTGATGGTACTGTGATGGTTAAGTGGTCCTGATGGTAGTACGATGGGTAAGTTGTCCTGATGGTACTAAGATGGTTAAGTGGTCTGACTGGTACTAAGATGGTTAAGTGGTCTGAATGGCAATGTGATGGTTAAGTGGTCCTAGTGGTAGTGTGATGTTTAAGTGGTTCTGATGGTACTGTGATGTTTAAGTGGTTCTGATGGTACTGTGGTGGTTAAGTGGTCCTAGTGGTAGTGTGATGTTTAAGTGGTTCTAATGGTACTGTGATGTTTAAGTGGTTCTGATGGTACTGTGATGGTTAAGTGGTTATAATGGTACTGTGGTGGTTAAGTGGTTCTGATGGTACTGTGACGGTTAAGTGGTCCTAATGGTACTGTGGTGGTTAAGTGGTCCTGATGGTACTAAGATGGTTTAGTGGTCTGAATGGTACTGTAATGTTTAAGTGGTCCTGATGGTAGTGCGATGGGTAAGTGCTCCTAATGGTACTAAGATGGTTAAGTGGTCTGACTGGTACTAAGATGGTTAAGTGGTCTGAATGGCAATGTGATGGTTAAGTGGTCCTAATTGGTACTGTGGTGGTTAAGTGGTCCAGAGTGTACTAAGATGGTTAAGTGGTCTGAATGGTACTGTGATGGTTAAGTGGTCCTCATAGTACTAAGATTGTTAAGTGGTCCTAATGGTAGTGCAATGGTTAAGTGGTTCCAATGGTACTGTTATGGTTAAGTGGTCCTAATGGTACTGTGGTGGTTAAGTGGTCCTACTGGTACTAAGATGGTTAAGTGGTCTGACTGGTACTAAGATGGTTAAGTGGTCTGAATGGCAATGTGATGGTTAAGTGGTCCTAATGGTACTGTGGTGGTTAAGTGGTCCTGATGGTACTAAGATGGTTAAGTGGTCTGAATGGTACTGTGGTGGGTAAGTGGTCCTGATGGTATTAAGATGGTTAAGTGGTTTAAATGGTACTGTGATGGTTAAATGGTTCTAATGGTACTGTGATGTTTAAGTGGTTCTAATGGTAATGTGGTGGTTAAGTGGTCCTGATGGTACTAAGATGGATAAGTGATCTAAATGGTACTGTGATGCTTAAGTGGTCCTCATAGTACTAAGATGGTTAAGTAGTCCTAGTGGTAGTGTGATGTTTAAGTGGTTCTAATGGTACTGTGATGTTTAAGTGGTTCTGATGGTACTGTGACGGTTAAGTGGTCCTAATGGTACTGTGGTGGTCAAGTGGTCATGATGGTACTAAGATGGTTTAGTGGTCTGAATGGTACTGTAATGTTTAAGTGGTCCTGTTGGTAGTGCGATGGGTAAGTGGTCCTAATGGTACTAAGATGGTTAAGTGGTCTGACTGGTACTAAGATGGATAAGTGGTCTGAATGGCAATGTGATGGTTAAGTGGTCCTAATGCGTACTGTGGTGGTTAAGTGGTCCAGAGTGTACTAAGATGGTTAAGTGGTCTGAATGGTACTGTGATGGTTAAGTGGTCCAGATGGTACTAAGATGGTTAAGTGGTCTGAATGGTACTGTGGTGGTCAAGTGGTCCTGATGGTTTTAAGATGGTTAAGTGGTCTAAATGGTACTGTGATGGTTAAGTGGTCCTCATAGTACTAAGATTGTTAAGTGGTCCTAATGGTAGCGCAATGGTTAAGTGGTCCTAATGGTACTAAGATGGTTAAGTGGTCTGACTGGTACTAAGATGGTTAAGTGGTCTGAATGGCAATGTGATGGTTAAGTAGTCCTAATGGTACTGTGGTGGTTAAGTGGTCCTGATGGTACTAAGATGGTTAAGTGGTCTGAATGGTACTGTGGTGGGTAAGTGGTCCTGATGGTATTAAGATGGTTAAGTGGTTTAAATGGTACTGTGATGGTTAAATGGTTCTAATGGTACTGTGATGTTTACGTGGTTCTAATGGTAATGTGGTGGTTAAGTGGTCCTGATGGCACTAAGATGGATAAGTGATCTAAATGGTACTGTGATGTTTAGGTGGTTCTAATTGTACTGTGATTGTTATGTGGTTCTAATGGTGCTGCGATGGTTGTGTGGTTCTAATGGTACTGTGATGTTTAAGTGGTTCTAATGGTGCTGCAATGTTTAAGTGGTTCTAATGGTACTGTGATGGTTAAGTGGTCCTAGTAGTAGTGTGATGTTTAAGTGGTTCTAATGGTACTGTGATGTTTAAGTGGTTCTAATGGTACTGTGATGGTTAAGTGGTCCTAGTGGTAGTGCGATGTTTAAGTGGTTCTAATGGTACTGTGATGGTCAAGTGGTTCTAATGGTATTGTGATGGTTAAGTGGTTCTAATGTTACTGTGATGTTTAAGTGGTTCTAATGGTACTGTGATGGTTAAGTGGTTCTCATGGTACTGTGATGTTTAAGTGGTTCTGGTGGTACTGTGATGGTTAAGTGGTTCTAATGGTACTGTGATGGTTAAGTGGTTCTAATGGTACTGTGATTGTTAAGTGGTTCTAATGGTACTGTGATGGTTAAGTGGTTCTAATGGTACTGTGATGGTTAAGTGGTCCTAGTGGTAGTGTGATGGTTAAGTGGTTCTAATGGTACTGTGATGGTTAAGTGGTTCTAATGGTACTGTGATGGTTAAGTGGTCCTAGTGGTAGTGTGATGGTTAAGTGGTTCTAATGGTACTGTGATGGTTAAGTGGTCCTAGTGGTAGTGTGATGGTTAAGTGGTTCTAATGGTACTGTGATGGTTAAGTGGTCCAAATGGTACTGTGATGGTTAAGTGGTCCTTATGATACTGTGAGGGTTAAGTGGTTCTAATGGTACTGTAATGGTTAAGTGGTCCTAATGGTAGTGCGATAGTTAAGTGGTTCTAATGATACTGTGATGGGTAAATGGTCTAAATGGTACTATGATGTTTAGTGGATTTAATGGCACTGTGATGGTTAAGAGGTCCTAGTGGTAATGCGATTGTTAAGTGGTTCTAATGGTATTGTGGTGGTTAAGTGGTCCTGATGGTACTTCGATGGTTAAGTGGTCTGAATGGTACTGTGGTGGTCAAGTGGTCTTGATGGTACCGTGGTGGTTAAGTTGTCCTGATGTTACTAAGATGGTTAAGTGATCCAAATGGTACTGTGATGTTTAAGTGGTTCTAATGGTACTGTGATGTTTAAGTGGTTCTAATGGTACTGTGATGTTTAAGTGGTTCTAATGGTGCTGTGATGGTTAAGAGGTCCTAGTGGTAGTGCGATGGTTAAGTGGTTCTAATGGTACTGTGATGGTTATGTGGTCCTAATGGTACCGTGATGGTCAAGTGGTTCTAATGATACTGTGATGGGTAAATGGTCTAAATGGTACTACGATGTTTAATGGTTCTATTGGTACTGTAATGGTTAAGTGGTCCTCGTTGTAGTGTGATGGTTAATTGGTTCTAATGGTACTGTGGTGGTTAAGTGGTCCTGATGGTACTGTGGTGGTCAAGTGGTCTGAATGTTACTCTGGTGGTTAAGTTGTCCTAATGGTACTGTGATGGTTAGGTGGTTCTAATGGTACTGTGATGTTTAAGTGGTTCTGATGGTACTGTGATGTTTAAGTGGTTCTGATGGTACTGTGATGGATAAGTGGTCCTAGTGGTAGTGTGATGTTTAAGTGGTTCTAATGGTACTGTGATGTTTAAGTGGTTCTGATGGTACTGTGATGGTTAAGTGATCCTAATGGTACTGTGATGGTTAAGTGGTTCTGATAGTACTGTGACGGTTAAGTGGTCCTAATGGTACTGTAATGTTTAAGTGGTCCTGATGGTAGTGCGATGGTTAAGTGGTCCTGATGGTACTAAGATGGTTAAGTGGTCTGACTGGTAATAAGATGGTTAAGTGGTCCTAATGGTACTGTGGTGGTTAAGTGGTCCAGAGTGTACTAAGATGGTTAAGTGGTCTGAATGGTACTGTGATGGTTAAGTGGTCCAGATGGTACTAAGAAAGATAAGTGGTCTGAATGGTACTGTGGTGCTCAAATGGTCCTGATGGGTTTAAGATGGTTAAGTGGTCTAAATGGTACTGTGATGGTTAAGTGGTCCTCATAGTACTAAGATGGTTAAGTGGTCCTAATGGTAGTGCAATGGTTAAGTGGTTCCAATGGTACTGTTATGGTTAAGTGGTCCTAATGGTACTGTGGTGGGTAAGTGGTCCTAATGGTACTAAGATGGTTAAGTGGTCTGACTGGTACTAAGATGGTTAAGTGGTCTGAATGCCAATGTGATGGTTAAGTGGTCCTAATGGTACTGTGGCGGTTAAGTGGTCCAGATGGTACTAAGATGGTTAAGTTGTCTGAATGGTACTGTGGTGGTTAAGTGGTCCTGATGGTATTAAGATGGTTAAGTGGTCTGAATGATACTGTGATGGTTAAGTGGTCCAGATGGTACTAAGATGGTTAAGTGGTCTGAATGGTACTGTGGTGGTTAAGTGGTCCTGATGGTTATAAGATGGTTAAGTGGTCTAAATGATACTGTGATGGTTAAGTGGTCCTCATAGTACTAAGATGTTTAAGTGGTCCTAATTTTAGTGCAATGGTTAAGTGGTTCCAATGGTACTGTTATGGTTAAGTGGTTCTAATGGTGCTGCGATGTTTTAGTGGTTCTAATGGTACTGTAATGGTTAAGTGGTCCTCATAGTACTAAGATGTTTAAGTGGTCCTAATGTTAGTGCAATAGTTAAGTGGTTCCAAAGGTACTTTTATGGTTAAGTGGTCCTAATGGTACTCCGGTGGTTAAGTGGTCCTAATGGTATTAAGATTTTTAAGCGGTTTAAATGGTACTGCGGTGGTTAAGTGGTTCTAATGGTACTGTGATGTTTAAGTGGTTCTAATGGTACTGTGATGGTTAAGTTGTCCAGATGGTACTAAGATGGTTAAGTGGTCTGAATAGTACTGTGGTGGTTAAGTGGTCCTGAATATTAAGATGGTTATGTGGTCTGAATGATACTGTGATGGTTAAGTGGTCCAGATGGTACTAAGATGGTTAAGTGGTCTGAAATGGTAGTGCGATGGGTAAGTGGTCCTGATGGTACTAAGATGGTTAAGTGGTCTGACTGGTACTAAGATGGTTAAGTGGTCTGAATGGCAATGTGATGGTTAAGTGGTCCTAATGGTACTGTGGAGGTTAAGTGGTCCAGAGTGTACTAAGATGGTTAAGTGGTCTGACTGGTACTAAGATGGTTAAGTGGTCTGAATGGCAATGTGATGGTTAAGTGGTCATAATGGTACTGTGGAGGTTAAGTGGTCCAGAGTGTACTAAGATGGTTAAGTGGTCTGAATGGTACTGTGATGGTTAAGTGGTCCAGATGGTACTAAGATGGTTAAGTGGTCTGAATGGTACTGTGGTGGTCAAGTGGTTCTGATGGTTTTAAGATGGTTAAGTGGTCTAAATGGTACTGTGATGGTTAAGTGGTCCTCATAGTACTAAGATTGTTGAGTGGTCCTAATGGTAGTGCAATGGTTAAGTGGTTCCAATGGTACTGTTATGGTTAAGTGGTCCTAATGGTACTGTGGTGGATAAGTGGTCCTAATGGTACTAAGATGGTTAAGTGTTCTGACTGGTACTAAGATGGTTAAGTGGTCTGAATGGCAATGTGATGGTTAAGTGGTCCTAATGGTACTGTGGTGGTTAAGTGGTCCTGATGGTACTAAGATGGTTAAGTGGTCTGAATGGTACTGTGGTGGTTAAGTGGTCCTGATGGTATTAAGATGGTTAAGTGGTCTGAATGATACTGTGATGGTTAAGTGGTCCTCATATTACTAAGATGGTTAAGTGGTCCTAATGTTAGTGCAATGGTTAAGTGGTTCCAATGGTACTGTTATGGTTAAGTGGTCCTAATCGTACTGTGGTGGTTAAGTGGTCCTAATGGTATTAAGAATTGTAAGTGGTTTAAATGGTTCTGTGATGGTTAAGTGGTTCTAATGGTACTGTGATGTTGAAGTGGTTCTAATGGTAATGTGGTGGTTAAGTGGTCCTGATGGTACTAAGATGGATAAGTGATCTAAATGGTACTGTGATGTTTAAGTGGTTCTAATTGTACTGTGATGGTTAAGTGTTTCTAATGGTGCTGCGATGGTTGTGTGGTTCTAATGGTACTGTGATGTTTAAGTGGTTCTAGTAGTGCTGCAATGTTTAAGTGATTCTAATGGTACTGTGATGGTTAAGTGGTCCTAGTAGTAGTGTGATGTTTAAGTGGTTCTAATGGTACTGTGATGTTTAAGTGGTTTTAATGGTACTGTGATGTTTAAGTGGTTCTAATAGTGATGTGATGGTTAAGTGCTCCTAGTGTTAATGCGATAGTTAAGTGGTTCTAATGGTACTAAGATGGGTAAGTGGTTCTAATGGTACTGTGATGGTTAAGTGGTTCTAATGGTACTGTGATGGTTAAGTGGTCCTAGTGGTAGTGCGATGTTTAAGTGGTTCTAATGGTACTGTGATGGTTAAGTGGTTCTAATGGTATTGTGATGGTTAAGTGGTTCTAATGTTACTGTGATGTTTAAGTGGTTATAATGGTACTGTGATGGTTAAGTGGTTCTCATGGTACTGTGATGTTTAAGTGGTTCTGATGGTACAGTGATGGTTAAGTGGTCCTGATGGTACTAAGATGGTTAAGTGGTGTGAATGGTACTGTGGTGGTTAAGTGGTCCTGATGGTATTAAGATGGTTAAGTGGTCTGAATGATACTATGATGGTTAAGTGGGTCCAGATGGTATTAAGATGGTTAAGTGGTCAGAATGGTACTGTAGTCGTTAAGTGGTCCTGATGGTTTTAAGATGGTTAAGTGGTCTAAATGGTAGTGTGATGGTTAAGTGGTCCTCATAGTACTAAGATGGTTAAGTGGTCCTAATGTTAGTGTAATGGTTAAGTGGTTCCAATGGTACTGTTATGGTTAAGTGGTTCTAATGGTACTGTGATGTTTAAGTGGTTCTGATGGTACTGTGATGGTTAAGTGGTCATAATGGTACTGTGGTGGTTAAGTGGTTCTGATGGTACTGTGACGGTTAAGTGGTCCTAATGGTACTGTGGTGGTCAAGTGGTCCTGATGGTACTAAGATGGTTTAGTGGTCTGAATGGTACTGTAATGTTTAAGTGGTCCTGATGGTAGTGCGATGGGTAAGTGGTTCTAATGGTACTAAGATGGTTAAGTGGTCTGACTGGTACTAAGATGGTTAAGTGGTCTGAATGGCAATGTGATGGTTAAGTGGTCCTAATGCGTACTGTGGTGGTTAAGTGGTCCAGAGTGTACTAAGATGGTTAAGTGGTCTGAATGGTACTGTGATGGTTAAGTGGTCCAGATGGTACTAAGATGGTTAAGTGGTCTGAATGGTACTGTGGTGGTCAAGTGGTTCTGATGGTTTTAAGATGGTTAAGTGGTCTAAATGGTACTGTGATGGTTAAGTGGTCCTCATAGTACTAAGATTGTTAAGTGGTCCTAATGGTAGTGCAATGGTTAAGTGGTTCCAATGGTACTGTTATGGTTAAGTGTTCCTAATGGTACTGTGGTGGTTAAGTGGTCCTAATGGTACTAAGATGGTTAAGTGGTCTGACTGGTACTAAGATGGTTAAGTTGTCTGAATGGCAATGTGATGGTTAAGTGGTCCTAAATTGTACTGTGGTGGTTAAGTCGTCCTGATGGTACTAAGATGGTTAAGTGGTCTGAATGGTACTGTGGTGGGTAAGTGGTCCTGATGGTATTAAGATGGTTAAGTGGTTTAAATGGTACTGTGATGGTTAAATGGTTCTAATGGTACTGTGATGTTTAAGTGGTTCTAATGGTAATGTGGTGGTTAAGTGGTCCTGATGGTACTAAAATGGATAAGTGATCTAAATGGTACTGTGATGTTTAGGTGGTTCTAATTGTACTGTGATTGTTATGTGGTTCTAATGGTGCTGCGATGGTTGTGTGGTTCTAATGGTACTGTGATGTTTAAGTGGTTCTAATGGTGCTGCAATGTTTAAGTGGTTCTAATGGTACTGTGATGGTTAAGTGGTCCTAGTAGTAGTGTGATGTTTAAGTGGTTCTAATGGTACTGTGATGTTTAAGTGGTTCTAATGGTACTGTGATGGTTAAGTGGTCCTAGTGGTAGTGCGATGTTTAAGTGGTTCTAATGGTACTGTGATGGTTAAGTGGTTCTAATGGTATTGTGATGGTTAAGTGGTTCTAATGTTACTGTGATGTTTAAGTGGTTCTAATGGTACTGTGATGGTTAAGTGGTTCTCATGGTACTGTGATGTTTAAGTGGTTCTGGTGGTACTGTGATGGTTAAGTGGTTCTAATGGTACTGTGATGGTTAAGTGGTTCTAATGGTACTGTGATTGTTAAGTGGTTCTAATGGTACTGTGATGGTTAAGTGGTTCTAATGGTACTGTGATGGTTAAGTGGTCCTAGTGGTAGTGTGATGGTTAAGTGGTTCTAATGGTACTGTGATGGTTAAGTGGTCCTAGTGGTAGTGTGATGGTTAAGTGGTTCTAATGGTACTGTGATGGTTAAGTGGTCCAAATGGTACTGTGATGGTTAAGTGGTCCAAATGGTACTGTGATGGTTAAGTGGTCCTTATGGTACTGTGAGGGTTAAGTGGTTCTAATGGTACTGTAATGTTTAAGTGGTCCTAATGGTAGTCCGATAGTTAAGTGGTTCTAATGATACTGTGATGGGTAAATGGTCTAAATGGTACTATGATGTTTAGTGGTTTTAATGGTACTGTGATGGTTAAGAGGTCCTAGTGGTAATGCGATTGTTAAGTGGTTCTAATGGTACTGTGGTGGTTAAGTGGTCCTGATGGTACTTCGATGGTTAAGTGGTCCGAATGGTACTGTGGTGGTCAAGTGGTCTTGATGGTACTGTGGTGGTTAAGTTGTCCTGATGTTACTAAGATGGTTAAGTGATCCAAATGGTACTGTGATGTTTAAGTGGTTCTAATGGTACTGTGATGTTTAAGTGGTTCTAATGGTGCTGTGATGGTTAAGAGGTCCTAGTGGTAGTGCGATGGGTAAATGGTCTAAATGGTACTACGATGTTTAATGGTTCTATTGGTACTGTAATGGTTAAGTGGTCCTCGTTGTAGTGTGATGGTTAATTGGTTCTAATGGTACTGTGGTGGTTAAGTGGTCCTGATGGTACTGTGGCGGTCAAGTGGTCTGAATGTTACTCTGGTGGTTAAGTTGTCCTAATGGTACTGTGATGGTTAAGTGGTCCTAGTGGTAGTGTGATGGTTAAGTGGTTCTAATGGTACTGTGATGGTTAAGTGGTCCAAATGGTACTGTGATGGTTAAGTGGTCCTTATGGTACTGTGAGGGTTAAGTGGTTCTAATGGTACTGTAATGGTTAAGTGGTCCTAATGGTAGTCCGATAGTTAAGTGGTTCTAATGATACTGTGATGGGTAAATGGTCTAAATGGTACTATGATGTTTAGTGGTTTTAATGGTACTGTGATGGTTAAGAGGTCCTAGTGGTAATGCGATTGTTAAGTGGTTCTAATGGTACTGTGGTGGTTAAGTGGTCCTGATGGTACTTCGATGGTTAAGTGGTCCGAATGGTACTGTGGTGGTCAAGTGGTCTTGATGGTACTGTGGTGGTTAAGTTGTCCTGATGTTACTAAGATGGTTAAGTGATCCAAATGGTACTGTGATGTTTAAGTGGTTCTAATGGTACTGTGATGTTTAAGTGGTTCTAATGGTGCTGTGATGGTTAAGAGGTCCTAGTGGTAGTGCGATGGTTAAGTGGTTCTAATGGTACTGTGATGGTTATGTGGTCCTAATGGTACTGTGATGGTTAAGTGGTTCTAATGATACTGTGATGGGTAAATGGTCTAAATGGTACTACGATGTTTAATGGTTCTATTGGTACTGTAATGGTTAAGTGGTCCTCGTTGTAGTGTGATGGTTAATTGGTTCTAATGGTACTGTGGTGGTTAAGTGGTCCTGATGGTACTGTGGCGGTCAAGTGGTCTGAATGTTACTCTGGTGGTTAAGTTGTCCTAATGGTACTGTGATGGTTAGGTGGTTCTAATGGTACTGTGAGGTTTAAGTGGTTCTGATGGTACTGTGATGTTTAAGTGGTTCTGATGGTACTGTGATGGATAAGTGGTCCTAGTGGTAGTGTGATGTTTAAGTGGTTCTAATGGTACTGTAATGGTTAAGTGATCCTAATGGTACTGTGATGGTTAAGTGGTTCTGATGGTACTGTGACGGTTAAGTGGTCCTAATGGTACTGTAATGTTTAAGTGGTCCTGATGGTAGTGCGGTGGTTAAGTGGTCCTGATGGTACTAAGATGGTTAAGTGGTCTGACTGGTAATAAGATGGTTAAGTGGTCTGAATGGGAATGTGATGGTTAAGTGGTCCTAATGGTACTGTGGTGGTTAAGTGGTCCAGAGTGTACTAAGATGGTTAAGTGGTCTGAATGGTACTGTGATGGTTAAGTGGTCCAGATGGTACTAAGAAAGATAAGTGGTCTGAATGGTACTGTGGTGGTCAAATGGTCCTGATGGGTTTAAGATGGTTAAGTGGTCTAAATGGTACTGTGATGGTTAAGTGGTCCTCATAGTACTAAGATGGTTAAGTGGTCCTAATGGTATTGCAATGGTTAAGTGGTTCCAATGGTACTGTTATGGTTAAGTGGTCCTAATGGTACTGTGGTGGTTAAGTGGTCCTAATGGTACTAAGATTGTTAAGTGGTCTGACTGGTACTAAGATGGTTAAGTGGTCTGAATGCCAATGTGATGGTTAAGTGGTCCTAATGGTACTGTGGCGGTTAAGTGGTCCAGATGGTACTAAGATGGTTAAGTTGTCTGAATGGTACTGTGGTGGTTAAGTGGTCCTGATGGTATTAAGATGGTTAAGTGGTCTGAATGATACTGTGATGGTTAAGTGGTCCAGATGGTACTAAGATGGTTAAGTGGTCTGAATGGTACTGTGGTGGTTAAGTGATCCTGATGTTATAAGATGGTTAAGTGGTCTAAATGATACTGTGATGGTTAAGTGGTCCTCATAGTACTAAGATGTTTAAGTGGTCCTAATTTTAGTGCAATGGTTAAGTGGTTCCAATGGTACTGTTATGGTTAAGTGGTTCTAATGGTGCTGCGATATTTAAGTGGTTCTAATGGTACTGTGATGGTTAAGTGGTCTTCATAGTACTAAGATGTTTAAGTGGTCCTAATGTTAGTGCAATGGTTAAGTGGTTCCAAAGGTACTTTTATGGTTAAGTGGTCCTAATGGTACTCCGGTGGTTAAGTGGTCCTAATGGTATTAAGATTTTTAAGCGGTTTAAATGGTACTGCGGTGGTTAAGTGGTTCTAATGGTACTGTGATGGTTAAGTTGTCCAGATGGTACTAAGATGGTTAAGTGGTCTGAATGGTACTGTGGTGGTTAAGTGGTCCTGATTATTAAGATGGTTAAGTGGTCTGAATGATACTGTGATGGTTAAGTGGTCCAGATGGTACTAAGATGGTTAAGTGGTCTGAAATGGTAGTGCGATGTGTAAGTGGTCCTGATGGTACTAAGATGGTTAAGTGGTCTGACTGGTACTAAGATGGTTAAGTGGTCTGAATGGCAATGTGATGGTTAAGTGGTCCTAATGGTACTGTGGAGGTTAAGTGGTCCAGAGTGTACTAAGATGGTTAAGTGGTCTGACTGGTACTAAGATGGTTAAGTGGTCTGAATGGCAATGTGATGGTCAAGTGGTCATAATGGTACTTTGGAGGTTAAGTGGTCCAGAGTGTACTAAGATGGTTAAGTGGTCTGAATGGTACTGTGATGGTTAAGTGGTCCAGATGGTACTAAGATGGTTAAGTGGTCTGAATGGTACTGTGGTGGTCAAGTGGTTCTGATGGTTTTAAGATGGTTAAGTGGTCTAAATGGTACTGTGATGGTTAAGTGGTCCTCATAGTACTAAGATTGTTGAGTGGTCCTAATGGTAGTGCAATGGTTAAGTGGTTCCAATGGTACTGTTATGGTTAAGTGGTCCTAATGGTACTGTGGTGGATAAGTGGTCCTAATGGTACTAAGATGGTTAAGTGTTCTGACTGGTACTAAGATGGTTAAGTGGTCTGAATGGCAATGTGATGGTTAAGTGGTCCTAATGGTACTGTGGTGGTTAAGTGGTCCTGATGGTACTAAGATGGTTAAGTGGTCTGAATGGTACTGTGGTGGTTAAGTGGTCCTGATGGTATTAAGATGGTTAAGTGGTCTGAATGATACTGTGATGGTTAAGTGGTCCTCATAGTACTAAGATGGTTAAGTGGTCCTAATGTTAGTGCAATGGTTAAGTGGTTCCAATGGTACTGTTATGGTTAAGTGGTCCTAATCGTACTGTGGTGGTTAAGTGGTCCTAATGGTATTAAGAATTGTAAGTGGTTTAAATGGTTCTGTGATGGTTAAGTGGTTCTAATGGTACTGTGATGTTGAAGTGGTTCTAATGGTAATGTGGTGGTTAAGTGGTCCTGATGGTACTAAGATGGATAAGTGATCTAAATGGTACTGTGATGTTGAAGTGGTTCTAATTGTACTGTGATGGTTAAGTGTTTCTAATGGTGCTGCGATGGTTGTGTGGTTCTAATGGTACTGTGATGTTTAAGTGGTTCTAGTAGTGCTGCAATGTTTAAGTGGTTCTAATGGTACTGTGATGGTTAAGTGGTCCTAGTAGTAGTGTGATGTTTAAGTGGTTCTAATGGTACTGTGATGTTTAAGTGGTTTTAATGGTACTGTGATGTCTAAGTGGTTCTAATAGTGATGTGATGGTTAAGTGCTCCTAGTGTTAATGCGATAGTTAAGTGGTTCTAATGGTACTAAGATGGGTAAGTGGTTCTAATGGTACTGTGATGGTTAAGTGGTTCTAATGGTACTGTGATGGTTAAGTGGTCCTAGTGGTAGTGCGATGTTTAAGTGGTTCTAATGGTACTGTGATGGTTAAGTGGTTCTAATGGTATTGTGATGGTTAAGTGGTTCTAATGTTACTGTGATGTTTAAGTGGTTATAATGGTACTGTGATGGTTAAGTGGTTCTCAAGGTACTGTGATGTTTAAGTGGTTCTGATGGTACTGTGAGGGTTAAGTGGTTCTAATGGTACTGTGATGATTAAGTGGTTCTAATGGTACTGTGATGGTTAAGTGGTTCTAATGGTACTGTGATGATGGTTAAGTGGTTCTAATGGTACTGTGATGGTTAAGTGGTCCTAGTGGTAGTGTGATGGTTAAGTGGTTCTAAAAGTACTGTGATGGTTAAGTGGTCCTAGTGGTAGTGTGATGGTTAAGTGGTTCTAATGGTACTGTGTTGGTTAAGTGGTCCAAATGGTACTGTGATAGTTAAGTGGTCCTTATGGCACTGTGAGGGTTAAGTGGTTCTAATGGTACTGTAATGGTTAAGTGGTCCTAATGGTAGTGCGATAGTTAAGTGGTTCTAATGATACTGTGATGGGTAAATGGTCTAAATGGTACTATGATGTTTAGTGGTTTTAATGGTACTGTGATGGTTAAGAGGTCCTAGTGGTAATGCGATTAAGTGGTTCTAATGGTACTGTGGTGGTTAAGTGGTCCTGATGGTACTACGATGGTTAAGTGGTCTGAATGGTACTGTGGTGGTCAAGTGGTCTTGATGGTACTGTGGTGGTTAAGTTGTCCTGATGTTACTAAGATGGTTAAGTGATCCAAATGGTACTGTGATGTTTAAGTGGTTCTAATGGTACTGTAATGTTTAAGTGGTTCTAATGGTACTGTGATGGTTAAGTGGTCCTGATGGTACTGTGGTGGTCAAGTGGTCTGAATGTTACTCTGGTGGTTAAGTTGTCCTAATGGTACTGTGATGGTAAAGTGGTTTAAATGGTACTGTGGTGTTTAAGTGGTTCTAATGGTACTGTGATATTTAAGAGGTTCTAATGGTACTGTGATGTTTAAGTGGTTCTAATAGTGCTGTGATGGTTAAGTGGTCCTAGTGTTAATGCGATAGTTAAGTGGTTCTAATGGTACTGTGATGGTTAAGTGGTTCTAATGATACTGCGATGTTTAAGCGGTTCTAATGGTACAGTGATGTTTAAGTGGTTCTGATGGTACTGTGATGGTTAAATGGTCCTAGTGGTAGTGTGATGTTTAAGTGGTTCTAATGGCACTGTGATGTTTAAGTGGTTCATGATGGTACTGTGATTGTTAAGTGGTTCTAATGGTACTGTGATGGTTAAGTGGTTCTAATGGTACTGTGATGTTTAAGTGGTTCTGATGGTACTGTGATTGTTAAGTGGTCCTAGTGGTAGTGTGATGTTTAGTGGTTCTAATGATACTGTTATGTTTAAGTGGTTCTAATGGTACTGTGCTGTTTAAGTGGTTCTGATGGTACTGTGATGGTTAAGTGTTCTTAGTGGTAGTGTGATGTTTAAGTGGTTCTAATGGTACTGTGATGTTTAAGTGGTTCTGATGGTACTGTGATGGTTAAGTGGTCCTAGTGGTAGTGTGATGGTTAAGTGATCCTAATGGTACTGTGATGGTTAAGTGGTTCTGATGCTACTGTGACGGTTAAGTGGTCCTAATGGTACTGTGGTGGTTAAGTGGTCCTGATGGTACTGTGATGGTTAAGTGTTCTTAGTGGTAGTGTGATGTTTAAGTGGTTCTAATGGTACTGTGATGTTTAAGTGGTTCTAATGGTACTGTGATGTTAAAGTGGTTCTGATGGTACTGTGATGGTTAAGTGATCCTAATGGTACTGTGATGGTTAAGTGGTTCTGATGCTACTGTGACGGTTAAGTGGTCCTAATGGTACTGTGGTGGTTAAGTGGTCCTGATGGTACTAAGATGGTTAAGTGGTCTGAATGGTACTGTAATGTTTAAGTGGTCCTGATGGTAGTGCGATGGTTAAGTGGTCCTGATGGTACTAAGATGGTTAAGTGGTCTGACTGGTACTAAGATGGTTAAGTGGTCTGAATAGGAATGTGATGGTTAAGTGGTCCTAATGGTACTGTGGTGGTTAAGTGGTCCAGAGTGTACTAAGATGGTTAAGTGGTCTGAATGGTACTGTGATGGTTAAGTGGTCCAGATGGTACTAAGATGGTTAAGTGGTCAGAATGGTACTGTGGTGGTCAAGTGGTTCTGATGATTTTAAGATGGTTAAGTGGTCTAAATGGTACTGTGATGGTTAAGTGGTCCTCATAGTACTAAGATGGTTAAGTGGTCCTAATGGTAGTGCAATGGTTAAGTGGTTCCAATGGTACTGTTATTGTTAAGTGGTCTAAATGGTACTGTGATGGTTAAGTGGTTCTAATGTTACTGTGATGTTTAAGTGGTTATAATGGTACTGTGATGGTTAAGTGGTTCTCATGGTACTGTGATGTTTAAGTGGTTCTAATGGTACTGTGAGGGTTAAGTGGTTCTAATGGTACTGTGATGATTAAGTGGTTCTAATGGTACTGTGATGGTTAAGTGGGTCTAATGGTACTGTGATGATGGTTAAGTGGTTCTAATGGTACTGTGATGGTTAAGTGGTCCTAGTGGTAGTGTGATGGTTAAGTGGTTCTAAAAGTACTGTGATGGTTAAGTGGTCCTAGTGGTAGTGTGATGGTTAAGTGGTTCTAATGGTACTGTGATGGTTAAGTGGTCCAAATGGTACTGTGATAGTTAAGTGGTCCTTATGGCACTGTGAGGGTTAAGTGGTTCTAATGGTACTGTAATGGTTAAGTGGTCCTAATGGTAGTGCGATAGTTAAGTGGTTCTAATGATACTGTGATGGGTAAATGGTCTAAATGGTACTATGATGTTTAGTGGTTTTAATGGTACTGTGATGGTTAAGAGGTCCTAGTGGTAATGCGATTGTTAAGTGGTTCTAATGGTACTGTGGTGGTTAAGTGGTCCTGATGGTACTACGATGGTTAAGTGGTCTGAATGGTACTGTGGTGGTCAAGTGGTCTTGATGGTACTGTGGTGGTTAAGTTGTCCTGATGTTACTAAGATGGTTAAGTGATCCAAATGGTACTGTGATGTTTAAGTGGTTCTAATGGTACTGTAATGTTTAAGTAGTTCTAATGGTGATGTGATGGTTAAGAGGTCCTAGTGGTAGTGCGATGGTTAAGTGGTTCTAATGGTACTGTGATGGTTAAGTGGTCCTGATGGTACTGTGGTGGTCAAGTGGTCTGAATGTTACTCTGGTGGTTAATTTGTCCTAATGGTACTGTGATGGTAAAGTGGTTTAAATGGTACTGTGGTGTTTAAGTGGTTCTAATGGTACTGTGATGTTTAAGAGGTTCTAATGGTACTGTGATGTTTAAGTGGTTCTAATAGTGCTGTGATGGTTAAGTGGTCCTAGTGTTAATGCGATAGTTAAGTGGTTCTAATGGTACTGTGATGGTTAAGTGGTTCTAATGATACTGCGATGTTTAAGCGGTTCTAATGGTACTGTGATGTTTAAGTGGTTCTGATGGTACTGTGATGGTTAAGTGGTCCTAGTGGTAGTGTGATGTTTAAGTGGTTCTAATGGCACTGTGATGTTTAAGTGGTTCATGATGGTACTGTGATTGTTAAGTGGTCCTAATGGTAGTGTGATGTTTAAGTGGTTCTAATGGTACTGTGATGTTTAAGTGGTTCTGATGGAACTGTGATGTTTAAGTGGTTCTAATGGTACTGTGATGGTTAAGTGGTTCTAATGGTACTGTGATGTTTAAGTGGTTCTGATGGTACTGTGATTGTTAAGTGGTCCTAGTGGTAGTGTGATGTTTAGTGGTTCTAATGATACTGTTATGTTTAAGTGGTTCTAATGGTACTGTGCTGTTTAAGTGGTTCTGATGGTACTGTGATGGTTAAGTGTTCCAAGTGGTAGTGTGATGTTTAAGTGGTTCTAATGGTACTGTGATGTTTAAGTGGTTCTGATGGTACTGTGATGGTTAAGTGGTCCTAGTGGTAGTGTGATGTTTAAGTGGTTCTAATGGTACTGTGATGTTAAAGTGGTTCTGATGGTACTGTGATGGTTAAGTGATCCTAATGGTACTGTGATGGTTAAGTGGTTCTGATGCTACTGTGACGGTTAAGTGGTCCTAATGGTACTGTGGTGGTTAAGTGGTCCTGATGGTACTAAGATGGTTAAGTGGTCTGAATGGTACTGTAATGTTTAAGTGGTCCTGATGGTAGTGCGATGGTTAAGTGGTCCTGATGGTACTAAGATGGTTAAGTGGTCTGACTGGTACTAAGATGGTTAAGTGGTCTGAATAGGAATGTGATGGTTAAGTGGTCCTAATGGTACTGTGGTGGTTAAGTGGTCCAGAGTGTACTAAGATGGTTAAGTGGTCTGAATGGTACTGTGATGGTTAAGTGGTCCAGATGGTACTAAGATGGTTAAGTGGTCAGAATGGTACTGTGGTGGTCAAGTGGTTCTGATGATTTTAAGATGGTTAAGTGGTCTAAATGGTACTGTGATGGTTAAGTGGTCCTCATAGTACTAAGATGGTTAAGTGGTCCTAATGGTAGTGCAATGGTTAAGTGGTTCCAATGGTACTGTTATTGTTAAGTGGTCTAAATGGTACTGTGATGGTTAAGTGGTCCTCATAGTACTAAGATGGTTAAGTGGTCTTCATAGTACTAAGATGGTTAAGTGGTCCTAATGGTAGTTCAATGGTTAAGTGGTTCCAATGGTACTGTTATTGTTAAGTGGTCTAAATGGTACTGTGATGGTTAAGTGGTCCTCATAGTACTAAGATGGTTAAGTGGTCCTAATGGTAGTACAATGGTTAAGTGGTTCCAATGGTACTGTTATTGTTAAGTGGTCCTAATGGTACTGTGGTGGTTAAGTGGTCCTAATGGTACTAAGATGGTTAAGTGGTCTGACTGGTACTGTGGAGGTTAAGTGGTCCTGATGGTTTTAAGATGGTTAAGTGGTCTAAGTGATACTGTGATGGTTAAGTGGTCCTCATAGTACTAAGATGGTTAAGTGGTCCTAATGTTAGTGCAATGGTTAAGTGGTTCCAATGGTACTGTTATGGTTAAGTGGTCCTAATGGTACTGTGGTGGTTAAGTGGTCCTAATGGTAATAAGATTTTTAAGTGGTTTAAATGGTACTGTGACGGTTAAGTGGTTCTAATGGTAATGTGGTGGTTAAGTGGTCCTGATGGTACTAAGATGGATAAGTGATCTAAATGGTACTGTGATGTTTAAGTGGTTCTAATTGTACTGTGATGTTTAAGTGGTTCTAATGGTGCTGCGATGTTTAAGTGGTTCTAATGGTACTGTGAGGTTTAAGTGGTTCTAATGGTACTGTGATGTTTAAGTGGTTCTAATAGTGCTGTGATGGTTAAGTGGTCCTAGTGTTAATGCGATAGTTAAGTGGTTCTAATGGTACTGTGGTGGTTAAGTGGTCCTAATGGTACTAAGATGGTTAAGTGTGTTAAATGGTACTGTAATGTTTAATTGGTTCTAATGTTACTGTGATGTTCAAGCGGTTCTAATGGTGCTGTGATGGTTAAGTGGTCCTAGTGTTAGTGCGATGGTTAAGTGGTTCTAATGGTACTGTGATGGTTAAGTGGTTCTAATGGTGCTGTGATGGTTAAGTGGTTCTAATGGTACTGTGATGGTTAAGTGGTTCTAATGGTACTGTGATGGTTAAGTGGTTCTAATGGTACTGTGATGGTTAAGTGGTTCTAATGGTACTGTGTTGGTTAAGTGGTCCTAGTGGTTGTGCGATGTTTAAGTGGTTCTAATGGTACTGTGATGTTTAAGTGGTTCTAATGGTACTGTGATGGTTAAGTTGTCCAGATGGTACTAAGATGGTTAAGTGGTCTGAATGATACTGTGGTGGTTAAGTGGTCCTGATTATTAAGATGGTTAAATGGTCTGAATGATACTGTGATGGGTAAGTGGTCCTGATGGTACTAAGATGGTTAAGTGGTCTGACTGGTACTAAGATGGTTAAGTGGTCTGAATGGCAATGTGATGGTTAAGTGGTCCTAATGGTACTGTGGAGGTTAAGTGGTCCAGAGTGTACTAAGATGGTTAAGTGGTCTGACTGGTACTAAGATGGTTAAGTGGTCTGAATGGCAATGTGATGGTTAAGTGGTCCTAATGGTACTGTGGTGGTTAAGTGGTCCAGAGTGTACTAAGATGGTTAAGTGGTCTGAATGGTACTGTGATGGTTAAGTGGTCCAGATGGTACTAAGATGGTTAAGTGGTCTGAATGGTACTGTGGTGGTCAAGTGGTTCTGATGGTTTTAAGATGGTTAAGTGGTCTAAATGGTACTGTGATGGTTAAGTGGTCCTCATAGTACTAAGATTGTTGAGTGGTCCTAATGGTAGTGCAATGGTTAAGTGGTTCCAATGGTACTGTTATGGTTAAGTGGTCCTAATGGTACTAAGATGGTTAAGTGTTCTGACTGGTACTAAGATGGTTAAGTGGTCTGAATGGCAATGTGATGGTTAAGTCGTCCTAATGGTACTGTGGTGGTTAAGTGGTCCTGATGGTACTAAGATGGTTAAGTGGTCTGAATGGTACTGTGGTGGTTAAGTGGTCCTGATGGTATTAAGATGGTTAAGTGGTCTGAATGATACTGTGATGGTTAAGTGGTCCTCATAGTACTAAGATGGTTAAGTGGTCCTAATGTTAGTGCAATGGTTAAGTGGTTCCAATGGTACTGTTATGGTTAAGTGGTCCTAATCGTACTGTGGTGGTTAAGTGGTCCTAATGGTATTAAGAATTGTAAGTGGTTTAAATGGTTCTGTGATGGTTAAGTGGTTCTAATGGTACTGTGATGTTGAAGTGGTTCTAATGGTAATGTGGTGGTTAAGTGGTCCTGATGGTACTAAGATGGATAAGTGATCTAAATGGTACTGTGATGTTTAAGTGGTTCTAATTGTACTGTGATGGTTAAGTGTTTCTAATGGTGCTGCGATGGTTGTGTGGTTCTAATGGTACTGTGATGTTTAAGTGGTTCTAGTAGTGCTGCAATGTTTAAGTGGTTCTAATGGTACTGTGATGTTTAAGTGGTTTTAATGGTACTGTGATGTTTAAGTGGTTCTAATAGTGATGTGATGGTTAAGTGCTCCTAGTGTTAATGCGATAGTTAAGTGGTTCTAATGGTACTAAGATGGGTAAGTGGTTCTAATGGTACTGTGATGGTTAAGTGGTTCTAATGGTACTGTGATGGTTAAGTGGTCCTAGTGGTAGTGCGATGTTTAAGTGGTTCTAATGGTACTGTGATGGTTAAGTGGTTCTAATGGTATTGTGATGGTTAAGTGGTTCTAATGTTACTGTGATGTTTAAGTGGTTATAATGGTACTGTGATGGTTAAGTGGTTCTCATGGTACTGTGATGTTTAAGTGGTTCTGATGGTACTGTGAGGGTTAAGTGGTTCTAATGGTACTGTGATGATTAAGTGGTTCTAATGGTACTGTGATGGTTAAGTGGTTCTAATGGTACTGTGATGATGGTTAAGTGGTTCTAATGGTACTGTGATGGTTAAGTGGTCCTAGTGGTAGTGTGATGGTTAAGTGGTTCTAAAAGTACTGTGATGGTTAAGTGGTCCTAGTGGTAGTGTGATGGTTAAGTGGTTCTAATGGTACTGTGATGGTTAAGTGGTCCAAATGGTACTGTGATAGTTAAGTGGTCCTTATGGCACTGTGAGGGTTAAGTGGTTCTAATGGTACTGTAATGGTTAAGTGGTCCTAATGGTATTGCGATAGTTAAGTGGTTCTAATGATACTGTGATGGGTAAATGGTCTAAATGGTACTATGATGTTTAGTGGTTTTAATGGTACTGTGATGGTTAAGAGGTCCTAGTGGTAATGCGATTGTTAAGTGGTTCTAATGGTACTGTGGTGGTTAAGTGGTCCTGATGGTACTACGATGGTTAAGTGGTCTGAATGGTACTGTGGTGGTCAAGTGGTCTTGATGGTACTGTGGTGGTTAAGTTGTCCTGATGTTACTAAAATGGTTAAGTGATCCAAATGGTACTGTGATGTTTAAGTGGTTCTAATGGTACTGTAATGTTTAAGTGGTTCTAATGGTGATGTGATGGTTAAGAGGTCCTAGTGGTAGTGCGATGGTTAAGTGGTTCTAATGGTACTGTGATGGTTAAGTGGTCCTGATGGTACTGTGGTGGTCAAGTGGTCTGAATGTTACTCTGGTGGTTAAGTTGTCCTAATGGTACTGTGATGGTAAAGTGGTTTAAATGGTACTGTGGTGTTTAAGTGGTTCTAATGGTACTGTGATGTTTAAGAGGTTCTAATGGTACTGTGATGTTTAAGTGGTTCTAATAGTGCTGTGATGGTTAAGTGGTCCTAGTGTTAATGCGATAGTTAAGTGGTTCTAATGGTACTGTGATGGTTAAGTGGTTCTAATGATACTGCGATGTTTAAGCGGTTCTAATGGTACTGTGATGTTTAAGTGGTTCTGATGGTACTGTGATGGTTAAGTGGTCCTAGTGGTAGTGTGATGTTTAAGTGGTTCTAATGGCACTGTGATGTTTAAGTGGTTCATGATGGTACTGTGATTGTTAAGTGGTCCTAATGGTAGTGTGATGTTTAAGTGGTTCTAATGGTACTGTGATGTTTAAGTGGTTCTGATGGAACTGTGATGTTTAAGTGGTTCTAATGGTACTGTGATGGTTAAGTGGTTCTAATGGTACTGTGATGTTTAAGTGGTTCTGATGGTACTGTGATTGTTAAGTGGTCCTAGTGGTAGTGTGATGTTTAGTGGTTCTAATGATACTGTTATGTTTAAGTGGTTCTAATGGTACTGTGCTGTTTAAGTGGTTCTGATGGTACTGTGATGGTTAAGTGTTCCTAGTGGTAGTGTGATGTTTAAGTGGTTCTAATGGTACTGTGATGTTTAAGTGGTTCTGATGGTACTGTGATGGTTAAGTGGTCCTAGTGGTAGTGTGATGTTTAAGTGGTTCTAATGGTACTGTGATGTTAAAGTGGTTCTGATGGTACTGTGATGGTTAAGTGATCCTAATGGTACTGTGATGGTTAAGTGGTTCTGATGCTACTGTGACGGTTAAGTGGTCCTAATGGTACTGTGGTGGTTAAGTGGTCCTGATGGTACTAAGATGGTTAAGTGGTCTGAATGGTACTGTAATGTTTAAGTGGTCCTGATGGTAGTGCGATGGTTAAGTGGTCCTGATGGTACTAAGATGGTTAAGTGGTCTGACTGGTACTAAGATGGTTAAGTGGTCTGAATAGGAATGTGATGGTTAAGTGGTCCTAATGGTACTGTGGTGGTTAAGTGGTCCAGAGTGTACTAAGATGGTTAAGTGGTCTGAATGGTACTGTGATGGTTAAGTGGTCCAGATGGTACTAAGATGGTTAAGTGGTCAGAATGGTACTGTGGTGGTCAAGTGGTTCTGATGATTTTAAGATGGTTAAGTGGTCTAAATGGTACTGTGATGGTTAAGTGGTCCTCATAGTACTAAGATGGTTAAGTGGTCCTAATGGTAGTGCAATGGTTAAGTGGTTCCAATGGTACTGTTATTGTTAAGTGGTCTAAATGGTACTGTGATGGTTAAGTGGTCCTCATAGTACTAAGATGGTTAAGTGGTCTTCATAGTACTAAGATGGTTAAGTGGTCCTAATGGTAGTTCAATGGTTAAGTGGTTCCAATGGTACTGTTATTGTTAAGTGGTCTAAATGGTACTGTGATGGTTAAGTGGTCCTCATAGTACTAAGATGGTTAAGTGGTCCTAATGGTAGTACAATGGTTAAGTGGTTCCAATGGTACTGTTATTGTTAAGTGGTCCTAATGGTACTGTGGTGGTTAAGTGGTCCTAATGGTACTAAGATGGTTAAGTGGTCTGACTGGTACTGTGGAGGTTAAGTGGTCCTGATGGTTTTAAGATGGTTAAGTGGTCTAAGTGATACTGTGATGGTTAAGTGGTCCTCATAGTACTAAGATGGTTAAGTGGTCCTAATGTTAGTGCAATGGTTAAGTGGTTCCAATGGTACTGTTATGGTTAAGTGGTCCTAATGGTACTGTGGTGGTTAAGTGGTCCTAATGGTAATAAGATTTTTAAGTGGTTTAAATGGTACTGTGACGGTTAAGTGGTTCTAATGGTAATGTGGTGGTTAAGTGGTCCTGATGGTACTAAGATGGATAAGTGATCTAAATGGTACTGTGATGTTTAAGTGGTTCTAATTGTACTGTGATGTTTAAGTGGTTCTAATGGTGCTGCGATGTTTAAGTGGTTCTAATGGTACTGTGAGGTTTAAGTGGTTCTAATGGTACTGTGATGTTTAAGTGGTTCTAATAGTGCTGTGATGGTTAAGTGGTCCTAGTGTTAATGCGATAGTTAAGTGGTTCTAATGGTACTGTGGTGGTTAAGTGGTCCTAATGGTACTAAGATGGTTAAGTGTTTTAAATGGTACTGTAATGTTTAATTGGTTCTAATGTTACTGTGATGTTCAAGCGGTTCTAATGGTGCTGTGATGGTTAAGTGGTCCTAGTGTTAGTGCGATGGTTAAGTGGTTCTAATGGTACTGTGATGGTTAAGTGGTTCTAATGGTGCTGTGATGGTTAAGTGGTTCTAATGGTACTGTGATGGTTAAGTGGTTCTAATGGTACTGTGATGGTTAAGTGGTTCTAATGGTACTGTGATGGTTAAGTGGTTCTAATGGTACTGTGTTGGTTAAGTGGTCCTAGTGGTTGTGCGATGGTTAAGTGGTTCTAATGGTACTGTGATGGTTAAGTGGTTCTAATGGTGCTGTGATGGTTAAGTGGTTCTAATGGTACTGTGATGGTTAAGTGGTTCTAATGGTACTGTGATGGTTAAGTGGTTCTAATGGTACTGTGATGTTTAAGTGGTTCTAATGGTACTGTGATGGTTAAGTTGTCCAGATGGTACTAAGATGGTTAAGTGGTCTGAATGATACTGTGGTGGTTAAGTGGTCCTGATTATTAAGATGGTTAAGTGGTCTGAATGATACTGTGATGGTTAAGTGGTCCAGATGGTACTAAGATGGTTAAGTGGTCTGAAATGGTAGTGCGATGGGTAAGTGGTCCTGATGGTACTAAGATGATTAAGTGGTCTGACTGGTACTAAGATGGTTAAGTGGTCTGAATGGCAATGTGATGGTTAAGTGGTCCTAATGGTACTGTGGAGGTTAAGTGGTCCAGAGTGTACTAAGATGGTTAAGTGGTCTGACTGGTAAAAGATGGTTAAGTGGTCTGAATGGCAATGTGATGGTTAAGTGGTCCTAATGGTACTGTGGTGGTTAAGTGGTCCAGAGTGTACTAAGATGGTTAAGTGGTCTGAATGGTACTGTGATGGTTAAGTGGTCCAGATGGTACTAAGATGGTTAAGTGGTCTGAATGGTACTGTGGTGGTCAAGTGGTTCTGATGGTTTTAAGATGGTTAAGTGGTCTAAATGGTACTGTGATGGTTAAGTGGTCCTCATAGTACTAAGATTGTTGAGTGGTCCTAATGGTAGTGCAATGGTTAAGTGGTTCCAATGGTACTGTTATGGTTAAGTGGTCCTAATGGTACTGTGGTGGATAAGTGGTCCTAATGGTACTAAGATGGTTAAGTGTTCTGACTGGTACTAAGATGGTTAAGTGGTCTGAATGGCAATGTGATGGTTAAGTCGTCCTAATGGTACTGTGGTGGTTAAGTGGTCCTGATGGTACTAAGATGGTTAAGTGGTCTGAATGGTACTGTGGTGGTTAAGTGGTCCTGATGGTATTAAGATGGTTAAGTGGTCTGAATGATACTGTGATGGTTAAGTGGTCCTCATAGTACTAAGATGGTTAAGTGGTCCTAATGTTAGTACAATGGTTAAGTGGTTCCAATGGTACTGTTATGGTTAAGTGGTCCTAATCGTACTGTGGTGGTTAAGTGGTCCTAATGGTATTAAGAATTGTAAGTGGTTTAAATGGTTCTGTGATGGTTAAGTGGTTCTAATGGTACTGTGATGTTGAAGTGGTTCTAATGGTAATGTGGTGGTTAAGTGGTCCTGATGGTACTAAGATGGATAAGTGATCTAAATGGTACTGTGATGTTTAAGTGGTTCTAATTGTACTGTGATGGTTAAGTGTTTCTAATGGTGCTGCGATGGTTGTGTGGTTCTAATGGTACTGTGATGTTTAAGTGGTTCTAGTAGTGCTGCAATGTTTAAGTGGTTCTAATGGTACTGTGATGGTTAAGTGGTCCTAGTAGTAGTGTGATGTTTAAGTGGTTCTAATGGTACTGTGATGTTTAAGTGGTTTTAATGGTACTGTGATGTTTAAGTGGTTCTAATAGTGATGTGATGGTTAAGTGCTCCTAGTGTTAATGCGATAGTTAAGTGGTTCTAATGGCACTAAGATGGGTAAGTGGTTCTAATGGTACTGTGATGGTTAAGTGGTTCTAATGGTACTGTGATGGTTAAGTGGTCCTAGTGGTAGTGCGATGTTTAAGTGGTTCTAATGGTACTGTGATGGTTAAGTGGTACTAATGGTATTGTGATGGTTAAGTGGTTCTAATGTTACTGTGATGTTTAAGTGGTTATAATGGTACTGTGATGGTTAAGTGGTTCTCATGGTACTGTGATGTTTAAGTGGTTCTGATGGTACTGTGAGGGTTAAGTGGTTCTAATGGTACTGTGATGATTAAGTGGTTCTAATGGTACTGTGATGGTTAAGTGGTTCTAATGGTACTGTGATGATGGTTAAGTGGTTCTAATGGTACTGTGATGGTTAAGTGGTCCTAGTGGTAGTGTGATGGTTAAGTGGTTCTAAAAGTACTGTGATGGTTAAGTGGTCCTAGTGGTAGTGTGATGGTTAAGTGGTTCTAATGGTACTGTGATGGTTAAGTGGTCCAAATGGTACTGTGATAGTTAAGTGGTCCTTATGGCACTGTGAGGGTTAAGTGGTTCTAATGGTACTGTAATGGTTAAGTGGTCCTAATGGTATTGCGATAGTTAAGTGGTTCTAATGATACTGTGATGGGTAAATGGTCTAAATGGTACTATGATGTTTAGTGGTTTTAATGGTACTGTGATGGTTAAGAGGTCCTAGTGGTAATGCGATTGTTAAGTGGTTCTAATGGTACTGTGGTGGTTAAGTGGTCCTGATGGTACTACGATGGTTAAGTGGTCTGAATGGTACTGTGGTGGTCAAGTGGTCTTGATGGTACTGTGGTGGTTAAGTTGTCCTGATGTTACTAAAATGGTTAAGTGATCCAAATGGTACTGTGATGTTTAAGTGGTTCTAATGGTACTGTAATGTTTAAGTGGTTCTAATGGTGATGTGATGGTTAAGAGGTCCTAGTGGTAGTGCGATGGTTAAGTGGTTCTAATGGTACTGTGATGGTTAAGTGGTCCTGATGGTACTGTGGTGGTCAAGTGGTCTGAATGTTACTCTGGTGGTTAAGTTGTCCTAATGGTACTGTGATGGTAAAGTGGTTTAAATGGTACTGTGGTGTTTAAGTGGTTCTAATGGTACTGTGATGTTTAAGAGGTTCTAATGGTACTGCGATGTTTAAGCGGTTCTAATGGTACTGTGATGTTTAAGTGGTTCTGATGGTACTGTGATGGTTAAGTGGTCCTAGTGGTAGTGTGATGTTTAAGTGGTTCTAATGGCACTGTGATGTTTAAGTGGTTCATGATGGTACTGTGATTGTTAAGTGGTCCTAATGGTAGTGTGATGTTTAAGTGGTTCTAATGGTACTGTGATGTTTAAGTGGTTCTGATGGAACTGTGATGTTTAAGTGGTTCTAATGGTACTGTGATGGTTAAGTGGTTCTAATGGTACTGTGATGTTTAAGTGGTTCTGATGGTACTGTGATTGTTAAGTGGTCCTAGTGGTAGTGTGATGTTTAGTGGTTCTAATGATACTGTTATGTTTAAGTGGTTCTAATGGTACTGTGCTGTTTAAGTGGTTCTGATGGTACTGAGATGGTTAAGTGTTCCTAGTGGTAGTGTGATGTTTAAGTGGTTCTAATGGTACTGTGATGTTTAAGTGGTTCTGATGGTACTGTGATGGTTAAGTGGACCTAGTGGTAGTGTGATGTTTAAGTGGTTCTAATGGTACTGTGATGTTAAAGTGGTTCTGATGGTACTGTGATGGTTAAGTGATCCTAATGGTACTGTGATGGTTAAGTGGTTCTGATGCTACTGTGACGGTTAAGTGGTCCTAATGGTACTGTGGTGGTTAAGTGGTCCTGATGGTACTAAGATGGTTAAGTGGCCTGAATGGTACTGTGATGTTTAAGTGGTTCTAATGGTACTGTGATGTTTAAGTGGTTCTGATGGAACTGTGATGTTTAAGTGGTTCTAATGGTACTGTGATGGTTAAGTGGTTCTAATGGTACTGTGATGTTTAAGTGGTTCTGATGGTACTGTGATTGTTAAGTGGTCCTAGTGGTAGTGTGATGTTTAGTGGTTCTAATGGTACTGTGATGGTTAAGTGGTTCTAATGGTGCTGTGATGGTTAAGTGGTTCTAATGGTACTGTGATGGTTAAGTGGTTCTAATGGTACTGTGATGGTTAAGTGGTTCTAATGGTACTGTGATGGTTAAGTGGTTCTAATGGTACTGTGTTGGTTAAGTGGTCCTAGTGGTTGTGCGATGTTTAAGTGGTTCTAATGGTACTGTGATGTTTAAGTGGTTCTAATGGTACTGTGATGGTTAAGTTGTCCAGATGGTACTAAGATGGTTAAGTGGTCTGAATGGTACTGTGGTGGTTAAGTGGTCCTGATTATTAAGATGGTTAAGTGGTCTGAATGATACTGTGATGGTTAAGTGGTCCAGATGGTACTAAGATGGTTAAGTGGTCTGAAATGGTAGTGCAATGGGTAAGTGGTCCTGATGGTACTAAGATGGTTAAGTGGTCTGACTGGTACTAAGATGGTTAAGTGGTCTGAATGGCAATGTGATGGTTAAGTGGTCCTAATGGTACTGTGGAGGTTAAGTGGTCCAGAGTGTACTAAGATGGTTAAGTGGTCTGACTGGTACTAAGATGGTTAAGTGGTCTGAATGGCAATGTGATGGTTAAGTGGTCCTAATGGTACTGTGGTGGTTAAGTGGTCCAGAGTGTACTAAGATGGTTAAGTGGTCTGAATGGTACTGTGATGGTTAAGTGGTCCAGATGGTACTAAGATGGTTAAGTGGTCTGAATGGTACTGTGGTGGTCAAGTGGTTCTGATGGTTTTAAGATGGTTAAGTGGTCTAAATGGTACTGTGATGGTTAAGTGGTCCTCATAGTACTAAGATTGTTGAGTGGTCCTAATGGTAGTGCAATGGTTAAGTGGTTCCAATGGTACTGTTATGGTTAAGTGGTCCTAATGGTACTGTGGTGGATAAGTGGTCCTAATGGTACTAAGATGGTTAAGTGTTCTGACTGGTACTAAGATGGTTAAGTGGTCTGAATGGCAATGTGATGGTTAAGTCGTCCTAATGGTACTGTGGTGGTTAAGTGGTCCTGATGGTACTAAGATGGTTAAGTGGTCTGAATGGTACTGTGGTGGTTAAGTGGTCCTGATGGTATTAAGATGGTTAAGTGGTCTGAATGATACTGTGATGGTTAAGTGGTCCTCATAGTACTAAGATGGTTAAGTGGTCCTTATGTTAGTGCAATGGTTAAGTGGTTCCAATGGTACTGTTATGGTTAAGTGGTCCTAATCGTACTGTGGTGGTTAAGTGGTCCTAATGGTACTGTGATGTTGAAGTGGTTCTAATGGTAATGTGGTGGTTAAGTGGTCCTGATGGTACTAAGATGGATAAGTGATCTAAATGGTACTGTGATGTTTAAGTGGTTCTAATTGTACTGTGATGGTTAAGTGTTTCTAATGGTGCTGCGATGGTTGTGTGGTTCTAATGGTACTGTGATGTTTAAGTGGTTCTAGTAGTGCTGCAATGTTTAAGTGGTTCTAATGGTACTGTGATGGTTAAGTGGTCCTAGTAGTAGTGTGATGTTTAAGTGGTTCTAATGGTACTGTGATGTTTAAGTGGTTTTAATGGTACTGTGATGTTTAAGTGGTTCTAATAGTGATGTGATGGTTAAGTGCTCCTAGTGTTAATGCGATAGTTAAGTGGTTCTAATGGTACTAAGATGGGTAAGTGGTTCTAATGGTACTGTGATGGTTAAGTGGTTCTAATGGTACTGTGATGGTTAAGTGGTCCTAGTGGTAGTGCGATGTTTAAGTGGTTCTAATGGTACTGTGATGGTTAAGTGGTTCTAATGGTATTGTGATGGTTAAGTGGTTCTACTGTTACTGTGATGTTTAAGTGGTTATAATGGTACTGTGATGGTTAAGTGGTTCTCATGGTACTGTGATGTTTAAGTGGTTCTGATGGTACTGTGAGGGTTAAGTGGTTCTAATGGTACTGTGATGATTAAGTGGTTCTAATGGTACTGTGATGGTTAAGTGGTTCTAATGGTACTGTGATGTTTAAGTGGTTATAATGGTACTGTGATGGTTAAGTGGTTCTCATGGTACTGTGATGTTTAAGTGGTTCTGATGGTACTGTGAGGGTTAAGTGGTTCTAATGGTACTGTGATGATTAAGTGGTTCTAATGGTACTGTGATGGTTAAGTGGTTCTAATGGTACTGTGATGATGGTTAAGTGGTTCTAATGGTAGTGTGATGGTTAAGTGGTCCTAGTGGTAGTGTGATGGTTAAGTGGTTCTAAAAGTACTGTGATGGTTAAGTGGTCCTAGTGGTAGTGTGATGGTTAAGTGGTTCTAATGGTACTGTGATGGTTAAGTGGTCCAAATGGTACTGTGATAGTTAAGTGGTCCTTATGGCACTGTGAGGGTTAAGTGGTTCTAATGGTATTGTAATGGTTAAGTGGTCCTAATGGTATTGCGATAGTTAAGTGGTTCTAATGATACTGTGATGGGTAAATGGTCTAAATGGTACTATGATGTTTAGTGGTTTTAATGGTACTGTGATGGTTAAGAGGTCCTAGTGGTAATGCGATTGTTAAGTGGTTCTAATGGTACTGTGGTGGTTAAGTGGTCCTGATGGTACTACGATGGTTAAGTGGTCTGAATGGTACTGTGGTGGTCAAGTGGTCTTGATGGTACTGTGGTGGTTAAGTTTTTCCTGATGTTACTAAAATGGTTAAGTGATCCAAATGGTACTGTGATGTTTAAGTGGTTCTAATGGTACTGTAATGTTTAAGTGGTTCTAATGGTGATGTGATGGTTAAGAGGTCCTAGTGGTAGTGCGATGGTTAAGTGGTTCTAATGGTACTGTGATGGTTAAGTGGTCCTGATGGTACTGTGGTGGTCAAGTGGTCTGAATGTTACTCTGGTGGTTAAGTTGTCCTAATGGTTCTGTGATGGTAAAGTGGTTTAAATGGTACTGTGGTGTTTAAGTGGTTCTAATGGTACTGTGATGTTTAAGAGGTTCTAATGGTACTGTGATGTTTAAGTGGTTCTAATAGTGCTGTGATGGTTAAGTGGTCCTAGTGTTAATGCGATAGTTAAGTGGTTCTAATGGTACTGTGATGGTTAAGTGGTTCTAATGATACTGCGATGTTTAAGCGGTTCTAATGGTACTGTGATGTTTAAGTGGTTCTGATGGTACTGTGATGGTTAAGTGGTCCTAGTGGTAGTGTGATGTTTAAGTGGTTCTAATGGCACTGTGATGTTTAAGTGGTTCATGATGGTACTGTGATTGTTAAGTGGTCCTAATGGTAGTGTGATGTTTAAGTGGTTCTAATGGTACTGTGATGTTTAAGTGGTTCTGATGGAACTGTGATGTTTAAGTGGTTCTAATGGTACTGTGATGGTTAAGTGGTTCTAATGGTATTGTGATGTTTAAGTGGTTCTGATGGTACTGTGATTGTTAAGTGGTCCTAGTGGTAGTGTGATGTTTAGTGGTTCTAATGATACTGTTATGTTTAAGTGGTTCTAATGGTACTGTGCTGTTTAAGTGGTTCTGATGGTACTGTGATGGTTAAGTGTTCCTAGTGGTAGTGTGATGTTTAAGTGGTTCTAATGGTACTGTGATGTTTAAGTGGTTCTGATGGTACTGTGATGGTTAAGTGGACCTAGTGGTAGTGTGATGTTTAAGTGGTTCTGATGGTACTGTGATGGTTAAGTGATCCTAATGGTACTGTGATGGTTAAGTGGTTCTGATGCTACTGTGACGGTTAAGTGGTCCTAATGGTACTGTGGTGGTTAATTGGTCCTGATGGTACTAAGATGGTTAAGTGGTCTGAATGGTACTGTAATGTTTAAGTGGTCCTGATGGTAGTGCGATTGTTAAGTGGTCCTGATGGTACTAAGATGGTTAAGTGGTCTGACTGGTACTAAGATGGTTAAGTGGTCTGAATAGGAATGTGATGGTTAAGTGGTCCTAATGGTGCTGTGGTGGTCAAGTGGTTCTGATGATTTTAAGATGGTTAAGTGGTCTAAATGGTACTGTGATGGTTAAGTGGTCCTCATAGTACTAAGATGGTTAAGTGGTCCTAATGGTAGTGCAATGGTTAAGTGGTTCCAATGGTACTGTTATTGTTAAGTGGTCTAAATGGTACTGTGATGGTTAAGTGGTCCTCATAGTACTAAGATGGTTAAGTGGTCTTCATAGTACTAAGATGGTTAAGTGGTCCTAATGGTAGTTCAATGGTTAAGTGGTTCCAATGGTACTGTTATTGTTAAGTGGTCTAAATGGTACTGTGATGGTTAAGTGGTCCTCATAGTACTAAGATGGTTAAGTGGTCCTAATGGTAGTACAATGGTTAAGTGGTTCCAATGGTACTGTTATTGTTAAGTGGACCTAATGGTACTGTGGTGGTTAAGTGGTCCTAATGGTACTAAGATGGTTAAGTGGTCTGACTGGTACTGTGGAGGTTAAGTGGTCCTGATGGTTTTAAGATGGTTAAGTGGTCTAAGTGATACTGTGATGGTTAAGTGGTCCTCATAGTACTAAGATGGTTAAGTGGTCCTAATGTTAGTGCAATGGTTAAGTGGTTCCAATGGTACTGTTATGGTTAAGTGGTCCTAATGGTACTGTGGTGGTTAAGTGGTCCTAATGGTAATAAGATTTTTAAGTGGTTTAAATGGTACTGTGACGGATAAGTGGTTCTAATGGTAATGTGGTGGTTAAGTGGTCCTGATGGTACTAAGATGGATAAGTGATCTAAATGGTACTGTGATGTTTAAGTGGTTCTAATTGTACTGTGATGTTTAAGTGGTTCTAATGGTGCTGCGATGTTTAAGTGGTTCTAATGGTACTGTGATGTTTAAGTGGTTCTAATGGTACTGTGATGTTTAAGTGGTTCTAATAGTGCTGTGATGGTTAAGTGGTCCTAGTGTTAATGCGATAGTTAAGTGGTTCTAATGGTACTGTGGTGGTTAAGTGGTCCTAATGGTACTAAGATGGTTAAGTGTTTTAAATGGTACTGTAATGTTTAATTGGTTCTAATGTTACTGTGATGTTCAAGCGGTTCTAATGGTGCTGTGATGGTTAAGTGGTCCTAGTGTTAGTGCGATGGTTAAGTGGTTCTAATGGTACTGTGATGGTTAAGTGGTTCTAATGGTGCTGTGATGGTTAAGTGGTTCTAATGGTACTGTGATGGTTAAGTGGTTCTAATGGTACTGTAATGGTTAAGTGGTTCTAATGGTACTGTGATGGTTAAGTGGTTCTAATGGTACTGTGTTGGTTAAGTGGTCCTAGTGGTTGTGCGATGTTTAAGTGGTTCTAATGGTACTGTGATGTTTAAGTGGTTCTAATGGTACTGTGATGGTTAAGTTGTCCAGATGGTACTAAGATGGTTAAGTGGTCTGAATGGTACTGTGGTGGTTAAGTGGTCCTGATTATTAAGATGGTTAAGTGGTCTGAATGATACTGTGATGGTTAAGTGGTCCAGATGGTACTAAGATGGTTAAGTGGTCTGAAATGGTAGTGCGATGGGTAAGTGGTCCTGATGGTACTAAGATGGTTAAGTGGTCTGACTGGTACTAAGATGGTTAAGTGGTCTGAATGGCAATGTGATGGTTAAGTGGTCCTAATGGTACTGTGGAGGTTAAGTGGTCCAGAGTGTACTAAGATGGTTAAGTGGTCTGACTGGTACTAAGATGGTTAAGTGGTCTGAATGGCAATGTGATGGTTAAGTGGTCCTAATGGTACTGTGGTGGTTAAGTGGTCCAGAGTGTACTAAGATGGTTAAGTGGTCTGAATGGTACTGTGATGGTTAAGTGGTGCAGATGGTACTAAGATGGTTAAGTGGTCTGAATGGTACTGTGGTGGTCAAGTGGTTCTGATGGTATTGTGATGGTTAAGTGGTTCTAATGGTATTGTGATGGTTAAGTGGTTCTAATGTTACTGTGATGTTTAAGTGGTTATAATGGTACTGTGATGGTTAAGTGGTTCTCATGGTACTGTGATGTTTAAGTGGTTCTGATGGTACTGTGAGGGTTAAGTGGTTCTAATGGTACTGTGATGATTAAGTGGTTCTAATGGTACTGTGATGATGGTTAAGTGGTTCTAATGGTACTGTGATGGTTAAGTGGTCCTAGTGGTAGTGTGATGGTTAAGTGGTTCTAAAAGTACTGTGATGGTTAAGTGGTCCTAGTGGTAGTGTGATGGTTAAGTGGTTCTAATGGTACTGTGATGGTTAAGTGGTCCAAATGGTACTGTGATAGTTAAGTGGTCCTTATGGCACTGTGAGGGTTAAGTGGTTCTAATGGTACTGTAATGGTTAAGTGGTCCTAATGGTAGTGCGATAGTTAAGTGGTTCTAATGATACTGTGATGGGTAAATGGTCTAAATGGTACTATGATGTTTAGTGGTTTTAATGGTACTGTGATGGTTAAGAGGTCCTAGTGGTAATGCGATTGTTAAGTGGTTCTAATGGTACTGTGGTGGTTAAGTGGTCCTGATGGTACTACGATGGTTAAGTGGTCTGAATGGTACTGTGGTGGTCAAGTGGTCTTGATGGTACTGTGGTGGTTAAGTTGTCCTGATGTTACTAAAATGGTTAAGTGATCCAAATGGTACTGTGATGTTTAAGTGGTTCTAATGGTACTGTAATGTTTAAGTGGTTCTAATGGTGATGTGATGGTTAAGAGGTCCTAGTGGTAGTGCGATGGTTAAGTGGTTCTAATGGTACTGTGATGGTTAAGTGGTCCTGATGGTACTGTGGTGGTCAAGTGGTCTGAATGTTACTCTGGTGGTTAAGTTATCCTAATGGTACTGTGATGGTAAAGTGGTTTAAATGGTACTGTGGTGTTTAAGTGGTTCTAATGGTACTGTGATGTTTAAGTGGTTCTAATGGTACTGTATGTTTAAGTGGTTCTAATAGTGCTGTGATGGTTAAGTGGTCCTAGTGTTAATGCGATAGTTAAGTGGTTCTAATGGTACTGTGATGGTTAAGTGGTTCTAATGATACTGCGATGTTTAAGCGGTACTAATGGTACTGAGATGTTTAAGTGGTCCTAGTGGTAGTGTGATGTTTAAGTGGTTCTAATGGCACTGTGATGTTTAAGTGGTTCATGATGGTACTGTGATTGTTAAGTGGTCCTAATGGCAGTGTGATGTTTAAGTGGTTCTAATGGTACTGTGATGTTTAAGTGGTTCTGATGGAACTGTGATGTTTAAGTGGTTCTAATGGTACTGTGATGGTTAAGTGGTTCTAATGGTACTGTGATGTTTAAGTGGTTCTGATGGTACTGTGATGGTTAAGTGGTCCTAGTGGTAGTGTGATGTTTAGTGGTACTAATGATACTGTTATGTTTAAGTGGTTCTAATGGTACTGTGCTGTTTAAGTGGTTCTGATGGTACTGTGATGGTTAAGTGTTCCTAGTGGTAGTGTGATGTTTAAGTGGTTCTAATGGTACTGTGATGTTTAAGTGGTTCTGATGGTACTGTGATGGTTAAGTGGTCCTAGTGGTAGTGTGATGTTTAAGTGGTTCTAATGGTACTGTGATGTTATAGTGGTTCTGATGGTACTGTGATGGTTAAGTGATCCTAATGGTACTGTGATGGTTAAGTGGTTCTGATGCTACTGTGACGGTTAAGTGGTCCTAATGGTACTGTGGTGGTTAAGTGGTCCTGATGGTACTAAGATGGTTAAGTGGTCTGAATGGTACTGTAATGTTTAAGTGGTCCTGATGGTAGTGCGATGGTTAAGTGGTCCTGATGGTACTAAGATGGTTAAGTGGTCTGACTGGTACTAAGATGGTTAAGTGGTCTGAATAGGAATGTGATGGTTAAGTGGTCCTAATGGTACTGTGGTGGTTAAGTGGTCCAGAGTGTACTAAGATGGTTAAGTGGTCTGAATGGTACTGTGATGGTTAAGTGGTCCAGATGGTACTAAGATGGTTAAGTGGTCAGAATGGTACTGTGGTGGTCAAGTGGTTCTGATGATTTTAAGATGGTTAAGTGGTCTAAATGGTACTGTGATGGTTAAGTGGTCCTCATAGTACTAAGATGGTTAAGTGGTCCTAATGGTAGTGCAATGGTTAAGTGGTTCCAATGGTACTGTTATTGTTAAGTGGTCTAAATGGTACTGTGATGGTTAAGTGGTCCTCATAGTACTAAGATGGTTAAGTGGTCTTCATAGTACTAAGATGGTTAAGTGGTCCTAATGGTAGTTCAATGGTTAAGTGGTTCCAATGGTACTGTTATTGTTAAGTGGTCTAAATGGTACTGTGATGGTTAAGTGGTCCTCATAGCACTAAGATGGTTAAGTGGTCCTAATGGTAGTACAATGGTTAAGTGGTTCCAATGGTACTGTTATTGTTAAGTGGTCCTAATGGTACTGTGGTGGTTAAGTGGTCCTAATGGTACTAAGATGGTTAAGTGATCTGACTGGCAATGTGATGGTTAAGTGGTCCTAATGGTACTGTGGTGGTTAAGTGGTCCAGATGGTACTAAGATGATTAAGTTGTCTGAATGGTACTGTGGAGGTTAAGTGGTCCTGATGGTTTTAAGATGGTTAAGTGGTCTAAGTGATACTGTGATGGTTAAGTGGTCCTCATAGTACTAAGATGATTAAGTGGTCCTAATGTTAGTGCAATGGTTAAGTGGTTCCAATGGTACTGTTATGGTTAAGTGGTCCTAATGGTACTGTGGTGGTTAAGTGGTCCTAATGGTAATAAGATTTTTAAGTGGTTTAAATGGTACTGTGACGGTTAAGTGGTTCTAATGGTAATGTGGTGGTTAAGTGGTCCTGATGGTACTAAGATGGATAAGTGATCTAAATGGTACTGTGATGTTTAAGTGGTTCTAATTGTACTGTGATGTTTAAGTGGTTCTAATGGTGCTGCGATGTTTAAGTGGTTCTAATGGTACTGTGATGTTTAAGTGGTTCTAATAGTGCTGTGATGGTTAAGTGGTCCTAGTGTTAATGCGATAGTTAAGTGGTTCTAATGGTACTGTGGTGGTTAAGTGGTCCTAATGGTACTAAGATGGTTAAGTGTTTTAAATGGTACTGTAATGTTTAATTGGTTCTAATGTTACTGTGATGTTCAAGCGGTTCTAATGGTGCTGTGATGGTTAAGTGGTCCTAGTGTTAGTGCGATGGTTAAGTGGTTCTAATGGTACTGTGATGGTTAAGTGGTTCTAATGGTGCTGTGATGGTTACGTGGTTCTAATGGTACTGTGATGGTTAAGTGGTTCTAATGGTACTGTGATGGTTAAGTGGTTCTAATGGTACTGTGATGGTTAAGTGGTTCTAATGGTACTGTGTTGGTTAAGTGGTCCTAGTGGTTGTGCGATGTTTAAGTGGTTCTAATGGTACTGTGATGGTTAAGTGGTCTGAATGGCAATGTGATGGTTAAGTGGTCCTAGTGTTAGTGCGAAGGTTAAGTGGTTCTAATGGTACTGTGATGGTTAAGTGGTTCTAATGGTGCTGTGATGGTTAAGTGGTTCTAATGGTACTGTGATGGTTAAGTGGTCCTAGTGGTAGTACGATGTTTAAGTGGTTCTAATGGTACTGTGATGGTTAAGTGGTTCTAATGGTACTGTGATGGTTAAGTGGTCCTAGTGGTAGTACGATGTTTAAGTGGTTCTAATGGTACTGTGATGGTTAAGTGGTTCTAACGGTATTGTGATGGTTAAATGGTTCTAATGTTACTGTGATGTTTAAGTGGTTCTAATGGTAATGTGATGGCTAAGTGGTTCTAATGGTACTGTGATGTTTAAATGATTCTGATGGTACTGTGATGGTTAAGTGGTTCTAATGGTACAGTGATGGTTAAGAGGTTCTAATGGTACTGTGATGGTTAAGTGGTTCTAATGGTACTGTGATGGTTAAGTGGTTCTAATGGTACTGTGATGGTTAAGTGGTCCTAGTGGTAGTGTGATGGTTATGTGGTTCTAATTGTACTGTGATGGTTAAGTGGTTCTAATGGTACTGTGATGTTTAAGTGGTTCTGATGGTACTGTGGTGATTAAGTGGTCCTAATGGTACTAAGATGGTTAAGTGGTTCTTATGGTACTGTGATGGTTAAGTGGTTCTAATGGTACTGTGATGTTTAAGTGGTTCTAATGGTACTGTGATGTTTAAGAGGTTCTAATAGTGCTGTGATGGTTAAGTGGTCCTAGTGTTAATGCGATAGTTAAGTGGTTCTAATGGTACTGTGGTGGTTAAGTGGTCCTAATGGTACTAAGATGGTTAAGTGTTTTAAATGGTACTGTAATGTTTAATTGGTTCTAATGGTACTGTGATGTTCAAGCGGTTCTAATGGTGCTGTGATGGTTAAGTGGTCCTAGTGTTAGTGCGATGGTTAAGTGGTTCTAATGGTACTGTGATGGTTAAGTGGTTCTAATGGTGCTGTGATGGTTAAGTGGTTCTAATGGTACTGTGATCGTTAAGTGGTTCTAATGGTACTGTGATGGTTAAGTGGTTCTAATGGTACTGTGTTGGTTAAGTGGTCTGAATGGCAATGTGATGGTTAAGTGGTCCTAGTGTTAGTGCGATTGTTAAGTGGTTCTAATGGTACTGTGAGGGTTAAGTGGTTCTAATGGTGCTGTAATGGTTAAGTGGTTCTAATGGTACTGTGATGGTTAAGTGGCTCTAATGGTGCTGTGATGGTTAAGTGGTTCTAATGGTACTGTGATGGTTAAGTGGTTCTAATGGTACTGTGATGGTTAAGTGGTCCTAGTGGTAGTACGATGTTTAAGTGGTTCTAATGGTACTGTGATGGTTAAGTGGTTCTAACGGTATTGTGATGGTTAAATGGTTCTAATGTTACTGTGATGTTTAAGTGGTTCTAATGGTACTGTGATGGCTAAGTGGTTCTGATGGTACTGTGATATTTAAGTGGTTCTGATGGTACTGTGATGGTTAAGTGGTCCTAGTGGTAGTGTGATGTTTAAGTGGTTCTAATGGTACTGTGATGTTTAAGTGGTTCTGATGGTACTGTGATGGTTAAGTGGTCCTAGTGGTAGTGTGATGTTTAATGGTTCTAATGATACTGTGATGTTTAAGTGGTTCTAATAGTACTGTGATATTTAAGTGGTTCTGATGGTACTGTGATGGTTAAGTGGTCCTAGTGGTAGTGTGATGTTTAAGTGGTTCTAATGGTACTGTGATGTTTAAGTAGTTCTGATGGTACTGTGATGTTTAAGTGGTTCTGATGGTACTGTGATGGTTAAGTGGTCCTAGTGGTAGTGTGATGTTTAAGTGGTTCTAATGGTACTGTGATGTTTAAGTGGTTCTGATGGTACTGTGATATTTAAGTCGTTCTGATGGTACTGTGATGGTTAAGTGGTCCTAGTGGTAGTGTGATGTTTAAGTGGTTCTAATGGTACTGTGATGTTTAAGTGGTTCTGATGGTACTGTGATATTTAAGTCGTTCTGATGGTACTGTGATGGTTAAGTGGTCCTGATGGTACTGTGATGTTTAAGTGGTTCTAATGGTACTGTGATGTTTAAGTGGTTCTAATAGTACTGTGATATTTAAGTCGTTTTGATGGTACTGTGATGGTTAAGTGGTCCTAGTGGTAGTGTGATGTTTAAGTGGTTCTAATGGTACTGTGATGTTTAAGTGGTTCTAATGGTACTGTGATGTTTAAGTGGTTCTAATGGTACTGTGATGGTTAAGTGGTTCTAACGGTATTGTGATGGTTAAATGGTTCTAATGTTACTGTGATGTTTAAGTGGTTCTAATGGTACTGAGATGGCTAAGTGGTTCTAATGGTACTGTGATGTTTAAGTGGTTCTGATGGTACTGTGATGGTTAAGTGGTCCTAGTGGTAGTGTGATGTTTAGTGGTTCTAATGATACTGTGATGTTTAAGTGGTTCTAATAGTACTGTGATATTTAAGTCGTTCTGATGGTACTGTGATGGTTAAGTGGTTCTGATGGTACTGTGATGGTTAAGTTGTCCTAGAGGTAGTGTGATGTTTAAGTGGTTCTAATGGTACTGTGATGTTTAAGTAGTTCTGATAGTACTGTGATGTTTAAGTGGTTCTGATGGTACTGTGATGGTTAAGTTGTCCTAGAGGTAGTGTGATGTTTAAGTGGTTCTAATGGTACTGTGATGTTTAAGTGGTTCTAATGGTACTGTGATGTTTAAGTGGTTCTGATGGTACTGTGATGTTTAAGTGGTTCTGATGGTACTGTGATGTTTAAGTGGTTCTGATGGTACTGTGATATTTACGTGGTTCTGATGGTACTGTGATGGTTAAGTTGTCCTAGTGGTAGTGTGATGTTTAAGTGGTTCTGATGGTACTGTGATATTTAAGTGGTTCTGATGGTACTGTGATGGTTAAGTTGTCCTAGTGGTAGTGTGATGTTTAAGTGGTTCTAATGGTACTGTGATGTTTAAGTGGTTCTGATGGTACTGTGATGGTTAAGTGGTCCTAGTGGTAGTGTGATGTTTAGTGGTTCTAATGATACTGTGATGTTTAAGTGGTTCTAATAGTACTGTGATATTTAAGTCGTTCTGATGGTACTGTGATGGTTAAGTGGTCCTAGTGGTAGTGTGATGTTTAAGTGGTTCTAATGGTACTGTGATGTTTAAGTAGTTCTGATAGTACTGTGATGTTTAAGTGGTTCTGATGGTACTGTGATGGTTAAGTTGTCCTAGTGGTAGTGTGATGTTTAAGTGGTTCTAATGGTACTGTGATGTTTAAGTGGTTCTAATGGTACTGTGATGTTTAAGTAGTTCTGATGGTACTGTGATGTTTAAGTGGTTCTGATGGTACTGTGATAGTTAAGTGGTTCTAATGGTACTGTGATGTTTAAGTGGTTCTAATGGTGCTGCGATGTTTAAGTGGTTCTAATGGTACTGTGATGTTTAAGTGGTTCTAATGGTGCTGCGATGTTTAAGTGGTTCTAATGGAACTGTGATGTTTAAGTGGTTCTAATGGTACTGTGATGTTTAAGTGGTTCTAATAGTGCTGTGATGGTTAAGTGGTTCTAATGGTACTGTGATGTTTAAGTGGTTCTAATGGTACTGTGATGTTTAAGTGGTTCTAATAGTGCTGTGATGGTTAAGTGGTCCTAGTGTTAATGCGATAGTTAAGTGGTTCTAATGGTACTGTGGTGGTTAAGTGGTCCTAATGGTACTAAGATGGTTAAGTGTTTTAAATGGTACTGTAATGTTTAATTGGTTCTAATGTTACTGTGATGTTCAAGCGGTTCTAATGGTGCTGTGATGGTTAAGTGGTCCTAGTGTTAGTGCGATGGTTAAGTGGTTCTAAAGGTACTGTGATGGTTAAGTGGTTCTAATGGTGCTGTGATGGTTAAGTGGTTCCAATGGTACTGTGATGGTTAAGTGGTTCTAATGGTACTGTGATGGTTAAGTGGTTCTAATGGTACTGTGATGGTTAAGTGGTTCTAATGGTACTGTGTTGGTTAAGTGGTCCTAGTGGTTGTGCGATGTTTAAGTGGTTCTAATGGTACTGTGATGGTTAAGTGGTCTGAATGGCAATGTGATGGTTAAGTGGTCCTAGTGTTAGTGCGAAGGTTAAGTGGTTCTAATGGTACTGTGATGGTTAAGTGGTTCTAATGGTGCTGTAATGGTTAAGTGGTTCTAATGGTACTGTGATGGTTAAGTGGTTCTAATGGTACTGTGATGGTTAAGTGGTTATAATGGTACTGTGATGGTTAAGTGGTTCTAATGGTACTGTGATGGTTAAGTGGTCCTAGTGGTAGTACGATGTTTAAGTGGTTCTAATTTTACTGTGATGGTTAAGTGGTTCTAACGGTATTGTGATGGTTAAATGGTTCTAATGTTACTGTGATGTTTAAGTGGTTCTAATGGTACTGTGATGGCTAAGTGGTTCTAATGGTACTGTGATGTTTAAGTGGTTCTGATGGTACTGTGATGGTTAAGTGGTTCTAATGGTACAGTGATGGTTAAGTGGTTCTAATGGTACTGTGATGGTTAAGTGGTTCTAATGGTACTGTGATGGTTAAGTGGTTCTAATGGTACTGTGATGGTTAAGTGGTCCTAGTGGTAGTGTGATGGTTATGTGGTTCTAATTGTACTGTGATGGTTAAGTGGTTCTAAGGGTACTGTGATGTTTAAGTGGTTCTGATGGTACTGTGGTGGTTAAGTGGTCCTAATGGTACTAAGATGGTTAAGTGGTTCTAATGGTACTGTGATGGTTAAGTGGTTCTAATGGTACTGTGATGTTTAAGTGGTTCTAATGGTACTGTGATGTTTAAGAGGTTCTAATAGTGCTGTGATGGTTAAGTGGTCCTAGTGTTAATGCGATAGTTAAGTGGTTCTAATGGTACTGTGGTGGTTAAGTGGTCCTAATGGTACTAAGATGGTTAAGTGTTTTAAATGGTACTGTAATGTTTAATTGGTTCTAATGGTACTGTGATGTTCAAGCGGTTCTAATGGTGCTGTGATGGTTAAGTGGTCCTAGTGTTAGTGCGATGGTTAAGTGGTTCTAATGGTACTGTGATAGTTAAGTGGTTCTAATGGTGCTGTGATGGTTAAGTGGTTCTAATGGTACTGTGATAGTTAAGTGGTTCTAATGGTACTGTGATGGTTAAGTGGTTCTAATGGTACTGTGATGGTTAAGTGGTTCTAATGGTACTGTGTTGGTTAAGTGGTCCTAGTGGTTGTGCGATGTTTAAGTGGTTCTAATAGTACTGTGATGGTTAAGTGGTCTGAATGGCAATGTGATGGTTAAGTGGTCCTAGTGTTAGTGCGATGGTTAAGTGGTTCTCATGGTACTGTGATGGTTAAGTGGTTCTAATGGTGCTGTAATGGTTAAGTGGTTCTAATGGTACTGTGATGGTTAAGTGGCTCTAATGGTACTGTGATGGTTAAGTGGTTCTAATGGTACTGTGATGGTTAAGTGGTTCTAATGGTACTGTGATGGTTAAGTGGTCCTAGTGGTAGTACGATGTTTAAGTGGTTCTAATGGTACTGTGATGGTTAAGTGGTTCTAACGGTATTGTGATGGTTAAATGGTTCAAATGTTACTGTGATGTTTAAGTGGTTCTAATGGTACTGTGATGGCTAAGTGGTTCTGATGGTACTGTGATATTTAAGTGGTTCTGATGGTACTGTGATGGTTAAGTGGTTCTAGTGGTAGTGTGATGTTTAAGTGGTTCTAATGGTACTGTGATGTTTAAGTGGTTCTGATGGTACTGTGATGGTTAAGTGGTCCTAGTGGTAGTGTGATGTTTAGTGGTTCTAATGATACTGTGATGTTTAAGTGGTTCTAATAGTACTGTGATATTTAAGTGGTTCTGATGGTACTGTGATGGTTAAGTGGTCCTAGTGGTAGTGTGATGTTTAAGTGGTTCTAATGGTACTGTGATGTTTAAGTGGTTCTGATGGTACTGTGATATTTAAGTCGTTCTGATGGTACTGTGATGGTTAAGTGGTCCTAGTGGTAGTGTGATGTTTAAGTGGTTCTAATGGTACTGTGATGTTTAAGTGGTTCTGATGGTACTGTGATATTTAAGTCGTTCTGATGGTACTGTGATGGTTAAGTGGTCCTGATGGTACTGTGATGTTTAAGTGGTTCTAATGGTACTGTGATGTTTAAGTGGTTCTAATAGTACTGTGATAATTAAGTCGTTCTGATGGTACTGTGATGGTTAAGTGGTCCTAGTTGTAGTGTGATGTTTAAGTGGTTCTAATGGTACTGTGATGTTTAAGTAGTTCTGATGGTACTGTGATGTTTAAGTGGTTCTGATGGTACTGTGATGTTTAAGTGGTTCTAATGGTACTGTGACGGTTAAGTGGTTCTAACGGTATTGTGATGGTTAAATGGTTCTAATGTTACTGTGATGTTTAAGTGGTTCTAATGGTACTGTGATGGCTAAGTGGTTCTAATGGTACTGTGATGTTTAAGTGGTTCTGATGGTACTGTGATGGTTAAGTGGTCCTAGTGGTAGTGTGATGTTTAGTGGTTCTAATGATACTGTGATGTTTAAGTGGTTCTAATAGTACTGTGATATTTAAGTCGTTCTGATGGTACTGTGATGGTTAAGTGGTCCTAGTGGTAGTGTGATGTTTAAGTGGTTCTAATGGTACTGTGATGTTTAAGTAGTTCTGATGGTACTGTGATGTTTAAGTGGTTCTGATGGTACTGTGACGGTTAAGTTGTCCTAGTGGTAGTGTGATGTTCAAGTGGTTCTAATGGTACTGTGATGTTTAAGTGGTTCTAATGGTACTGTGATGTTTAAGTAGTTCTGATGGTACTGTGATGTTTAAGTGGTTCTGATGGTACTGTGATGTTTAAGTTGTCCTAGTGGTAGTGTGATGTTTAAGTGGTTCTGATGGTACTGTGATGTTTAAGTGGTTCTGATGGTACTGTGATGTTTAAGTAGTTCTGATGGTACTGTGATGTTTAAGTGGTTCTGATGGTACTGTGATGTTTAAGTGGTTCTGATGGTACTGTGATGTTTAAGTAGTTCTGATGGTACTGTGATGTTTAAGTGGTTCTAATGGTACTGTGATGTTTAAGTGGTTCTAGTGGTACTGTGATGTTTAAGTAGTTCTGATGGTACTGTGATGTTTAAGTGGTTCTGATGGTACTGTGATGGTTAAGTTGTCCTAGTGGTAGTGTGATGTTTAAGTGGTTCTGATGGTACTGTGATGTTTAAGTGGTTCTGATGGTGCTGTGATGTTTAAGTTGTCCTAGTGGTACTGTGATGTTTAAGTGGTTCTAATGGTACTGTGATGTTTAAGTGGTTCTGATGGTACTGTGATATTTAAGTCGTTCTGATGGTACAGTGATGGTTAAGTGGTCCTAAAGGTACTGTGATGTTTAAGTGGTTCTAATGGTACTGTGATGTTTAAGTGGTTCTAATAGTACTGTGATATTTAAGTCGTTCTGATGGTACTGTGATGGTTAAGTGGTCCTAGTGGTAGTGTGATGTTTAAGTGGTTCTAATGGTACTGTGATGTTTAAGTAGTTCTGATGGTACTGTGATGTTTAAGTGGTTCTGATGGTACTGTGATGGGTAAGTGGTCCTAGTGGTAGTGTGATGTTTAAGTGGTTCTAATGGTACTGTGATGTTTAAGTGGTTCTGATGGTACTGTGATGGTTAAGTGTTCCTAATGGTACTGTGATGGTTAAGTGGTTCTGATGGTACTGTGACGGTTATGTGGTCCTAATGGTACTGTGGTGTTTAAGTGGTCCTGATGGTACTAAGATGGTTAAGTGGTCTGAATGGTACTGTAATGTTTAAGTGGTCATGATGGTAGTGCGAAGGTTAAGTGGTCCTGATGGTACTAAGATGGTTAGGTGGTCTGACTGGTAGTAAGATGGTTAAGCGGTCTGAATGGCAATGTGATGGTTAAGTGGTCCTAATGTTACTGTGGTGGTTAAGTGGTCCAGAGTGTACTAAGATGGTTAAGTGGTCTGAATGGTACTGTGATGGTTAAGTGGTCCAGATGGTACTAAGATGGTTAAGTGGTCTGAATGGTACTGTGGTGGTCAAGTGGTCCTTATGGTTTTAAGATGGTTAAGAGGTCTAAATGGTACTGTGATGGTTAAGTGGTTCTAATGGTACTGTGATGGTAAAGTGGTTCTAATGGTACTGTGATGGTTAAGTGGTCCTAGTGGTACTGTGATGGTTATGTGGTTCTAATTGTACTGTGATGGTTAAGTGGTTCTAATGGTACTGTGATGTTTAAGTGGTTCTGATGGTACTGTGGTGGTTAAGTGGTCCTAATGGTACTAAGATGGTTAAGTGGTTCTAATGGTACTGTGATGGTTAAGTGGTTCTAATGGTACTGTGATGTTTAAGTGGTTCTAATGGTACTGTGGTGTTTAAGAGGTTCTAATAGTGCTGTGATGGTTGGTTCTAATGGTGCTGTGATGGTTAAGTGGTTCTAATGGTACTGTGATGGTTAAGTGGTTCTAATGGTACTGTGATGGTTAAGTGGTTCTAATGGTACTGTGATGGTTAAGTGGTTCTAATGGTACTGTGATGTTTAAGAGGTTCTAATATTGCTGTGATGGTTAAGTGGTCCTAGTGTTAATGCGATAGTTAAGTGGTTCTAATGGTACTGTGGTGGTTAAGTGGTCCTAATGGTACTAAGATGGTTAAGTGTTTTAAATGGTACTGTAATGTTTAATTGGTTCTAATGGTACTGTGATGTTCAAGCGGTTCTAATGGTGCTGTGATGGTTAAGTGGTCCTAATGGTACTAAGATGGTTAAGTGGTTCTAATGGTACTGTGATGGTTAAGTGGTTCTAATGGTACTGTGATGTTTAAGTGGTTCTAATGGTACTGTGATGTTTAAGAGGTTCTAATAGTGCTGTGATGGTTAAGTGGTCCTAGTGTTAATGCGATAGTTAAGTGGTTCTAATGGTGCTGTGGTGGTTAAGTGGTCCTAATGGTACTAAGATGGTTAAGTGTTTTAAATGGTACAGTAATGTTTAATTGGTTCTAATGGTACTGTGATGTTCAAGCGGTTCTAATGGTGCTGTGATGGTTAAGTGGTCCTAGTGTTAGTGCGATGGTTAAGTGGTTCTAATGGTACTGTGATGGTTAAGTGGTTCTAATGGTGCTGTGATGGTTAAGTGGTTCTAATGGTACTGTGATGGTTAAGTGGTTCTAATGGTACTGTGATGGTTAAGTGGTTCTAATGGTACTGTGATGGTTAAGTGGTTCTAATGGTACTGTGTTGGTTAAGTGGTCCTAGTGGTTGTGCGATGTTTAAGTGGTTCTAATGGTACTGTGATGGTTAAGTGGTCTGAATGGCAATGTGATGGTTAAGTGGTCCTAGTGTTAGTGCGATGGTTAAGTGGTTCTAATGGTACTGTGATGGTTAAGTGGTTCTAATGGTGCTGTAATGGTTAAGTGGTTCTAATGGTACTGTGATGGTTAAGTGGCTCTAATGGTACTGTGATGGTTAAGTGGTTCTAATGGTACTGTGATGGTTAAGTGGTTCTAATGGTACTGTGATGGTTAAGTGGTCCTAGTGGTAGTACGATGTTTAAGTGGTTCTAATGGTACTGTGATGGTTAAGTGGTTCTAACGGTATTGTGATGGTTAAATGGTTCTAATGTTACTGTGATGTTTAAGTGGTTCTAATGGTACTGTGATGGCTAAGTGGTTCTGATGGTACTGTGATATTTAAGTGGTTCTGATGGTACTGTGATGGTTAAGTGGTCCTTGTGGTAGTGTGATGTTTAAGTGGTTCTAATGGTACTGTGATGTTTAAGTGGTTCTGATGGTACTGTGATGGTTAAGTGGTCCTAGTGGTAGTGTGATGTTTAGTGGTTCTAATGATACTGTGATGTTTAAGTGGTTCTAATAGTACTGTGATATTTAAGTGGTTCTGATGGTACTGTGATGGTTAAGTGGTCCTAGTGGTAGTGTGATGTTTAAGTGGTTCTGATGGTACTGTGATATTTAAGTCGTTCTGATGGTACTGTGATGGTTAAGTGGTCCTAGTGGTAGTGTGATGTTTAAGTGGTTCTAATGGTACTGTGATGTTTAAGTGGTTCTGATGGTACTGTGATATTTAAGTCGTTCTGATGGTACTGTGATGGTTAAGTGGTCCTGATGGTACTGTGATGTTTAAGTGGTTCTAATGGTACTGTGATGTTTAAGTGGTTCTAATAGTACTGTGATATTTAAGTCGTTCTGATGGTACTGTGATGGTTAAGTGGTCCTAGTGGTAGTGTGATGTTTAAGTGGTTCTAATGGTACTGTGATGTTTAAGTAGTTCTGATGGTACTGTGATGTTTAAGTGGTTCTGATGGTACTGTGATGTTTAAGTGGTTCTAATGGTACTGTGATGGTTAAGTGGTTCTAACGGTATTGTGATGGTTAAATGGTTCTAATGTTACTGTGATGTTTAAGTGGTTCTAATGGTACTGCGATGGCTAAGTGGTTCTAATGGTACTGTGATGTTTAAGTGGTTCTGATGGTACTGTGATGGTTAAGTGGTCCTAGTGGTAGTGTGATGTTTAGTGGTTCTAATGATACTGTGATGTTTAAGTGGTTCTAATAGTACTGTGATATTTAAGTCGTTCTGATGGTACTGTGATGGTTAAGTGGTCCTAGTGGTAGTGTGATGTTTAAGTGGTTCTAATGGTACTGTGATGTTTAAGTAGTTCTGATGGTACTGTGATGTTTAAGTGGTTCTGATGGTACTGTGATGGTTAAGTTGTCCTAGTGGTAGTGTGATGTTTAAGTGGTTCTGATGGTACTGTGATGTTTAAGTAGTTCTGATGGTACTGTGATGTTTAAGTGGTTCTGATGGTACTGTGATGTTTAAGTGGTTCTGATGGTACTGTGATGTTTAAGTAGTTCTGATGGTACTGTGATGTTTAAGTGGTTCTAATGGTACTGTGATGTTTAAGTGGTTCTAATGGTACTGTGATGTTTAAGTAGTTCTGATGGTACTGTGATGTTTAAGTGGTTCTGATGGCACTGTGATGGTTAAGTTGTCCTAGTGGTAGTGTGATGTTTAAGTGGTTCTGATGGTACTGTGATGTTTAAGTGGTTCTGATGGTGCTGTGATGGTTAAGTTGTCCTAGTGGTACTGTGATGTTTAAGTGGTTCTAATGGTACTGTGATGTTTAAGTGGTTCTGATGGTACTGTGATATTTAAGTCGTTCTGATGGTACAGTGATGGTTAAGTGGTCCTAATGGTACTGTGATGTTTAAGTGGTTCTAATGGTACTGTGATGTTTAAGTGGTTCTAATAGTACTGTGATATTTAAGTCGTTCTGATGGTACTGTGATGGTTAAGTGGTCCTAGTGGTAGTGTGATGTTTAAGTGGTTCTAATGGTACTGTGATGTTTAAGTAGTTCTGATGGTACTGTAATGTTTAAGTGGTTCTGATGGTACTGTGATGGTTAAGTGGTCCTAGTGGTAGTGTGATGTTTAAGTGGTTCTAATGGTACTGTGATGTTTAAGTGGTTCTGATGGTACTGTGATGGTTAAGTGGTCCTAATGGTACTGTGATGGTTAAGTGGTTCTGATGGTACTGTGACGGTTATGTGGTCCTAATGGTACTGTGGTGTTTAAGTGGTCCTGATGGTACAAAGATGGTTAAGTGGTCTGAATGGTACTGTAATGTTTAAGTGGTCATGATGGTAGTGCGAAGGTTAAGTGGTCCTGATGGTACTAAGATGGTTAGGTGGTCTGACTGGTAGTAAGATGGTTAAGTGGTCTGAATGGCAATGTGATGGTTAAGTGGTCCTAATGGTACTGTGGTGGTTAAGTGGTCCAGAGTGTACTAAGATGGTTAAGTGGTCTGAATGGTACTGTGATGGTTAAGTGGTCCAGATGGTACTAAGATGGTTAAGTGGTCTGAATGGTACTGTGGTGGTCAAGTGGTCCTTATGGTTTTAAGATGGTTAAGAGGTCTAAATGGTACTGTGATGGTTAAGTGGTCCTCATAGTACTAAGATGGTTAAGTGGTCCTAATGGTAGTGCAATGGTTAAGTGGTTCCAATGGTACTGTTATGGTTAAGTGGTCCTAATGGTATTGTGGTGGTTAAGTGGCTCTAATGGTACTGTGATGGTAAGTGGTTCTAATGGTACTGTGATGGTTAAGTGGTTCTAATGGTACTGTGATGGTTAAGTGGTCCTAGTGGTAGTACGATGTTTAAGTGGTTCTAATGGTACTGTGATGGTTAAGTGGTTCTAACGGTATTGTGATGGTTAAATGGTTCTAATGTTACTGTGATGTTTAAGTGGTTCTAATGGTACTGTGATGGCTAAGTGGTTCTAATGGTACTGTGATGTTTAAGTGGTTCTGATGGTACTGTGATGGTTAAGTGGTCCTAGTGGTAGTGTGATGTTTAGTGGTTCTAATGATACTGTGATGTTTAAGTGGTTCTAATAGTACTGTGATATTTAAGTCGTTCTGATGGTACTGTGATGGTTAAGTGGTCCTAGTGGTAGTGTGATGTTTAAGTGGTTCTAATGGTACTGTGATGTTTAAGTAGTTCTGATGGTACTGTGATGTTTAAGTGGTTCTAATGATACTGTGATGTTTAAGTGGTTATAATGGTACTGTGATATTTAAGTCGTTCTGATGGTACTGTGATGGTTAAGTGGTCCTGATGGTACTGTGATGGTTAAGTTGTCCTAGTGGTAGTGTGATGTTAAGTGGTTCTAATGGTACTGTGATGTTTAAGTGGTTCTGATGGTACTGTGATGGTTAAGTGGTCCTAATGGTACTGTGATGGTTAAGTGGTCCTGATGGTACTAAGATGGTTAAGTGGTCTGAATGGTACTGTGGTGGTCAAGTGGTCCTTATGGTTTTAAGATGGTTAAGTGGTCTAAATGGTACTGTGATGGTTAAGTGGTCCTCATAGTACTAAGATGGTTAAGTGGTCCTAATGGTAGTGCAATGGTTAAGTGGTTCCAATGGTACTGTTATGGTTAAGTGGTCCTAATGGTATTGTGGCGGTTAAGTGGTCCTAACGGTACTAGGATGGTTAAGTGGTCTGACTGGTACTAAGATGGTTAAGTGGTCTGAATGGCAATGTGATGGTTAAGTGGTCCTAATGGTACTGTGGTGGTTAAGTGGTCCTGATGGTACTAAGATGGTTAAGTGGTCTGAATGGTACTGTGATGGTTAAGTGGTCCTGATGGTACTAAGATGGTTAAGTGGTGTGAATGGTACTGTGGTGGTTAAGTGGTCCTGATGGTATTAAGATGGTTAAGTGGTCTGAATGATACTGTGATTGTTAAGTGGTCCAGATGGTATTAAGATGGTTAAGTGGTCAGAATGGTACTGTGGTCGTTAAGTGGTCCTGATGGTTTTAAGATGGTTAAGTGGTCTAAATGGTAGTGTGATGGTTAAGTGGTCCTCATAGTACTAAGATGGTTAAGTGGTCCTAATGTTAGTGCAATGGTTAAGTGGTTCCAATGGTACTGTTATGGTTAAGTGGTCCTAATGGTACTGTGATGGTTAAGTGGTTCTAATGGTACTGTGATGTTTATGTGGTCCTAATGGTACTGTGGTGGTTAAGTGGTCCTGATGGTACTAAGATGGTTAAGTGGTATGAATGGTACTGTAATGTTTAAGTGGTCCTGATGGTAGTGCGAAGGTTAAGTGGTCCTGATGGTACTAAGATGGTTAGGTGGTCTGACTGGTAGTAAGATGGTTAAGTGGTCTGAATGGCAATGTGATGGTTAAGTGGTCTGAATGGTACTGTGGTGGTCAAGAGGTCCTGATGGTTTTAAGATGGTTAAGAGGTCTAAATGGTACTGTAATGGTTAAGTGTTCCTCATAGTACTAAGATGGTTAAGTGGTCCTAATGGTAGTGCAATGGTTAAGTGGTTCCAATGGTACTGTTATGGTTAAGTGGTCCTAATGGTATTGTGGTGGTTAAGTGGTCCTAACGGTACTAAGATGGTTAAGTGGTCTGACTGGTACTAAGATGGTTAAGTGGTCTGAATGGCAATGTGATGGTTAAGTGGTCCTAATGGTACTGTGGTGGTTAAGTGGTCCTGATGGTACTAAGATGGTTAAGTGGTCTGATTGGTACTGTGATGGTTAAGTGGTCCTGATGGTACTAAGATGGTTAAGTGGTGTGAATGGTACTGTGATGGTTAAGTGGTCCAGATGGTACTAAGATAGTTAAGTGGTCTGAATGGTACTGTGGTGGTCAAGAGGTCCTGATGGTTTTAAGATGGTTAAGAGGTCTAAATGGTACTGTATTGGTTAAGTGTTCCTCATAGTACTAAGATGGTTAAGTGGTCCTAATGTTAGTGCAATGGTTAAGTGGTTCCAATGGTACTGTTATGGTTAAGTGGTCCTAATGGTACTGTGATGGATAAGTGGTTCTAATGGTACTGTGATGTTTATGTGGTTCTAATGGTACTGTGGTGGTTAAGTGGTCCTGATGGTACTAAGATAAATAAGTGGTCTAAATGGTACTGTGATTTTTAAGTGGTTCTAATGGTGCTGCGATGGTTGTGTGGTTCTAATGGTACTGTGATGTCTAAGTGGTTCTAATGGTGCTGCGATGTTTAAGTGGTTCTAATGGTACTGAGATGGTTAAGTGGTCCTAGTAGTAGAGTGATGTTTAAGTGGTTCTAATGGTATTATGATGTTTTAGTGGTTCTAATGGTACTGTGATGTTTAAGTGGTTCTAATAGTGCTGTGATGGTTAAGTGGTCCTAGTGTTAATGCGTTAGTTAAGTGGTTCTAATGGTACTGTGGTGGTTAAGTGGTCCTAATGGTACTAAGATGGTTAAGTGTTTTAAATGGTACTGTAATGTTTAATTGGTTCTAATGGTACTGTGATGTTCAAGCGGTTCTAATGGTGCTGTGATGGTGAAGTGGTCCTAGTGTTAGTGCGATGGTTAAGTGGTCCTAATGGTACTGTGATGGTTAAGTGGTTCTAATGGTGCTGTGATGGTTAAGTGGTTCTGATGGTACTATGATGGTTAAGTGGTTCTAATGGTACTGTGATGGTTAAGTGGTTCTAATGGTACTGTGATGGTTAAGAGGTTCTAATGGTACTGTGTTGGTTAAGTGGTCCTAGTGGTAGTGCGATGTTTAAGTGGTTCTAATGGTACTGTGATGGTTAAGTGGTCTGAATTGCAATGTGATGGTTAAGTGGTGCTAGTGTTAGTGCGATGGTTAAGTGGTTCTAATGGTGCTGTGATGGTTAAGTGGTTCTAATGGTGCTGTAATGGTTAAGTGGTTCTAATGGTACTGTGATGGTTAAGTGGTTCTAATGGTACTGTGATGGTTAAGTGGTTCTAATGGTACTGTGATGGTTTAGTGGTTCTAATGGTACTATGATGGTTAAGTGGTTCTAATGGTACTGTGATGGTTAAGTGGTTCTAATGGTACTGTGGTGGTTAAGTGGTCCTAGTGGTAGTGTGATGGTTAAGAGGTTCTAATGGTACTGTGATGGTTAAGTGGTTCTAATGGTAGTGTGATGGTTAAGTGGTTCTAATGGTACTGTGATGGTTAAGTGGTCCTAGTGGAAGTGTGATGGTTATGTGGTTCTAATTGTACTGTTATGGTTAAGTGGTTCTAATTGTACTGTGATGGTTAAGTGGTTCTAATGGTACTGTGATGGTTAAGTGGTCCTGGTGATACTAAGATGGTTAAGTGGTTCTAATGGTACTGTGATGTTTAAGTGGTTCTGATGGTACTGTGATGGTTAAGTGGTCCTAGTGGTAGTGTGATGTTTAGTGGTTCTAATGATACTGTGATTTTTAAGTGGTTCTGATGGTACTGTGATGGTTAAGTGGTCCTAGTGGTAGTGTGATGTTTAAGTGGTTCTAATGGTACTGTGATGTTTAAGTGGTTCTGATGGTACTGTGATGGGTAAGTGGTCCTAATGGTACTGTGATGGATAAGTGGTTCTGATAGTGCTGTGATGGTTAAGTGGTCCTAGTGTTAATGCGTTAGTTAAGTGGTTCTAATGGTACTGTGGTGGTTAAGTGGTCCTAATGGTACTAAGATGGTTAAGTGTTTTAAATGGTACTGTAATGTTTAATTGGTTCTAATGGTACTGTGATGTTCAAGCGGTTCTAATGGTGCTGTGATGGTGAAGTGGTCCTAGTGTTAGTGCGATGGTTAAGTGGTCCTAATGGTACTGTGATGGTTAAGTGGTTCTAATGGTGCTGTGATGGTTAAGTGGTTCTGATGGTACTATGATGGTTAAGTGGTTCTAATGGTACTGTGATGGTTAAGTGGTTCTAATGGTACTGTGATGGTTAAGAGGTTCTAATGGTACTGTGTTGGTTAAGTGGTCCTAGTGGTAGTGCGATGTTTAAGTGGTTCTAATGGTACTGTGATGGTTAAGTGGTCTGAATTGCAATGTGATGGTTAAGTGGTGCTAGTGTTAGTGCGATGGTTAAGTGGTTCTAATGGTACTGTGATGGTTAAGTGGTTCTAATGGTGCTGTAATGGTTAAGTGGTTCTAATGGTACTGTGATGGTTAAGTGGTTCTAATGGTACTGTGATGGTTAAGTGGTTCTAATGGTACTGTGATGGTTTAGTGGTTCTAATGGTACTATGATGGTTAAGTGGTTCTAATGGTACTGTGATGGTTAAGTGGTTCTAATGGTACTGTGGTGGTTAAGTGGTCCTAGTGGTAGTGTGATGGTTAAGAGGTTCTAATGGTACTGTGATGGTTAAGTGGTTCTAATGGTAGTGTGATGGTTAAGTGGTTCTAATGGTACTGTGATGGTTAAGTGGTCCTAGTGGAAGTGTGATGGTTATGTGGTTCTAATTGTACTGTTATGGTTAAGTGGTTCTAATTGTACTGTGATGGTTAAGTGGTTCTAATGGTACTGTGATGGTTAAGTGGTCCTGGTGATACTAAGATGGTTAAGTGGTTCTAATGGTACTGTGATGTTTAAGTGGTTCTGATGGTACTGTGATGGTTAAGTGGTCCTAGTGGTAGTGTGATGTTTAGTGGTTCTAATGATACTGTGATTTTTAAGTGGTTCTGATGGTACTGTGATGGTTAAGTGGTCCTAGTGGTAGTGTGATGTTTAAGTGGTTCTAATGGTACTGTGATGTTTAAGTGGTTCTGATGGTACTGTGATGGGTAAGTGGTCCTAATGGTACTGTGATGGATAAGTGGTTCTGATGGTACTGTGACGGTTAAGTGGTTCTAATGGTACTGTGATGGTTAAGTGGTTCTAATGGTACTGTGATGGTTAAGTGGTCCTAGTGGTAGTACGATGTTTAAGTGGTTCTAATGGTACTGTGATGGTTAAGTGGTTATAACGGTATTGTGATGGTTAAATGGTTCTAATGTTACTGTGATGTTTAAGTGGTTCTAATGGTACTGTGATGGCTAAGTGGTTCTAATGGTACTGTGATGTTTAAGTGGTTCTGATGGTACTGTGATGGTTAAGTGGTTCTAATGGTACAGTGATGGTTAAGTGGTTCTAATGGTACTGTGATGGTTTAGTGGTTCTAATGGTACTGTGATGGTTAAGTGGTTCTAATGGTACTGTGATGGTTAAGTGGTACTAGTGGTAGTGTGATGGTTATGTGGTTCTAATTGTACTGTGATGGTTAAGTGGTTCTAATGGTACTGTGATGTTTAAGTGGTTCTGATGGTACTGTGGTGGTTAAGTGGTCCTAATGGTACTAAGATGGTTAAGTGGTTCTAATGGTACTGTGATGGTTAAGTGGTTCTAATGGTACTGTGATGTTTAAGTGGTTCTAATGGTACTGTGATGTTTAAGAGGTTCTAATAGTGCTGTGATGGTTAAGTGGTCCTAGTGTTAATGCGATAGTTAAGTGGTTCTAATGGTACTGTGGTGGTTAAGTGGTCCTAATGGTACTAAGATGGTTAAGTGTTTTAAATGGTACTGTAATGTTTAATTGGTTCTAATGGTACTGTGATGTTCAAGCGGTTCTAATGGTGCTGTGATGGTTAAGTGGTCCTAGTGTTAGTGCGATGGTTAAGTGGTTCTAATGGTACTGTGATGGTTAAGTGGTTCTAATGGTGCTGTGATGGTTAAGTGGTTCTAATGGTACTGTGATGGTTAAGTGGTTCTAATGGTACTGTGATGGTTAAGTGGTTCTAATGGTACTGTGTTGGTTAAGTGGTCCTAGTGGTTGTGCGATGTTTAAGTGGTTCAAATGGTACTGTGATGGTTAAGTGGTCTGAATGGCAATGTGATGGTTAAGTGGTCCTAGTGTTAGTGCGATGGTTAAGTGGTTCTAATGGTACTGTGATGGTTAAGTGGTTCTAATGGTGCTGTAATGGTTAAGTGGTTCTAATGGTACTGTGATGGTTAAGTGGCTCTAATGGTACTGTGCTGGTTAAGTGGTTCTAATGGTACTGTGATGGTTAAGTGGTTCTAATGGTACTGTGATGGTTAAGTGGTCCTAGTGGTAGTACGATGTTTAAGTGGTTCTAATGGTACTGTGATGGTTAAGTGGTTCTAACGGTATTGTGATGGTTAAATGGTTCAAATGTTACTGTGATGTTTAAGTGTTTCTAATGGTACTGTGATGGCTAAGTGGTTCTGATGGTACTGTGATATTTAAGTGGTTCTGATGGTACTGTGATGGTTAAGTGGTCCTAGTGGTAGTGTGATGTTTAAGTGGTTCTAATGGTACTGTGATGTTTAAGTGGTTCTGATGGTACTGTGATGGTTAAGTGGTCCTAGTGGTAGTGTGATGTTTAGTGGTTCTAATGATACTGTGATGTTTAAGTGGTTCTAATAGTACTGTGATATTTAAGTGGTTCTGATGGTACTGTGATGGTTAAGTGGTCCTAGTGGTAGTGTGATGTTTAAGTGGTTCTAATGGTACTGTGATGTTTAAGTAGTTCTGATGGTACTGTGATGTTTAAGTGGTTCTGATGGTACTGTGATGGTTAAGTGGTCCTAGTGGTAGTGTGATGTTTAAGTGGTTCTAATGGTACTGTGATGTTTAAGTGGTTCTGATGGTACTGTGATATTTAAGTCGTTCTGATGGTACTGTGATGGTTAAGTGGTCCTAGTGGTAGTGTGATGTTTAAGTGGTTCTAATGGTACTGTGATGTTTAAGTGGTTCTGATGGTACTGTGATATTTAAGTCGTTCTGATGGTACTGTGATGGTTAAGTGGTCCTGATGGTACTGTGATGTTTAAGTGGTTCTAATGGTACTGTGATGTTTAAGTGGTTCTAATAGTACTGTGATATTTAAGTCGTTTTGATGGTACTGTGATGGTTAAGTGGTCCTAGTGGTAGTGTGATGTTTAAGTGGTTCTAATGGTACTGTGATGTTTAAGTAGTTCTGATGGTACTGTGATGTTTAAGTGGTTCTGATGGTACTGTGATGTTTAAGTGGTTCTAATGGTACTGTGATGGTTAAGTGGTTCTAACGGTATTGTGATGGTTAAATGGTTCTAATGTTACTGTGATGTTTAAGTGGTTCTAATGGTACTGTGATGGCTAAGTGGTTCTAATGGTACTGTGATGTTTAAGTGGTTCTGATGGTACTGTGATGGTTAAGTGGTCCTAGTGGTAGTGTGATGTTTAGTGGTTCTAATGATACTGTGATGTTTAAGTGGTTCTAATAGTACTGTGATATTTAAGTCGTTCTGATGGTACTGTGATGGTTAAGTGGTCCTAGTGGTAGTGTGATGTTTAAGTGGTTCTAATGGTACTGTGATGTTTAAGTAGTTCTGATAGTACTGTGATGTTTAAGTGGTTCTGATGGTACTGTGATGGTTAAGTTGTCCTAGTGGTAGTGTGATGTTTAAGTGGTTCTAATGGTACTGTGATGTTTAAGTGGTTCTAATGGTACTGTGATGTTTAAGTGGTTCTGATGGTACTGTGATGTTTAAGTGGTTCTGATGGTACTGTGATGGTTAAGTTGTCCTAGTGGTAGTGTGATGTTTAAGTGGTTCTGATGGTACTGTGATATTTAAGTGGTTCTGATGGTACTGTGATGGTTAAGTTGTCCTAGTGGTAGTGTGATGTTTAAGTGGTTCTAATGGTACTGTGATGTTTAAGTGGTTCTGATGGTACTGTGATGGTTAAGTGGTCCTAGTGGTAGTGTGATGTTTAGTGGTTCTAATGATACTGTGATGTTTAAGTGGTTCTAATAGTACTGTGATATTTAAGTCGTTCTGATGGTACTGTGATGGTTAAGTGGTCCTAGTGGTAGTGTGATGTTTAAGTGGTTCTAATGGTACTGTGATGTTTAAGTAGTTCTGATAGTACTGTGATGTTTAAGTGGTTCTAATGGTACTGTGATGTTTAAGTGGTTCTAATGGTACTGTGATGTTTAAGTAGTTCTGATGGTACTGTGATGTTTAAGTGGTTCTGATGGTACTGTGATGGTTAAGTGGTTCTAATGGTACTGTGATGTTTAAGTGGTTCTAATGGTGCTGCGATGTTTAAGTGGTTCTAATGGTACTGTGATGTTTAAGTGGTTCTAATGGTGCTGCGATGTTTAAGTGGTTCTAATGGTACTGTGATGTTTAAGTGGTTCTAATGGTACTGTGATGTTTAAGTGGTTCTAATAGTGCTGTGATGGATAAGTGGTTCTAATGGTACTGTGATGTTTAAGTGGTTCTAATGGTACTGTGATGTTTAAGTGGTTCTAATAGTGCTGTGATGGTTAAGTGGTCCTAGTGTTAATGCGATAGTTAAGTGGTTCTAATGGTACTGTGGTGGTTAAGTGGTCCTAATGGTACTAAGATGGTTAAGTGTTTTAAATGGTACTGTAATGTTTAATTGGTTCTAATGTTACTGTGATGTTCAAGCGGTTCTAATGGTGCTGTGATGGTTAAGTGGTCCTAGTGTTAGTGCGATGGTTAAGTGGTTCTAATGGTACTGTGATGGTTAAGTGGTTCTAATGGTGCTGTGATGGTTAAGTGGTTCCAATGGTACTGTGATGGTTAAGTGGTTCTAATGGTACTGTGATGGTTAAGTGGTTCTAATGGTACTGTGATGGTTAAGTGGTTCTAATGGTACTGTGTTGGTTAAGTGGTCCTAGTGGTTGTGCGATGTTTAAGTGGTTCTAATGGTACTGTGATGGTTAAGTGGTCTGAATGGCAATGTGATGGTTAAGTGGTCCTAGTGTTAGTGCGAAGGTTAAGTGGTTCTAATGGTACTGTGATGGTTAAGTGGTTCTAATGGTGCTGTAATGGTTAAGTGGTTCTAATGGTACTGTGATGGTTAAGTGGTTCTAATGGTACTGTGATGGTTAAGTGGTTCTAATGGTACTGTGATGGTTAAGTGGTTCTAATGGTACTGTGATGGTTAAGTGGTCCTAGTGGTAGTACGATGTTTAAGTGGTTCTAATGGTACTGTGATGTTTAAGTGGTTCTAATGGTACTGTGATGTTTAAGTGGTTCTAATGGTACTGTGATGTTTAAGAGGTTCTAATAGTGCTGTGATGGTTAAGTGGTCCTAGTGTTAATGCGATAGTTAAGTGGTTCTAATGGTACTGTGGTGGTTAAGTGGTCCTAATGGTACTAAGATGGTTAAGTGTTTTAAATGGTACTGTAATGTTTAATTGGTTCTAATGGTACTGTGATGTTCAAGCGGTTCTAATGGTGCTGTGATGGTTAAGTGGTCCTAGTGTTAGTGCGATGGTTAAGTGGTTCTAATGGTACTGTGATGGTTAAGTGGTTCTAATGGTGCTGTGATGGTTAAGTGGTTCTAATGGTACTGTGATGGTTAAGTGGTTCTAATGGTACTGTGATGGTTAAGTGGTTCTAATGGTACTGTGATGGTTAAGTGGTTCTAATGGTACTGTGTTGGTTAAGTGGTCCTAGTGGTTGTGCGATGTTTAAGTGGTTCTAATGGTACTGTGATGGTTAAGTGGTCTGAATGGCAATGTGATGGTTAAGTGGTCCTAGTGTTAGTGCGATGGTTAAGTGGTTCTAATGGTACTGTGATGGTTAAGTGGTTCTAATGGTGCTGTAATGGTTAAGTGGTTCTAATGGTACTGTGATGGTTAAGTGGCTCTAATGGTACTGTGATGTTAAGTGGTTCTAATGGTACTGTGATGGTTAAGTGGTTCTAATGGTACTGTGATGGTTAAGTGGTCCTAGTGGTAGTACGATGTTTAAGTGGTTCTAATGGTACTGTGATGGTTAAGTGGTTCTAACGGTATTGTGATGGTTAAATGGTTCTAATGTTACTGTGATGTTTAAGTGGTTCTAATGGTACTGTGATGGCTAAGTGGTTCTGATGGTACTGTGATATTTAAGTGGTTCTGATGGTACTGTGATGGTTAAGTGGTCCTAGTGGTAGTGTGATGTTTAAGTGGTTCTAATGGTACTGTGATGTTTAAGTGGTTCTGATGGTACTGTGATGGTTAAGTGGTCCTAGTGGTAGTGTGATGTTTAGTGGTTCTAATGATACTGTGATGTTTAAGTGGTTCAAATAGTACTGTGATATTTAAGTGGTTCTGATGGTACTGTGATGGTTAAGTTGTCCTAGTGGTAGTGTGATGTTTAAGTGGTTCTAATGGTACTGTGATGTTTAAGTGGTTCTAATGGTACTGTGATGTTTAAGTGGTTCTAATGGTACTGTGATGTTTAAGTAGTTCTGATGGTACTGTGATGTTTAAGTGGTTCTGATGGTACTGTGATGGTTAAGTGGTTCTAATGGTACTGTGATGTTTAAGTGGTTCTAATGGTGCTGCGATGTTTAAGTGGTTCTAATGGTACTGTGATGTTTAAGTGGTTCTAATGGTGCTGCGATGTTTAAGTGGTTCTAATGGTACTGTGATGTTTAAGTGGTTCTAATGGTACTGTGATGTTTAAGTGGTTCTAATAGTGCTGTGATGGTTAAGTGGTTCTAATGGTACTGTGATGTTTAAGTGGTTCTAATGGTACTGTGATGTTTAAGTGGTTCTAATAGTGCTGTGATGGTTAAGTGGTCCTAGTGTTAATGCGATAGTTAAGTGGTTCTAATGGTACTGTGGTGGTTAAGTGGTCCTAATGGTACTAAGATGGTTAAGTGTTTTAAATGGTACTGTAATGTTTAATTGGTTCTAATGTTACTGTGATGTTCAAGCGGTTCTAATGGTGCTGTGATGGTTAAGTGGTCCTAGTGTTAGTGCGATGGTTAAGTGGTTCTAATGGTACTGTGATGGTTAAGTGGTTCTAATGGTGCTGTGATGGTTAAGTGGTTCCAATGGTACTGTGATGGTTAAGTGGTTCTAATGGTGCTGTAATGGTTAAGTGGTTCTAATGGTACTGTGATGGTTAAGTGGTTCTAATGGTACTGTGATGGTTAAGTGGTTCTAATGGTACTGTGATGGTTAAGTGGTTCTAATGGTACTGTGATGGTTAAGTGGTCCTAGTGGTAGTACGATGTTTAAGTGGTTCTAATGGTACTGTGATGGTTAAGTGGTTCTAACGGTATTGTGATGGTTAAATGGTTCTAATGTTACTGTGATGTTTAAGTGGTTCTAATGGTACTGTGATGGCTAAGTGGTTCTAATGGTACTGTGATGTTTAAGTGGTTCTGATGGTACTGTGATGGTTAAGTGGTTCTAATGGTACAGTGATGGTTAAGTGGTTCTAATGGTACTGTGATGGTTAAGTGGTTCTAATGGTACTGTGATGGTTAAGTGGTTCTAATGGTACTGTGATGGTTAAGTGGTCCTAGTGGTAGTGTGATGGTTATGTGGTTCTAATTGTACTGTGATGGTTAAGTGGTTCTAATGGTACTGTGATGTTTAAGTGGTTCTGATGGTACTGTGGTGGTTAAGTGGTCCTAATGGTACTAAGATGGTTAAGTGGTTCTAATGGTACTGTGATGGTTAAGTGGTTCTAATGGTACTGTGATGTTTAAGTGGTTCTAATGGTACTGTGATGTTTAAGAGGTTCTAGTAGTGCTGTGATGGTTAAGTGGTCCTAGTGTTAATGCGATAGTTAAGTGGTTCTAATGGTACTGTGGTGGTTAAGTGGTCCTAATGGTACTAAGATGGTTAAGTGTTTTAAATGGTACTGTAATGTTTAATTGGTTCTAAAGGTACTGTGATGTTCAAGCGGTTCTAATGGTGCTGTGATGGTTAAGTGGTCCTAGTGTTAGTGCGATGGTTAAGTGGTTCTAATGGTACTGTGATGGTTAAGTGGTTCTAATGGTGCTGTGATGGTTAAGTGGTTCTAATGGTACTGTGATGGTTAAGTGGTTCTAATGGTACTGTGATGGTTAAGTGGTTCTAATGGTACTGTGATGGTTAAGTGGTTCTAATGGTACTGTGTTGGTTAAGTGGTCCTAGTGGTTGTGCGATGTTTAAGTGGTTCTAATGGTACTGTGATGGTTAAGTGGTCTGAATGGCAATGTGATGGTTAAGTGGTCCTAGTGTTAGTGCGATGGTTAAGTGGTTCTAATGGTACTGTGATGGTTAAGTGGTTCTAATGGTACTGTGATGGTTAAGTGGTTCTAATGGTACTGTGATGGTTAAGTGGTTCTAATGGTACTGTGATGGTTAAGTGGTCCTAGTGGTAGTGTGATGGTTATGTGGTTCTAATTGTACTGTGATGGTTAAGTGGTTCTAATGGTACTGTGATGTTTAAGTGGTTCTGATGGTACTGTGGTGGTTAAGTGGTCCTAATGGTACTAAGATGGTTAAGTGGTTCTAATGGTACTGTGATGGTTAAGTGGTTCTAATGGTACTGTGATGTTTAAGTGGTTCTAATGGTACTGTGATGTTTAAGAGGTTCTAGTAGTGCTGTGATGGTTAAGTGGTCCTAGTGTTAATGCGATAGTTAAGTGGTTCTAATGGTACTGTGGTGGTTAAGTGGTCCTAATGGTACTAAGATGGTTAAGTGTTTTAAATGGTACTGTAATGTTTAATTGGTTCTAATGGTACTGTGATGTTCAAGCGGTTCTAATGGTGCTGTGATGGTTAAGTGGTCCTAGTGTTAGTGCGATGGTTAAGTGGTTCTAATGGTACTGTGATGGTTAAGTGGTTCTAATGGTGCTGTGATGGTTAAGTGGTTCTAATGGTACTGTGATGGTTAAGTGGTTCTAATGGTACTGTGATGGTTAAGTGGTTCTAATGGTACTGTGATGGTTAAGTGGTTCTAATGGTACTGTGTTGGTTAAGTGGTCCTAGTGGTTGTGCGATGTTTAAGTGGTTCTAATGGTACTGTGATGGTTAAGTGGTCTGAATGGCAATGTGATGGTTAAGTGGTCCTAGTGTTAGTGCGATGGTTAAGTGGTTCTAATGGTACTGTGATGGTTAAGTGGTTCTAATGGTGCTGTAATGGTTAAGTGGTTCTAATGGTACTGTGATGGTTAAGTGGCTCTAATGGTACTGTGATGGTTAAGTGGTTCTAATGGTACTGTGATGGTTAAGTGGTTCTAATGGTACTGTGATGGTTAAGTGGTCCTAGTGGTAGTACGATGTTTAAGTGGTTCTAATGGTACTGTGATGGTTAAGTGGTTCTAACGGTATTGTGATGGTTAAATGGTTCTAATGTTACTGTGATGTTTAAGTGGTTCTAATGGTACTGTGATGGCTAAGTGGTTCTGATGGTACTGTGATATTTAAGTGGTTCTGATGGTACTGTGATGGTTAAGTGGTCCTAGTGGTAGTGTGATGTTTAAGTGGTTCTAATGGTACTGTGATGTTTAAGTGGTTCTGATGGTACTGTGATGGTTAAGTGGTCCTAGTGGTAGTGTGATGTTTAGTGGTTCTAATGATACTGTGATGTTTAAGTGGTTCTAATAGTACTGTGATATTTAAGTGGTTCTGATGGTACTGTGATGGTTAAGTTGTCCTAGTGGTAGTGTGATGTTTAAGTGGTTCTAATGGTACTGTGATGTTTAAGTGGTTCTAATGGTACTGTGATGTTTAAGTAGTTCTGATGGTACTGTGATGTTTAAGTGGTTCTGATGGTACTGTGATGGTTAAGTGGTTCTAATGGTACTGTGATGTTTAAGTGGTTCTAATGGTGCTGCGATGTTTAAGTGGTTCTAATGGTACTGTGATGTTTAAGTGGTTCTAATGGTGCTGCGATGTTTAAGTGGTTCTAATGGTACTGTGATGTTTAAGTGGTTCTAATGGTACTGTGATGTTTAAGTGGTTCTAATAGTGCTGTGATGGTTAAGTGGTTCTAATGGTACTGTGATGTTTAAGTGGTTCTAATGGTACTGTGATGTTTAAGTGGTTCTAATAGTGCTGTGATGGTTAAGTGGTCCTAGTGTTAATGCGATAGTTAAGTGGTTCTAATGGTACTGTGGTGGTTAAGTGGTCCTAATGGTACTAAGATGGTTAAGTGTTTTAAATGGTACTGTAATGTTTAATTGGTTCTAATGTTACTGTGATGTTCAAGCGGTTCTAATGGAGCTGTGATGGTTAAGTGGTCCTAGTGTTAGTGCGATGGTTAAGTGGTTCTAATGGTACTGTGATGGTTAAGTGGTTCTAATGGTGCTGTGATGGTTAAGTGGTTCCAATGGTACTGTGATGGTTAAGTGGTTCTAATGGTACTGTGATGGTTAAGTGGTTCTAATGGTACTGTGATGGTTAAGTGGTTCTAATGGTACTGTGTTGGTTAAGTGGTCCTAGTGGTTGTGCGATGTTTAAGTGGTTCTAATGGTACTGTGATGGTTAAGTGGTCTGAATGGCAATGTGATGGTTAAGTGGTCCTAGTGTTAGTGCGAAGGTTAAGTGGTTCTAATGGTACTGTGATGGTTAAGTGGTTCTAATGGTGCTGTAATGGTTAAGTGGTTCTAATGGTACTGTGATGGTTAAGTGGTTCTAATGGTACTGTGATGGTTAAGTGGTTCTAATGGTACTGTGATGGTTAAGTGGTTCTAATGGTACTGTGATGGTTAAGTGGTTCTAATGGTACTGTGATGGTTAAGTGGTCCTAGTGGTAGTACGATGTTTAAGTGGTTCTAATGGTACTGTGATGGTTAAGTGGTTCTAACGGTATTGTGATGGTTAAATGGTTCTAATGTTACTGTGATGTTTAAGTGGTTCTAATGGTACTGTGATGGCTAAGTTGTTCTAATGGTACTGTGATGTTTAAGTGGTTCTGATGGTACTGTGATGGTTAAGTGGTTCTAATGGTACAGTGATGGTTAAGTGGTTCTAATGGTACTGTGATGGTTAAGTGGTTCTAATGGTACTGTGATGGTTAAGTGGTTCTAATGGTACTGTGATGGTTAAGTGGTCCTAGTGGTAGTGTGATGGTTATGTGGTTCTAATTGTACTGTGATGGTTAAGTGGTTCTAATGGTACTGTGATGTTTAAGTGGTTCTGATGGTACTGTGGTGGTTAAGTGGTCCTAATGGTACTAAGATGGTTAAGTGGTTCTAATGGTACTGTGATGGTTAAGTGGTTCTAATGGTACTGTGATGTTTAAGTGGTTCTAATGGTACTATGATGTTTAAGAGTTTCTAATAGTGCTGTGATGGTTAAGTGGTCCTAGTGTTAATGCGATAGTTAAGTGGTTCTAATGGTACTGTGGTGGTTAAGTGGTCCTAATGGTACTAAGATGGTTAAGTGTTTTAAATGGTACTGTAATGTTTAATTGGTTCTAATGGTACTGTGATGTTCAAGCGGTTCTAATGGTGCTGTGATGGTTAAGTGGTCCTAGTGTTAGTGCGATGGTTAAGTGGTTCTAATGGTACTGTGATGGTTAAGTGGTTCTAATGGTGCTGTGATGGTTAAGTGGTTCTAATGGTACTGTGATGGTTAAGTGGTTCTAATGGTACTGTGATGGTTAAGTGGTTCTAATGGTACTGTGATGGTTAAGTGGTTCTAATGGTACTGTGTTGGTTAAGTGGTCCTAGTGGTTGTGCGATGTTTAAGTGGTTCTAATGGTACTGTGATGGTTAAGTGGTCTGAATGGCAATGTGATGGTTAAGTGGTCCTAGTGTTAGTGCGATGGTTAAGTGGTTCTAATGGTACTGTGATGGTTAAGTGGTTCTAATGGTGCTGTAATGGTTAAGTGGTTCTAATGGTACTGTGATGGTTAAGTGGCTCTAATGGTACTGTGATGGTTAAGTGGTTCTAATGATACTGTGGTGGTTAAGTGGTTCTAATGGTACTGTGATGGTTAAGTGGTTCTAATGGTACTGTGATGGTTAAGTGGTTCTAATGGTACTGTGTTGGTTAAGTGGTCCTAGTGGTTGTGCGATGTTTAAGTGGTTCTAATGGTACTGTGATGGTTAAGTGGTCTGAATGGCAATGTGATGGTTAAGTGGTCCTAGTGTTAGTGCGATGGTTAAGTGGTTCTAATGGTACTGTGATGGTTAAGTGGTTCTAATGGTGCTGTAATGGTTAAGTGGTTCTAATGGTACTGTGATGGTTAAGTGGCTCTAATGGTACTGTGATGGTTAAGTGGTTCTAATGGTACTGTGATGGTTAAGTGGTTCTAATGGTACTGTGATGGTTAAGTGGTCCTAGTGGTAGTACGATGTTTAAGTGGTTCTAATGGTACTGTGATGGTTAAGTGGTTCTAACGGTATTGTGATGGTTAAATGGTTCTAATGTTACTGTGATGTTTAAGTGGTTCTAATGGTACTGTGATGGCTAAGTGGTTCTGATGGTACTGTGATATTTAAGTGGTTCTGATGGTACTGTGATGGTTAAGTGGTCCTAGTGGTAGTGTGATGTTTAAGTGGTTCTAATGGTACTGTGATGTTTAAGTGGTTCTGATGGTACTGTGATGGTTAAGTGGTCCTAGTGGTAGTGTGATGTTTAGTGGTTCTAATGATACTGTGATGTTTAAGTGGTTCTAATAGTACTGTGATATTTAAGTGGTTCTGATGGTACTGTGATGGTTAAGTTGTCCTAGTGGTAGTGTGATGTTTAAGTGGTTCTAATGGTACTGTGATGTTTAAGTGGTTCTAATGGTACTGTGATGTTTAAGTAGTTCTGATGGTACTGTGATGTTTAAGTGGTTCTGATGGTACTGTGATGGTTAAGTGGTTCTAATGGTACTGTGATGTTTAAGTGGTTCTAATGGTGCTGCGATGTTTAAGTGGTTCTAATGGTACTGTGATGTTTAAGTGGTTCTAATGGTGCTGCGATGTTTAAGTGGTTCTAATGGTACTGTGATGTTTAAGTGGTTCTAATGGTACTGTGATGTTTAAGTGGTTCTAATAGTGCTGTGATGGTTAAGTGGTTCTAATGGTACTGTGATGTTTAAGTGGTTCTAATGGTACTGTGATGTTTAAGTGGTTCTAACGGTATTGTGATGGTTAAATGGTTCTAATGTTACTGTGATGTTTAAGTGGTTCTAATGGTACTGTGATGGCTAAGTGGTTCTGATGGTACTGTGATATTTAAGTGGTTCTGATGGTACTGTGATGGTTAAGTGGTCCTAGTGGTAGTGTGATGTTTAAGTGGTTCTAATGGTACTGTGATGTTTAAGTGGTTCTGATGGTACTGTGATGGTTAAGTGGTCCTAGTGGTAGTGTGATGTTTAGTGGTTCTAATGATACTGTAATGTTTAATTGGTTCTAATGGTACTGTGATGTTCAAGCGGTTCTAATGGTGCTGTGATGGTTAAGTGGTCCTAGTGTTAGTGCGATGGTTAAGTGGTTCTAATGGTACTGTGATGGTTAAGTGGTTCTAATGGTGCTGTGATGGTTAAGTGGTTCTAATGGTACTGTGATGGTTAAGTGGTTCTAATGGTACTGTGATTGTTAAGTGGTTCTAATGGTACTGTGATGGTTAAGTGGTTCTAATGGTACTGTGTTGGTTAAGTGGTCCTAGTGGTTGTGCGATGTTTAAGTGGTTCTAATGGTACTGTGATGGTTAAGTGGTCTGAATGGCAATGTGATGGTTAAGTGGTCCTAGTGTTAGTGCGATGGTTAAGTGGTTCTAATGGTACTGTGATGGTTAAGTGGCTCTAATGGTACTGTGATGGTTAAGTGGTTCTAATGATACTGTGATGGTTAAGTGGTTCTAATGGTACTGTGATGTTTAAGTGGTTCTGATGGTACTGTGATGGTTAAGTGGTCCTAGTGGTAGTGTGATGTTTAGCGGTTCTAATGATACTGTGATGTTTAAGTGGTTCTAATGGTACTGTGATGTTTAAGTGGTTCTAATGGTACTGTGATGGTTAAGTGGTTCTAATGGTTCTGTGATGTTTAAGTGGTTCTGATGGTACTGTGATGGTTAAGTGGTCCTGATGGTAGTACGATGGGTAAGTTGTCCTGATGGTACTAAGATGGTTAAGTGGTTCTAATGGTACTGTGATGGTTAAGTGGTTCTAATGATACTGTGATGGTTAAGTGGTTCTAATGGTACTGTGATGGTTAAGTGGTTCTAATGGTACTGTGATGGTTAAGTGGTTCTAATGGTACTGTGTTGGTTAAGTGGTCCTAGTGGTTGTGCGATGTTTAAGTGGTTCTAATGGTACTGTGATGGTTAAGTGGTCTGAATGGCAATGTGATGGTTAAGTGGTCCTAGTGTTAGTGCGATGGTTAAGTGGTTCTAATGGTACTGTGATGGTTAAGTGGTTCTAATGGTGCTGTAATGGTTAAGTGGTTCTAATGGTACTGTGATGGTTAAGTGGCTCTAATGGTACTGTGATGGTTAAGTGGTTCTAATGGTACTGTGATGGTTAAGTGGTTCTAATGGTACTGTGATGGTTAAGTGGTCCTAGTGGTAGTACGATGTTTAAGTGGTTCTAATGGTACTGTGATGGTTAAGTGGTTCTAACGGTATTGTGATGGTTAAATGGTTCTAATGTTACTGTGATGTTTAAGTGGTTCTAATGGTACTGTGATGGCTAAGTGGTTCTGATGGTACTGTGATATTTAAGTGGTTCTGATGGTACTGTGATGGTTAAGTGGTCCTAGTGGTAGTGTGATGTTTAAGTGGTTCTAATGGTACTGTGATGTTTAAGTGGTTCTGATGGTACTGTGATGGTTAAGTGGTCCTAGTGGTAGTGTGATGTTTAGTGGTTCTAATGATACTGTGATGTTTAAGTGGTTCTAATAGTACTGTGATATTTAAGTGGTTCTGATGGTACTGTGATGGTTAAGTTGTCCTAGTGGTAGTGTGATGTTTAAGTGGTTCTAATGGTACTGTGATGTTTAAGTGGTTCTAATGGTACTGTGATGTTTAAGTAGTTCAGATGGTACTGTGATGTTTAAGTGGTTCTGATGGTACTGTGATGGTTAAGTGGTTCTAATGGTACTGTGATGTTTAAGTGGTTCTAATGGTGCTGCGATGTTTAAGTGGTTCTAATGGTACTGTGATGTTTAAGTGGTTCTAATGGTGCTGCGATGTTTAAGTGGTTCTAATGGTACTGTGATGTTTAAGTGGTTCTAATGGTACTGTGATGTTTAAGTGGTTCTAATAGTGCTGTGATGGTTAAGTGGTTCTAATGGTACTGTGATGTTTAAGTGGTTCTAATGGTACTGTGATGTTTAAGTGGTTCTAATAGTGCTGTGATGGTTAACTGGTCCTAGTGTTAATGCGATAGTTAAGTGGTTCTAATGGTACTGTGGTGGTTAAGTGGTCCTAATGGTACTAAGATGGTTAAGTGTTTTAAATGGTACTGTAATGTTTAATTGGTTCTAATGTTACTGTGATGTTCAAGCGGTTCTAATGGTGCTGTGATGGTTAAGTGGTCCTAGTGTTAGTGCGATGGTTAAGTGGTTCTAATGGTACTGTGATGGTTAAGTGGTTCTAATGGTGCTGTGATGGTTAAGTGGTTCCAATGGTACTGTGATGGTTAAGTGGTTCTAATGGTACTGTGATGGTTAAGTGGTCTGAATGGCAATGTGATGGTTAAGTGGTCCTAGTGTTAGTGCGATGGTTAAGTGGTTCTAATGGTACTGTGATGGTTAAGTGGTTCTAATGGTGCTGTAATGGTTAAGTGGTTCTAATGGTACTGTGATGGTTAAGTGGCTCTAATGGTACTGTGATGGTTAAGTGGTTCTAATGGTACTGTGATGGTTAAGTGGTTCTAATGGTACTGTGATGGTTAAGTGGTCCTAGTGGTAGTACGATGTTTAAGTGGTTCTAATGGTACTGTGATGGTTAAGTGGTTCTAACGGTATTGTGATGGTTAAATGGTTCTAATGTTACTGTGATGTTTAAGTGGTTCTAATGGTACTGTGATGTTTAAGTAGTTCTGATGGTACTGTGATGTTTAAGTGGTTCTGATGGTACTGTGATGGTTAAGTGGTTCTAATGGTACTGTGATGTTTAAGTGGTTCTAATGGTGCTGCGATGTTTAAGTGGTTCTAATGGTACTGTGATGTTTAAGTGGTTCTAATGGTGCTGCGATGTTTAAGTGGTTCTAATGGTACTGTGATGTTTAAGTGGTTCTAATGGTACTGTGATGTTTAAGTGGTTCTAATAGTGCTGTGATGGTTAAGTGGTTCTAATGGTACTGTGATGTTTAAGTGGTTCTAATGGTACTGTGATGTTTAAGTGGTTCTAATAGTGCTGTGATGGTTAAGTGGTCCTAGTGTTAATGCGATAGTTAAGTGGTTCTAATGGTACTGTGGTGGTTAAGTGGTCCTAATGGTACTAAGATGGTTAAGTGTTTTAAATGGTACTGTAATGTTTAATTGGTTCTAATGTTACTGTGATGTTCAAGCGGTTCTAATGGAGCTGTGATGGTTAAGTGGTCCTAGTGTTAGTGCGATGGTTAAGTGGTTCTAATGGTACTGTGATGGTTAAGTGGTTCTAATGGTGCTGTGATGGTTAAGTGGTTCCAATGGTACTGTGATGGTTAAGTGGTTCTAATGGTACTGTGATGGTTAAGTGGTTCTAATGGTACTGTGATGGTTAAGTGGTTCTAATGGTACTGTGTTGGTTAAGTGGTCCTAGTGGTTGTGCGATGTTTAAGTGGTTCTAATGGTACTGTGATGGTTAAGTGGTCTGAATGGCAATGTGATGGTTAAGTGGTCCTAGTGTTAGTGCGAAGGTTAAGTGGTTCTAATGGTACTGTGATGGTTAAGTGGTTCTAATGGTGCTGTAATGGTTAAGTGGTTCTAATGGTACTGTGATGGTTAAGTGGTTCTAATGGTACTGTGATGGTTAAGTGGTTCTAATGGTACTGTGATGGTTAAGTGGTTCTAATGGTACTGTGATGGTTAAGTGGTTCTAATGGTACTGTGATGGTTAAGTGGTCCTAGTGGTAGTACGATGTTTAAGTGGTTCTAATGGTACTGTGATGGTTAAGTGGTTCTAACGGTATTGTGATGGTTAAATGGTTCTAATGTTACTGTGATGTTTAAGTGGTTCTAATGGTACTGTGATGGCTAAGTTGTTCTAATGGTACTGTGATGTTTAAGTGGTTCTGATGGTACTGTGATGGTTAAGTGGTTCTAATGGTACAGTGATGGTTAAGTGGTTCTAATGGTACTGTGATGGTTAAGTGGTTCTAATGGTACTGTGATGGTTAAGTGGTTCTAATGGTACTGTGATGGTTAAGTGGTCCTAGTGGTAGTGTGATGGTTATGTGGTTCTAATTGTACTGTGATGGTTAAGTGGTTCTAATGGTACTGTGATGTTTAAGTGGTTCTGATGGTACTGTGGTGGTTAAGTGGTCCTAATGGTACTAAGATGGTTAAGTGGTTCTAATGGTACTGTGATGGTTAAGTGGTTCTAATGGTACTGTGATGTTTAAGTGGTTCTAATGGTACTATGATGTTTAAGAGTTTCTAATAGTGCTGTGATGGTTAAGTGGTCCTAGTGTTAATGCGATAGTTAAGTGGTTCTAATGGTACTGTGGTGGTTAAGTGGTCCTAATGGTACTAAGATGGTTAAGTGTTTTAAATGGTACTGTAATGTTTAATTGGTTCTAATGGTACTGTGATGTTCAAGCGGTTCTAATGGTGCTGTGATGGTTAAGTGGTCCTAGTGTTAGTGCGATGGTTAAGTGGTTCTAATGGTACTGTGATGGTTAAGTGGTTCTAATGGTGCTGTGATGGTTAAGTGGTTCTAATGGTACTGTGATGGTTAAGTGGTTCTAATGGTACTGTGATGGTTAAGTGGTTCTAATGGTACTGTGATGGTTAAGTGGTTCTAATGGTACTGTGTTGGTTAAGTGGTCCTAGTGGTTGTGCGATGTTTAAGTGGTTCTAATGGTACTGTGATGGTTAAGTGGTCTGAATGGCAATGTGATGGTTAAGTGGTCCTAGTGTTAGTGCGATGGTTAAGTGGTTCTAATGGTACTGTGATGGTTAAGTGGTTCTAATGGTGCTGTAATGGTTAAGTGGTTCTAATGGTACTGTGATGGTTAAGTGGCTCTAATGGTACTGTGATGGTTAAGTGGTTCTAATGATACTGTGATGGTTAAGTGGTTCTAATGGTACTGTGATGGTTAAGTGGTTCTAATGGTACTGTGATGGTTAAGTGGTCTGAATGGCAATGTGATGGTTAAGTGGTCCTAGTGTTAGTGCGATGGTTAAGTGGTTCTAATGGTACTGTGATGGTTAAGTGGTTCTAATGGTGCTGTAATGGTTAAGTGGTTCTAATGGTACTGTGATGGTTAAGTGGCTCTAATGGTACTGTGATGGTTAAGTGGTTCTAATGGTACTGTGATGGTTAAGTGGTTCTAATGGTACTGTGATGGTTAAGTGGTCCTAGTGGTAGTACGATGTTTAAGTGGTTCTAATGGTACTGTGATGGTTAAGTGGTTCTAACGGTATTGTGATGGTTAAATGGTTCTAATGTTACTGTGATGTTTAAGTGGTTCTAATGGTACTGTGATGGCTAAGTGGTTCTGATGGTACTGTGATATTTAAGTGGTTCTGATGGTACTGTGATGGTTAAGTGGTCCTAGTGGTAGTGTGATGTTTAAGTGGTTCTAATGGTACTGTGATGTTTAAGTGGTTCTGATGGTACTGTGATGGTTAAGTGGTCCTAGTGGTAGTGTGATGTTTAGTGGTTCTAATGATACTGTGATGTTTAAGTGGTTCTAATAGTACTGTGATATTTAAGTGGTTCTGATGGTACTGTGATGGTTAAGTTGTCCTAGTGGTAGTGTGATGTTTAAGTGGTTCTAATGGTACTGTGATGTTTAAGTGGTTCTAATGGTACTGTGATGTTTAAGTAGTTCTGATGGTACTGTGATGTTTAAGTGGTTCTGATGGTACTGTGATGGTTAAGTGGTTCTAATGGTACTGTGATGTTTAAGTGGTTCTAATGGTGCTGCGATGTTTAAGTGGTTCTAATGGTACTGTGATGTTTAAGTGGTTCTAATGGTGCTGCGATGTTTAAGTGGTTCTAATGGTACTGTGATGTTTAAGTGGTTCTAATGGTACTGTGATGTTTAAGTGGTTCTAATAGTGCTGTGATGGTTAAGTGGTTCTAATGGTACTGTGATGTTTAAGTGGTTCTAATGGTACTGTGATGTTTAAGTGGTTCTAACGGTATTGTGATGGTTAAATGGTTCTAATGTTACTGTGATGTTTAAGTGGTTCTAATGGTACTGTGATGGCTAAGTGGTTCTGATGGTACTGTGATATTTAAGTGGTTCTGATGGTACTGTGATGGTTAAGTGGTCCTAGTGGTAGTGTGATGTTTAAGTGGTTCTAATGGTACTGTGATGTTTAAGTGGTTCTGATGGTACTGTGATGGTTAAGTGGTCCTAGTGGTAGTGTGATGTTTAGTGGTTCTAATGATACTGTAATGTTTAATTGGTTCTAATGGTACTGTGATGTTCAAGCGGTTCTAATGGTGCTGTGATGGTTAAGTGGTCCTAGTGTTAGTGCGATGGTTAAGTGGTTCTAATGGTACTGTGATGGTTAAGTGGTTCTAATGGTGCTGTGATGGTTAAGTGGTTCTAATGGTACTGTGATGGTTAAGTGGTTCTAATGGTACTGTGATGGTTAAGTGGTTCTAATGGTACTGTGATGGTTAAGTGGTTCTAATGGTACTGTGTTGGTTAAGTGGTCCTAGTGGTTGTGCGATGTTTAAGTGGTTCTAATGGTACTGTGATGGTTAAGTGGTCTGAATGGCAATGTGATGGTTAAGTGGTCCTAGTGTTAGTGCGATGGTTAAGTGGTTCTAATGGTACTGTGATGGTTAAGTGGCTCTAATGGTACTGTGATGGTTAAGTGGTTCTAATGATACTGTGATGGTTAAGTGGTTCTAATGGTACTGTGATGGTTAAGTGGTTCTAATGGTACTGTGATGGTTAAGTGGTTCTAATGGTACTGTGTTGGTTAAGTGGTCCTAGTGGTTGTGCGATGTTTAAGTGGTTCTAATGGTACTGTGATGGTTAAGTGGTCTGAATGGCAATGTGATGGTTAAGTGGTCCTAGTGTTAGTGCGATGGTTAAGTGGTTCTAATGGTACTGTGATGGTTAAGTGGTTCTAATGGTGCTGTAATGGTTAAGTGGTTCTAATGGTACTGTGATGGTTAAGTGGCTCTAATGGTACTGTGATGGTTAAGTGGTTCTAATGATACTGTGATGGTTAAGTGGTTCTAATGGTACTGTGATGGTTAAGTGGTTCTAATGGTACTGTGATGGTTAAGTGGTTCTAATGGTACTGTGTTGGTTAAGTGGTCCTAGTGGTTGTGCGATGTTTAAGTGGTTCTAATGGTACTGTGATGGTTAAGTGGTCTGAATGGCAATGTGATGGTTAAGTGGTCCTAGTGTTAGTGCGATGGTTAAGTGGTTCTAATGGTACTGTGATGGTTAAGTGGTTCTAATGGTGCTGTAATGGTTAAGTGGTTCTAATGGTACTGTGATGGTTAAGTGGCTCTAATGGTACTGTGATGGTTAAGTGGTTCTAATGGTACTGTGATGGTTAAGTGGTTCTAATGGTACTGTGATGGTTAAGTGGTCCTAGTGGTAGTACGATGTTTAAGTGGTTCTAATGGTACTGTGATGGTTAAGTGGTTCTAACGGTATTGTGATGGTTAAATGGTTCTAATGTTACTGTGATGTTTAAGTGGTTCTAATGGTACTGTGATGGCTAAGTGGTTCTGATGGTACTGTGATATTTAAGTGGTTCTGATGGTACTGTGATGGTTAAGTGGTCCTAGTGGTAGTGTGATGTTTAAGTGGTTCTAATGGTACTGTGATGTTTAAGTGGTTCTGATGGTACTGTGATGGTTAAGTGGTCCTAGTGGTAGTGTGATGTTTAGTGGTTCTAATGATACTGTGATGTTTAAGTGGTTCTAATAGTACTGTGATATTTAAGTGGTTCTGATGGTACTGTGATGGTTAAGTTGTCCTAGTGGTAGTGTGATGTTTAAGTGGTTCTAATGGTACTGTGATGTTTAAGTGGTTCTAATGGTACTGTGATGTTTAAGTAGTTCAGATGGTACTGTGATGTTTAAGTGGTTCTGATGGTACTGTGATGGTTAAGTGGTTCTAATGGTACTGTGATGTTTAAGTGGTTCTAATGGTGCTGCGATGTTTAAGTGGTTCTAATGGTACTGTGATGTTTAAGTGGTTCTAATGGTGCTGCGATGTTTAAGTGGTTCTAATGGTACTGTGATGTTTAAGTGGTTCTAATGGTACTGTGATGTTTAAGTGGTTCTAATAGTGCTGTGATGGTTAAGTGGTTCTAATGGTACTGTGATGTTTAAGTGGTTCTAATGGTACTGTGATGTTTAAGTGGTTCTAATAGTGCTGTGATGGTTAACTGGTCCTAGTGTTAATGCGATAGTTAAGTGGTTCTAATGGTACTGTGGTGGTTAAGTGGTCCTAATGGTACTAAGATGGTTAAGTGTTTTAAATGGTACTGTAATGTTTAATTGGTTCTAATGTTACTGTGATGTTCAAGCGGTTCTAATGGTGCTGTGATGGTTAAGTGGTCCTAGTGTTAGTGCGATGGTTAAGTGGTTCTAATGGTACTGTGATGGTTAAGTGGTTCTAATGGTGCTGTGATGGTTAAGTGGTTCCAATGGTACTGTGATGGTTAAGTGGTTCTAATGGTACTGTGATGGTTAAGTGGTCTGAATGGCAATGTGATGGTTAAGTGGTCCTAGTGTTAGTGCGATGGTTAAGTGGTTCTAATGGTACTGTGATGGTTAAGTGGTTCTAATGGTGCTGTAATGGTTAAGTGGTTCTAATGGTACTGTGATGGTTAAGTGGCTCTAATGGTACTGTGATGGTTAAGTGGTTCTAATGGTACTGTGATGGTTAAGTGGTTCTAATGGTACTGTGATGGTTAAGTGGTCCTAGTGGTAGTACGATGTTTAAGTGGTTCTAATGGTACTGTGATGGTTAAGTGGTTCTAACGGTATTGTGATGGTTAAATGGTTCTAATGTTACTGTGATGTTTAAGTGGTTCTAATGGTACTGTGATGGCTAAGTGGTTCTGATGGTACTGTGATATTTAAGTGGTTCTGATGGTACTGTGATGGTTAAGTGGTCCTAGTGGTAGTGTGATGTTTAAGTGGTTCTAATGGTACTGTGATGTTTAAGTGGTTCTGATGGTACTGTGATGGTTAAGTGGTCCTAGTGGTAGTGTGATGTTTAGTGGTTCTAATGATACTGTGATGTTTAAGTGGTTCTAATAGTACTGTGATATTTAAGTGGTTCTGATGGTACTGTGATGGTTAAGTTGTCCTAGTGGTAGTGTGATGTTTAAGTGGTTCTAATGGTACTGTGATGTTTAAGTGGTTCTAATGGTACTGTGATGTTTAAGTAGTTCTGATGGTACTGTGATGTTTAAGTGGTTCTGATGGTACTGTGATGGTTAAGTGGTTCTAATGGTACTGTGATGTTTAAGTGGTTCTAATGGTGCTGCGATGTTTAAGTGGTTCTAATGGTACTGTGATGTTTAAGTGGTTCTAATGGTGCTGCGATGTTTAAGTGGTTCTAATGGTACTGTGATGTTTAAGTGGTTCTAATGGTACTGTGATGTTTAAGTGGTTCTAATAGTGCTGTGATGGTTAAGTGGTTCTAATGGTACTGTGATGTTTAAGTGGTTCTAATGGTACTGTGATGTTTAAGTGGTTCTAATAGTGCTGTGATGGTTAAGTGGTCCTAGTGTTAATGCGATAGTTAAGTGGTTCTAATGGTACTGTGGTGGTTAAGTGGTCCTAATGGTACTAAGATGGTTAAGTGTTTTAAATGGTACTGTAATGTTTAATTGGTTCTAATGTTACTGTGATGTTCAAGCGGTTCTAATGGAGCTGTGATGGTTAAGTGGTCCTAGTGTTAGTGCGATGGTTAAGTGGTTCTAATGGTACTGTGATGGTTAAGTGGTTCTAATGGTGCTGTGATGGTTAAGTGGTTCCAATGGTACTGTGATGGTTAAGTGGTTCTAATGGTACTGTGATGGTTAAGTGGTTCTAATGGTACTGTGATGGTTAAGTGGTTCTAATGGTACTGTGTTGGTTAAGTGGTCCTAGTGGTTGTGCGATGTTTAAGTGGTTCTAATGGTACTGTGATGGTTAAGTGGTCTGAATGGCAATGTGATGGTTAAGTGGTCCTAGTGTTAGTGCGAAGGTTAAGTGGTTCTAATGGTACTGTGATGGTTAAGTGGTTCTAATGGTGCTGTAATGGTTAAGTGGTTCTAATGGTACTGTGATGGTTAAGTGGTTCTAATGGTACTGTGATGGTTAAGTGGTTCTAATGGTACTGTGATGGTTAAGTGGTTCTAATGGTACTGTGATGGTTAAGTGGTTCTAATGGTACTGTGATGGTTAAGTGGTCCTAGTGGTAGTACGATGTTTAAGTGGTTCTAATGGTACTGTGATGGTTAAGTGGTTCTAACGGTATTGTGATGGTTAAATGGTTCTAATGTTACTGTGATGTTTAAGTGGTTCTAATGGTACTGTGATGGCTAAGTTGTTCTAATGGTACTGTGATGTTTAAGTGGTTCTGATGGTACTGTGATGGTTAAGTGGTTCTAATGGTACAGTGATGGTTAAGTGGTTCTAATGGTACTGTGATGGTTAAGTGGTTCTAATGGTACTGTGATGGTTAAGTGGTTCTAATGGTACTGTGATGGTTAAGTGGTCCTAGTGGTAGTGTGATGGTTATGTGGTTCTAATTGTACTGTGATGGTTAAGTGGTTCTAATGGTACTGTGATGTTTAAGTGGTTCTGATGGTACTGTGGTGGTTAAGTGGTCCTAATGGTACTAAGATGGTTAAGTGGTTCTAATGGTACTGTGATGGTTAAGTGGTTCTAATGGTACTGTGATGTTTAAGTGGTTCTAATGGTACTATGATGTTTAAGAGTTTCTAATAGTGCTGTGATGGTTAAGTGGTCCTAGTGTTAATGCGATAGTTAAGTGGTTCTAATGGTACTGTGGTGGTTAAGTGGTCCTAATGGTACTAAGATGGTTAAGTGTTTTAAATGGTACTGTAATGTTTAATTGGTTCTAATGGTACTGTGATGTTCAAGCGGTTCTAATGGTGCTGTGATGGTTAAGTGGTCCTAGTGTTAGTGCGATGGTTAAGTGGTTCTAATGGTACTGTGATGGTTAAGTGGTTCTAATGGTGCTGTGATGGTTAAGTGGTTCTAATGGTACTGTGATGGTTAAGTGGTTCTAATGGTACTGTGATGGTTAAGTGGTTCTAATGGTACTGTGATGGTTAAGTGGTTCTAATGGTACTGTGTTGGTTAAGTGGTCCTAGTGGTTGTGCGATGTTTAAGTGGTTCTAATGGTACTGTGATGGTTAAGTGGTCTGAATGGCAATGTGATGGTTAAGTGGTCCTAGTGTTAGTGCGATGGTTAAGTGGTTCTAATGGTACTGTGATGGTTAAGTGGTTCTAATGGTGCTGTAATGGTTAAGTGGTTCTAATGGTACTGTGATGGTTAAGTGGCTCTAATGGTACTGTGATGGTTAAGTGGTTCTAATGATACTGTGATGGTTAAGTGGTTCTAATGGTACTGTGATGGTTAAGTGGTTCTAATGGTACTGTGATGGTTAAGTGGTTCTAATGGTACTGTGTTGGTTAAGTGGTCCTAGTGGTTGTGCGATGTTTAAGTGGTTCTAATGGTACTGTGATGGTTAAGTGGTCTGAATGGCAATGTGATGGTTAAGTGGTCCTAGTGTTAGTGCGATGGTTAAGTGGTTCTAATGGTACTGTGATGGTTAAGTGGTTCTAATGGTGCTGTAATGGTTAAGTGGTTCTAATGGTACTGTGATGGTTAAGTGGCTCTAATGGTACTGTGATGGTTAAGTGGTTCTAATGGTACTGTGATGGTTAAGTGGTTCTAATGGTACTGTGATGGTTAAGTGGTCCTAGTGGTAGTACGATGTTTAAGTGGTTCTAATGGTACTGTGATGGTTAAGTGGTTCTAACGGTATTGTGATGGTTAAATGGTTCTAATGTTACTGTGATGTTTAAGTGGTTCTAATGGTACTGTGATGGCTAAGTGGTTCTGATGGTACTGTGATATTTAAGTGGTTCTGATGGTACTGTGATGGTTAAGTGGTCCTAGTGGTAGTGTGATGTTTAAGTGGTTCTAATGGTACTGTGATGTTTAAGTGGTTCTGATGGTACTGTGATGGTTAAGTGGTCCTAGTGGTAGTGTGATGTTTAGTGGTTCTAATGATACTGTGATGTTTAAGTGGTTCTAATAGTACTGTGATATTTAAGTGGTTCTGATGGTACTGTGATGGTTAAGTTGTCCTAGTGGTAGTGTGATGTTTAAGTGGTTCTAATGGTACTGTGATGTTTAAGTGGTTCTAATGGTACTGTGATGTTTAAGTAGTTCTGATGGTACTGTGATGTTTAAGTGGTTCTGATGGTACTGTGATGGTTAAGTGGTTCTAATGGTACTGTGATGTTTAAGTGGTTCTAATGGTGCTGCGATGTTTAAGTGGTTCTAATGGTACTGTGATGTTTAAGTGGTTCTAATGGTGCTGCGATGTTTAAGTGGTTCTAATGGTACTGTGATGTTTAAGTGGTTCTAATGGTACTGTGATGTTTAAGTGGTTCTAATAGTGCTGTGATGGTTAAGTGGTTCTAATGGTACTGTGATGTTTAAGTGGTTCTAATGGTACTGTGATGTTTAAGTGGTTCTAACGGTATTGTGATGGTTAAATGGTTCTAATGTTACTGTGATGTTTAAGTGGTTCTAATGGTACTGTGATGGCTAAGTGGTTCTGATGGTACTGTGATATTTAAGTGGTTCTGATGGTACTGTGATGGTTAAGTGGTCCTAGTGGTAGTGTGATGTTTAAGTGGTTCTAATGGTACTGTGATGTTTAAGTGGTTCTGATGGTACTGTGATGGTTAAGTGGTCCTAGTGGTAGTGTGATGTTTAGTGGTTCTAATGATACTGTAATGTTTAATTGGTTCTAATGGTACTGTGATGTTCAAGCGGTTCTAATGGTGCTGTGATGGTTAAGTGGTCCTAGTGTTAGTGCGATGGTTAAGTGGTTCTAATGGTACTGTGATGGTTAAGTGGTTCTAATGGTGCTGTGATGGTTAAGTGGTTCTAATGGTACTGTGATGGTTAAGTGGTTCTAATGGTACTGTGATGGTTAAGTGGTTCTAATGGTACTGTGATGGTTAAGTGGTTCTAATGGTACTGTGTTGGTTAAGTGGTCCTAGTGGTTGTGCGATGTTTAAGTGGTTCTAATGGTACTGTGATGGTTAAGTGGTCTGAATGGCAATGTGATGGTTAAGTGGTCCTAGTGTTAGTGCGATGGTTAAGTGGTTCTAATGGTACTGTGATGGTTAAGTGGCTCTAATGGTACTGTGATGGTTAAGTGGTTCTAATGATACTGTGATGGTTAAGTGGTTCTAATGGTACTGTGATGGTTAAGTGGTTCTAATGGTACTGTGATGGTTAAGTGGTTCTAATGGTACTGTGTTGGTTAAGTGGTCCTAGTGGTTGTGCGATGTTTAAGTGGTTCTAATGGTACTGTGATGGTTAAGTGGTCTGAATGGCAATGTGATGGTTAAGTGGTCCTAGTGTTAGTGCGATGGTTAAGTGGTTCTAATGGTACTGTGATGGTTAAGTGGTTCTAATGGTGCTGTAATGGTTAAGTGGTTCTAATGGTACTGTGATGGTTAAGTGGCTCTAATGGTACTGTGATGGTTAAGTGGTTCTAATGATACTGTGATGGTTAAGTGGTTCTAATGGTACTGTGATGGTTAAGTGGTTCTAATGGTACTGTGATGGTTAAGTGGTTCTAATGGTACTGTGTTGGTTAAGTGGTCCTAGTGGTTGTGCGATGTTTAAGTGGTTCTAATGGTACTGTGATGGTTAAGTGGTCTGAATGGCAATGTGATGGTTAAGTGGTCCTAGTGTTAGTGCGATGGTTAAGTGGTTCTAATGGTACTGTGATGGTTAAGTGGTTCTAATGGTGCTGTAATGGTTAAGTGGTTCTAATGGTACTGTGATGGTTAAGTGGCTCTAATGGTACTGTGATGGTTAAGTGGTTCTAATGGTACTGTGATGGTTAAGTGGTTCTAATGGTACTGTGATGGTTAAGTGGTCCTAGTGGTAGTACGATGTTTAAGTGGTTCTAATGGTACTGTGATGGTTAAGTGGTTCTAACGGTATTGTGATGGTTAAATGGTTCTAATGTTACTGTGATGTTTAAGTGGTTCTAATGGTACTGTGATGGCTAAGTGGTTCTGATGGTACTGTGATATTTAAGTGGTTCTGATGGTACTGTGATGGTTAAGTGGTCCTAGTGGTAGTGTGATGTTTAAGTGGTTCTAATGGTACTGTGATGTTTAAGTGGTTCTGATGGTACTGTGATGGTTAAGTGGTCCTAGTGGTAGTGTGATGTTTAGTGGTTCTAATGATACTGTGATGTTTAAGTGGTTCTAATAGTACTGTGATATTTAAGTGGTTCTGATGGTACTGTGATGGTTAAGTTGTCCTAGTGGTAGTGTGATGTTTAAGTGGTTCTAATGGTACTGTGATGTTTAAGTGGTTCTAATGGTACTGTGATGTTTAAGTAGTTCAGATGGTACTGTGATGTTTAAGTGGTTCTGATGGTACTGTGATGGTTAAGTGGTTCTAATGGTACTGTGATGTTTAAGTGGTTCTAATGGTGCTGCGATGTTTAAGTGGTTCTAATGGTACTGTGATGTTTAAGTGGTTCTAATGGTGCTGCGATGTTTAAGTGGTTCTAATGGTACTGTGATGTTTAAGTGGTTCTAATGGTACTGTGATGTTTAAGTGGTTCTAATAGTGCTGTGATGGTTAAGTGGTTCTAATGGTACTGTGATGTTTAAGTGGTTCTAATGGTACTGTGATGTTTAAGTGGTTCTAATAGTGCTGTGATGGTTAACTGGTCCTAGTGTTAATGCGATAGTTAAGTGGTTCTAATGGTACTGTGGTGGTTAAGTGGTCCTAATGGTACTAAGATGGTTAAGTGTTTTAAATGGTACTGTAATGTTTAATTGGTTCTAATGTTACTGTGATGTTCAAGCGGTTCTAATGGTGCTGTGATGGTTAAGTGGTCCTAGTGTTAGTGCGATGGTTAAGTGGTTCTAATGGTACTGTGATGGTTAAGTGGTTCTAATGGTGCTGTGATGGTTAAGTGGTTCCAATGGTACTGTGATGGTTAAGTGGTTCTAATGGTACTGTGATGGTTAAGTGGTTCTAATGGTACTGTGATGGTTAAGTGGTTCTAATGGTACTGTGTTGGTTAAGTGGTCCTAGTGGTTGTGCGATGTTTAAGTGGTTCTAATGGTACTGTGATGGTTAAGTGGTCTGAATGGCAATGTGATGGTTAAGTGGTCCTAGTGTTAGTGCGAAGGTTAAGTGGTTCTAATGGTACTGTGATGGTTAAGTGGTTCTAATGGTGCTGTAATGGTTAAGTGGTTCTAATGGTACTGTGATGGTTAAGTGGTTCTAATGGTACTGTGATGGTTAAGTGGTTCTAATGGTACTGTGATGGTTAAGTGGTTCTAATGGTACTGTGATGGTTAAGTGGTTCTAATGGTACTGTGATGGTTAAGTGGTCCTAGTGGTAGTACGATGTTTAAGTGGTTCTAATGGTACTGTGATGGTTAAGTGGTTCTAATGGTGCTGTAATGGTTAAGTGGTTCTAATGGTACTGTGATGGTTAAGTGGCTCTAATGGTACTGTGATGGTTAAGTGGTTCTAATGGTACTGTGATGGTTAAGTGGTTCTAATGGTACTGTGATGGTTAAGTGGTCCTAGTGGTAGTACGATGTTTAAGTGGTTCTAATGGTACTGTGATGGTTAAGTGGTTCTAACGGTATTGTGATGGTTAAATGGTTCTAATGTTACTGTGATGTTTAAGTGGTTCTAATGGTACTGTGATGGCTAAGTGGTTCTGATGGTACTGTGATATTTAAGTGGTTCTGATGGTACTGTGATGGTTAAGTGGTCCTAGTGGTAGTGTGATGTTTAAGTGGTTCTAATGGTACTGTGATGTTTAAGTGGTTCTGATGGTACTGTGATGGTTAAGTGGTCCTAGTGGTGCTGTGATGTTTAAGTGGTTCTAATGGTGCTGCGATGTTTAAGTGGTTCTAATGGTACTGTGATGTTTAAGTGGTTCTAATGGTACTGTGATGTTTAAGTGGTTCTAATAGTGCTGTGATGGTTAAGTGGTTCTAATGGTACTGTGATGTTTAAGTGGTTCTAATGGTACTGTGATGTTTAAGTGGTTCTAATAGTGCTGTGATGGTTAAGTGGTCCTAGTGTTAATGCGATAGTTAAGTGGTTCTAATGGTACTGTGGTGGTTAAGTGGTCCTAATGGTACTAAGATGGTTAAGTGTTTTAAATGGTACTGTAATGTTTAATTGGTTCAAATGTTACTGTGATGTTCAAGCGGTTCTAATGGAGCTGTGATGGTTAAGTGGTCCTAGTGTTAGTGCGATGGTTAAGTGGTTCTAATGGTACTGTGATGGTTAAGTGGTTCTAATGGTGCTGTGATGGTTAAGTGGTTCCAATGGTACTGTGATGGTTAAGTGGTTCTAATGGTACTGTGATGGTTAAGTGGTTCTAATGGTACTGTGATGGTTAAGTGGTTCTAATGGTACTGTGTTGGTTAAGTGGTCCTAGTGGTTGTGCGATGTTTAAGTGGTTCTAATGGTACTGTGATGGTTAAGTGGTCTGAATGGCAATGTGATGGTTAAGTGGTCCTAGTGTTAGTGCGAAGGTTAAGTGGTTCTAATGGTACTGTGATGGTTAAGTGGTTCTAATGGTGCTGTAATGGTTAAGTGGTTCTAATGGTACTGTGATGGTTAAGTGGTTCTAATGGTACTGTGATGGTTAAGTGGTTCTAATGGTACTGTGATGGTTAAGTGGTTCTAATGGTACTGTGATGGTTAAGTGGTTCTAATGGTACTGTGATGGTTAAGTGGTCCTAGTGGTAGTACGATGTTTAAGTGGTTCTAATGGTACTGTGATGGTTAAGTGGTTCTAACGGTATTGTGATGGTTAAATGGTTCTAATGTTACTGTGATGTTTAAGTGGTTCTAATGGTACTGTGATGGCTAAGTTGTTCTAATGGTACTGTGATGTTTAAGTGGTTCTGATGGTACTGTGATGGTTAAGTGGTTCTAAGGGTACAGTGATGGTTAAGTGGTTCTAATGGTACTGTGGTGGTTAAGTGGTTCTAATGGTACTGTGATGGTTAAGTGGTTCTAATGGTACTGTGATGGTTAAGTGGTCCTAGTGGTAGTGTGATGGTTATGTGGTTCTAATTGTACTGTGATGGTTAAGTGGTTCTAATGGTACTGTGATGTTTAAGTGGTTCTGATGGTACTGTGGTGGTTAAGTGGTCCTAATGGTACTAAGATGGTTAAGTGGTTCTAATGGTACTGTGATGGTTAAGTGGTTATAATGGTACTGTGATGTTTAAGTGGTTCTAATGGTACTGTGATGGTTAAGTGGTTCTAATGGTACTGTGATGGTTAAGTGGTTCTAATGGTACTGTGATGGTTAAGTGGTTCTAATGGTACTGTGATGGTTAAGTGGTCCTAGTGGTAGTACGATGTTTAAGTGGTTCTAATGGTACTGTGATGGTTAAGTGGTTCTAATGGTGCTGTAATGGTTAAGTGGTTCTAATGGTACTGTGATGGTTAAGTGGCTCTAATGGTACTGTGATGGTTAAGTGGTTCTAATGGTACTGTGATGGTTAAGTGGTTCTAATGGTACTGTGATGGTTAAGTGGTCCTAGTGGTAGTACGATGTTTAAGTGGTTCTAATGGTACTGTGATGGTTAAGTGGTTCTAACGGTATTGTGATGGTTAAATGGTTCTAATGTTACTGTGATGTTTAAGTGGTTCTAATGGTACTGTGATGGCTAAGTGGTTCTGATGGTACTGTGATATTTAAGTGGTTCTGATGGTACTGTGATGGTTAAGTGGTCCTAGTGGTAGTGTGATGTTTAAGTGGTTCTAATGGTACTGTGATGTTTAAGTGGTTCTGATGGTACTGTGATGGTTAAGTGGTCCTAGTGGTAGTGTGATGTTTAGTGGTTCTAATGATACTGTGATGTTTAAGTGGTTCTAATAGTACTGTGATATTTAAGTGGTTCTGATGGTACTGTGATGGTTAAGTTGTCCTAGTGGTAGTGTGATGTTTAAGTGGTTCTGATGGTACTGTGATGGTTAAGTGGTTCTAATGGTACTGTGATGTTTAAGTGGTTCTAATGGTGCTGCGATGTTTAAGTGGTTCTAATGGTACTGTGATGTTTAAGTGGTTCTAATGGTGCTGCGATGTTTAAGTGGTTCTAATGGTACTGTGATGTTTAAGTGGTTCTAATGGTACTGTGATGTTTAAGTGGTTCTAATAGTGCTGTGATGGTTAAGTGGTTCTAATGGTACTGTGATGTTTAAGTGGTTCTAATGGTACTGTGATGTTTAAGTGGTTCTAATAGTGCTGTGATGGTTAAGTGGTCCTAGTGTTAATGCGATAGTTAAGTGGTTCTAATGGTACTGTGGTGGTTAAGTGGTCCTAATGGTACTAAGATGGTTAAGTGTTTTAAATGGTACTGTAATGTTTAATTGGTTAAAATGTTACTGTGATGTTCAAGCGGTTCTAATGGAGCTGTGATGGTTAAGTGGTCCTAGTGTTAGTGCGATGGTTAAGTGGTTCTAATGGTACTGTGATGGTTAAGTGGTTCTAATGGTGCTGTGATGGTTAAGTGGTTCCAATGGTACTGTGATGGTTAAGTGGTTCTAATGGTACTGTGATGGTTAAGTGGTTCTAATGGTACTGTGATGGTTAAGTGGTTCTAATGGTACTGTGTTGGTTAAGTGGTCCTAGTGGTTGTGCGATGTTTAAGTGGTTCTAATGGTACTGTGATGGTTAAGTGGTCTGAATGGCAATGTGATGGTTAAGTGGTCCTAGTGTTAGTGCGAAGGTTAAGTGGTTCTAATGGTACTGTGATGGTTAAGTGGTTCTAATGGTGCTGTAATGGTTAAGTGGTTCTAATGGTACTGTGATGGTTAAGTGGTTCTAATGGTACTGTGATGGTTAAGTGGTTCTAATGGTACTGTGATGGTTAAGTGGTTCTAATGGTACTGTGATGGTTAAGTGGTTCTAATGGTACTGTGATGGTTAAGTGGTCCTAGTGGTAGTACGATGTTTAAGTGGTTCTAATGGTACTGTGATGGTTAAGTGGTTCTAACGGTATTGTGATGGTTAAATGGTTCTAATGTTACTGTGATGTTTAAGTGGTTCTAATGGTACTGTGATGGCTAAGTTGTTCTAATGGTACTGTGATGTTTAAGTGGTTCTGATGGTACTGTGATGGTTAAGTGGTTCTAAGGGTACAGTGATGGTTAAGTGGTTCTAATGGTACTGTGATGGTTAAGTGGTTCTAATGGTACTGTGATGGTTAAGTGGTTCTAATGGTACTGTGATGGTTAAGTGGTCCTAGTGGTAGTGTGATGGTTATGTGGTTCTAATTGTACTGTGATGGTTAAGTGGTTCTAATGGTACTGTGATGTTTAAGTGGTTCTGATGGTACTGTGGTGGTTAAGTGGTCCTAATGGTACTAAGATGGTTAAGTGGTTCTAATGGTACTGTGATGGTTAAGTGGTTATAATGGTACTGTGATGTTTAAGTGGTTCTAATGGTACTATGATGTTTAAGAGTTTCTAATAGTGCTGTGATGGTTAAGTGGTCCTAGTGTTAATGCGATAGTTAAGTGGTTCTAATGGTACTGTGGTGGTTAAGTGGTCCTAATGGTACTAAGATGGTTAAGTGTTTTAAATGGTACTGTAATGTTTAATTGGTTCTAATGGTACTGTGATGTTCAAGCGGTTCTAATGGTGCTGTGATGGTTAAGTGGTCCTAGTGTTAGTGCGATGGTTAAGTGGTTCTAATGGTACTGTGATGGTTAAGTGGTTCTAATGGTGCTGTGATGGTTAAGTGGTTCTAATGGTACTGTGATGGTTAAGTGGTTCTAATGGTACTGTGATGGTTAAGTGGTTCTAATGGTACTGTGATGGTTAAGTGGTTCTAATGGTACTGTGTTGGTTAAGTGGTCCTAGTGGTTGTGCGATGTTTAAGTGGTTCTAATGGTACTGTGATGGTTAAGTGGTCTGAATGGCAATGTGATGGTTAAGTGGTCCTAGTGTTAGTGCGATGGTTAAGTGGTTCTAATGGTACTGTGATGGTTAAGTGGTTCTAATGGTGCTGTAATGGTTAAGTGGTTCTAATGGTACTGTGATGGTTAAGTGGCTCTAATGGTACTGTGATGGTTAAGTGGTTCTAATGATACTGTGATGGTTAAGTGGTTCTAATGGTACTGTGATGGTTAAGTGGTTCTAATGGTACTGTGATGGTTAAGTGGTTCTAATGGTACTGTGTTGGTTAAGTGGTCCTAGTGGTTGTGCGATGTTTAAGTGGTTCTAATGGTACTGTGATGGTTAAGTGGTCTGAATGGCAATGTGATGGTTAAGTGGTCCTAGTGTTAGTGCGATGGTTAAGTGGTTCTAATGGTACTGTGATGGTTAAGTGGTTCTAATGGTGCTGTAATGGTTAAGTGGTTCTAATGGTACTGTGATGGTTAAGTGGCTCTAATGGTACTGTGATGGTTAAGTGGTTCTAATGGTACTGTGATGGTTAAGTGGTTCTAATGGTACTGTGATGGTTAAGTGGTCCTAGTGGTAGTACGATGTTTAAGTGGTTCTAATGGTACTGTGATGGTTAAGTGGTTCTAACGGTATTGTGATGGTTAAATGGTTCTAATGTTACTGTGATGTTTAAGTGGTTCTAATGGTACTGTGATGGCTAAGTGGTTCTGATGGTACTGTGATATTTAAGTGGTTCTGATGGTACTGTGATGGTTAAGTGGTCCTAGTGGTAGTGTGATGTTTAAGTGGTTCTAATGGTACTGTGATGTTTAAGTGGTTCTGATGGTACTGTGATGGTTAAGTGGTCCTAGTGGTAGTGTGATGTTTAGTGGTTCTAATGATACTGTGATGTTTAAGTGGTTCTAATGGTACTGTGATGTTTAAGTGGTTCTGATGGTACTGTGATGGTTAAGTGGTTCTAATGGTACTGTGATGGTTAAGTGGTTCTAATGGTACTGTGTTGGATAAGTGGTCCTAGTGGTTGTGCGATGTTTAAGTGGTTCTAATGGTTCTGTGATGGTTAAGTGGTCTGAATGGCAATGTGATGGTTAAGTGGTCCTAGTGTTAGTGCGATGGTTAAGTGGTTCTAATGGTACTGTGATGGTTAAGTGGTTCTAATGGTGCTGTAATGGTTAAGTGGTTCTAATGGTACTGTGATGGTTAAGTGGCTCTAATGGTACTGTGATGGTTAAGTGGTTCTAATGGTACTGTGATGGTTAAGTGGTTCTAATGGTACTGTGATGGTTAAGTGGTCCTAGTGATAGTACGATGTTTAAGTGGTTCTAATGGTACTGTGATGGTTAAGTGGTTCTAACGGTATTGTGATGGTTAAATGGTTCTAATGTTACTGTGATGTTTAAGTGGTTCTAATGGTACTGTGATGTTTAAGTGGTTCTAATGGTACTGTGATGGCTAAGTGGTTCTGATGGTACTGTGATATTTAAGTGGTTCTGATGGTACTGTGATGGTTAAGTGGTCCTAGTGGTAGTGTGATGTTTAAGTGGTTCTAATGGTACTGTGATGTTTAAGTGGTTCTGATGGTACTGTGATGGTTAAGTGGTCCTAGTGGTAGTGTGATGTTTAGTGGTTCTAATGATACTGTGATGTTTAAGTGGTTCTAATGGTACTGTGATGTTTAAGTGGTTCTGATGGTACTGTGATGGTTAAGTGGTTCTAATGGTACTGTGATGGTTAAGTGGTTCTAATGGTACTGTGTTGGATAAGTGGTCCTAGTGGTTGTGCGATGTTTAAGTGGTTCTAATGGTACTGTGATGGTTAAGTGGTCTGAATGGCAATGTGATGGTTAAGTGGTCCTAGTGTTAGTGCGATGGTTAAGTGGTTCTAATGGTACTGTGATGGTTAAGTGGTTCTAATGGTGCTGTAATGGTTAAGTGGTTCTAATGGTACTGTGATGGTTAAGTGGCTCTAATGGTACTGTGATGGTTAAGTGGTTCTAATGGTACTGTGATGGTTAAGTGGTTCTAATGGTACTGTGATGGTTAAGTGGTCCTAGTGATAGTACGATGTTTAAGTGGTTCTAATGGTACTGTGATGGTTAAGTGGTTCTAACGGTATTGTGATGGTTAAATGGTTCTAATGTTACTGTGATGTTTAAGTGGTTCTAATGGTACTGTGATGGCTAAGTGGTTCTGATGGTACTGTGATATTTAAGTGGTTCTGATGGTACTGTGATGTTTAAGTGGTCCTAGTGGTAGTGTGATGTTTAAGTGGTTCTAATGGTACTGTGATGTTTAAGTGGTTCTGATGGTACTGTGATGGTTAAGTGGTCCTAGTGGTAGTGTGATGTTTAGTGGTTCTAATGATACTGTGATGTTTAAGTGGTTCTAATAGTACTGTGATATTTAAGTGGTTCTGATGGTACTGTGATGGTTAAGTTGTCCTAGTGGTAGTGTGATGTTTAAGTGGTTCTAATGGTACTGTGATGTTTAAGTGGTTCTAATGGTACTGTGATGTTTAAGTAGCTCTGATGGTACTGTGATGTTTAAGTGGTTCTGATGGTACTGTGATGGTTAAGTGGTTCTAATGGTACTGTGATGTTTAAGTGGTTCTAATGGTGCTGCGATGTTTAAGTGGTTCAAATGGTACTGTGATGTTTAAGTGGTTCTAATGGTGCTGCGATGTTTAAGTGGTTCTAATGGTACTGTGATGTTTAAGTGGTTCTAATGGTACTGTGATGTTTAAGTGGTTCTAATAGTGCTGTGATGGTTAAGTGGTTCTAATGGTACTGTGATGTTTAAGTGGTTCTAATGGTACTGTGATGTTTAAGTGGTTCTAATAGTGCTGTGATGGTTAACTGGTCCTAGTGTTAATGCGATAGTTAAGTGGTTCTAATGGTACTGTGGTGGTTAAGTGGTCCTAATGGTACTAAGATGGTTAAGTGTTTTAAATGGTACTGTAATGTTTAATTGGTTCTAATGTTACTGTGATGTTCAAGCGGTTCTAATGGTGCTGTGATGGTTAAGTGGTTCTAATGGTGCTGTGATGGTTAAGTGGTTCCAATGGTACTGTGATGGTTAAGTGGTTCTAATGGTACTGTGATGGTTAAGTGGTTCTAATGGTACTGTGATGGTTAAGTGCTTCTAATGGTACTGTGTTGGTTAAGTGGTCCTAGTGGTTGTGCGATGTTTAAGTGGTTCTAATGGTACTGTGATGGTTAAGTGGTCTGAATGGCAATGTGATGGTTAAGTGGTCCTAGTGTTAGTGCGAAGGTTAAGTGGTTCTAATGGTACTGTGATGGTTAAGTGGTTCTAATGGTGCTGTAATGGTTAAGTGGTTCTAATGGTACTGTGATGGTTAAGTGGTTCTAATGGTACTGTGATGGTTAAGTGGTTCTAATGGTACTGTGATGGTTAAGTGGTTCTAATGGTACTGTGATGGTTAAGTGGTTCTAATGGTACTGTGATGGTTAAGTGGTCCTAGTGGTAGTACGATGTTTAAGTGGTTCTAATGGTACTGTGATGGTTAAGTGGTTCTAACGGTATTGTGATGGTTAAATGGTTCTAATGTTACTGTGATGTTTAAGTGGTTCTAATGGTACTGTGATGGCTAAGTGGTTCTAATGGTACTGTGATGTTTAAGTGGTTCTGATGGTACTGTGATGGTTAAGTGGTTCTAATGGTACAGTGATGGTTAAGTGGTTCTAATGGTACTGTGATGGTTAAGTGGTTCTAATGGTACTGTGATGGTTAAGTGGTTCTAATGGTACTGTGATGGTTAAGTGGTCCTAGTGGTAGTGTGATGGTTATGTGGTTCTAATTGTACTGTGATGGTTAAGTGGTTCTAATGGTACTGTGATGTTTAAGTGGTTCTGATGGTACTGTGGTGGTTAAGTGGTCCTAATGGTACTAAGATGGTTAAGTGGTTCTAATGGTACTGTGATGGTTAAGTGGTTCTAATGGTACTGTGATGTTTAAGTGGTTCTAATGGTACTGTGATGTTTAAGAGTTTCTAATAGTGCTGTGATGGTTAAGTGGTCCTAGTGTTAATGCGATAGTTAAGTGGTTCTAATGGTACTGTGGTGGTTAAGTGGTCCTAATGGTACTAAGATGGTTAAGTGTTTTAAATGGTACTGTAATGTTTAATTGGTTCTTATGGTACTGTGATGTTCAAGCGGTTCTAATGGTGCTGTGATGGTTAAGTGGTCCTAGTGTTAGTGCGATGGTTAAGTGGTTCTAATGGTACTGTGATGGTTAAGTGGTTCTAATGGTGCTGTGATGGTTAAGTGGTTCTAATGGTACTGTGATGGTTAAGTGGTTCTAATGGTACTGTGATGGTTAAGTGGTTCTAATGGTACTGTGATGGTTAAGTGGTTCTAATGGTACTGTGTTGGTTAAGTGGTCCTAGTGGTTGTGCGATGTTTAAGTGGTTCTAATGGTACTGTGATGGTTAAGTGGTCTGAATGGCAATGTGATGGTTAAGTGGTCCTAGTGTTAGTGCGATGGTTAAGTGGTTCTAATGGTACTGTGATGGTTAAGTGGTTCTAATGGTGCTGTAATGGTTAAGTGGTTCTAATGGTACTGTGATGGTTAAGTGGTTCTAATGGTACTGTGATGTTTAAGTGGTTCTGATGGTACTGTGATGGTTAAGTAGTCCTAGTGGTACTGTGATGTTTAAGCGGTTCTAATGGTGCTGTGATGGTTAAGTGGTCCTAGTGTTAGTGCGATGGTTAAGTGGTTCTAATGGTACTGTGATGGTTAAGTGGTTCTAATGGTGCTGTGATGGTTAAGTGGTTCTAATGGTACTGTGATGGTTAAGTGGTTCTAATGGTACTGTGATGTTTAAGTGGTTCTAATGGTACTGTGATGTTTAAGAGTTTCTAATAGTGCTGTGATGGTTAAGTGGTCCTAGTTTTAATGCGATAGTTAAGTGGTTCTAATGGTACTGTGGTGGTTAAGTGGTCCTAATGGTACTAAGATGGTTAAGTGTTTTAAATGGTACTGTAATGTTTAATTGGTTCTAATGGTACTGTGATGTTCAAGCGGTTCTAATGGTGCTGTGATGGTTAAGTGGTCCTAGTGTTAGTGCGATGGTTAAGTGGTTCTAATGGTACTGTGATGGTTAAGTGGTTCTAATGGTGCTGTGATGGTTAAGTGGTTCTAATGGTACTGTGATGGTTAAGTGGTTCTAATGGTACTGTGATGGTTAAGTGGTTCTAATGGTACTGTGATGGTTAAGTGGTTCTAATGGTACTGTGTTGGTTAAGTGGTCCTAGTGGTTGTGCGATGTTTAAGTGGTTCTAATGGTACTGTGATGGTTAAGTGGTCTGAATGGCAATGTGATGGTTAAGTGGTCCTAGTGTTAGTGCGATGGTTAAGTGGTTCTAATGGTACTGTGATGGTTAAGTGGTTCTAATGGTGCTGTAATGGTTAAGTGGTTCTAATGGTACTGTGATGGTTAAGTGGCTCTAATGGTACTGTGATGGTTAAGTGGTTCTAATGGTACTGTGATGGTTAAGTGGTTCTAATGGTACTGTGATGGTTAAGTGGTCCTAGTGGTAGTACGATGTTTAAGTGGTTCTAATGGTACTGTGATGGTTAAGTGGTTCTAACGGTATTGTGATGGTTAAATGGTTCTAATGTTACTGTGATGTTTAAGTGGTTCTAATGGTACTGTGATGGCTAAGTGGTTCTGATGGTACTGTGATATTTAAGTGGTTCTGATGGTACTGTGATGGTTAAGTGGTCCTAGTGGTAGTGTGATGTTTAAGTGGTTCTAATGGTACTGTGATGTTTAAGTGGTTTTGATGGTACTGTGATGGTTAAGTGGTCCTAGTGGTAGTGTGATGTTTAGTGGTTCTAATGATACTGTGATGTTTAAGTGGTTCTAATAGTACTGTGATATTTAAGTCGTTCTGATGGTACTGTGATGGTTAAGTGGTCCTAGTGGTAGTGTGATGTTTAAGTGGTTCTAATGGTACTGTGATGTTTAAGTGGTTCTGATGGTACTGTGATATTTAAGTCGTTCTGATGGTACTGTGATGGTTAAGTGGTCCTAGTGGTAGTGTGATGTTTAAGTGGTTCTAATGGTACTGTGATGTTTAAGTGGTTCTGATGGTACTGTGATATTTAAGTCGTTCTGATGGTACTGTGATGGTTAAGTGGTCCTGATGGTACTGTGATGTTTAAGTGGTTCTAATGGTACTGTGATGTTTAAGTGGTTCTAATAGTACTGTGATATTTAAGTCGTTCTGATGGTACTGTGATGGTTAAGTGGTCCTAGTGGTAGTGTGATGTTTAAGTGGTTCTAATGGTACTGTGATGTTTAAGTAGTTCTGATGGTACTGTGATTTTTAAGTGGTTCTGATGGTACTGTGATGTTTAAGTGGTTCTAATGGTACTGTGATGGTTAAGTGGTTCTAACGGTATTGTGATGGTTAAATGGTTCTAATGTTACTGTGATGTTTAAGTGGTTCTAATGGTACTGTGATGGCTAAGTGGTTCTAATGGTACTGTGATGTTTAAGTGGTTCTGATGGTACTGTGATGGTTAAGTGGTCCTAGTGGTAGTGTGATGTTTAGTGGTTCTAATGATACTGTGATGTTTAAGTGGTTCTAATAGTACTGTGATATTTAAGTCGTTCTGATGGTACTGTGATGGTTAAGTGGTCCTAGTGGTAGTGTGATGTTTAAGTGGTTCTAATGGTACTGTGATGTTTAAGTAGTTCTGATGGTACTGTGATGTTTAAGTGGTACTGATGGTACTGTGATGGTTAAATTGTCCTAGTGGTAGTGTGATGTTTAAGTGGTTCTAATGGTACTGTGATGGTTAAGTGGTTCTAATGGTACTGTGATGGTTAAGTGGTTCTAATGGTACTGTGATGGTTAAGTGGTTCTAATGGTACTGTGTTGGTTAAGTGGTCCTAGTGGTTGTGCGATGTTTAAGTGGTTCTAATGGTACTGTGATGGTTAAGTGGTCTGAATGGCAATGTGATGGTTAAGTGGTCCTAGTGTTAGTGCGATGGTTAAGTGGTTCTAATGGTACTGTGATGGTTAAGTGGTTCTAATGTTGCTGTAATGGTTAAGTGGTTCTAATGGTACTGTGATGGTTAAGTGGCTCTAATGGTACTGTGATGGTTAAGTGGTTCTAATGGTACTGTGATGGTTAAGTGGTTCTAATGGTACTGTGATGGTTAAGTGGTCCTAGTGGTAGTACGATGTTTAAGTGGTTCTAATGGTACTGTGATGGTTAAGTGGTTCTAACGGTATTGTGATGGTTAAATGGTTCTAATGTTACTGTGATGTTTAAGTGGTTCTAATGGTACTGTGATGGCTAAGTGGTTCTGATGGTACTGTGATATTTAAGTGGTTCTGATGGTACTGTGATGGTTAAGTGGTCCTAGTGGTAGTGTGATGTTTAAGTGGTTCTAATGGTACTATGATGTTTAAGTGGTTTTGATGGTACTGTGATGGTTAAGTGGTCCTAGTGGTAGTGTGATGTTTAAGTGGTTCTAATGGTACTGTGATGTTTAAGTGGTTCTGATGGTACTGTGATATTTAAGTCGTTCTGATGGTACTGTGATGGTTAAGTGGTCCTGATGGTACTGTGATGTTTAAGTGGTTCTAATGGTACTGTGATGTTTAAGTGGTTCTAATAGTACTGTGATATTTAAGTCGTTCTGATGGTACTGTGATGGTTAAGTGGTCCTAGTGGTAGTGTGATGTTTAAGTGGTTCTAATGGTACTGTGATGTTTAAGTAGTTCTGATGGTACTGTGATGTTTAAGTGGTTCTGATGGTACTGTGATGTTTAAGTGGTTCTAATGGTACTGTGATGGTTAAGTGGTTCTAAAGGTATTGTGATGGTTAAATGGTTCTAATGTTACTGTGATGTTTAAGTGGTTCTAATGGTACTGTGATGGCTAAGTGGTTCTAATGGTACTGTGATGATTAAGTGGTTCTGATGGTACTGTGATGGTTAAGTGGTCCTAGTGGTAGTGTGATGTTTAGTGGTTCTAATGATACTGTGATGTTTAAGTGGTTCTAATAGTACTGTGATATTTAAGTCGTTCTGATGGTACTGTGATGGTTAAGTGGTCCTAGTGGTAGTGTGATGTTTAAGTGGTTCTAATGGTACTGTGATGTTTAAGTAGTTCTGATGGTACTGTGATGTTTAAGTGGTTCTGATGGTACTGTGATGGTTAAGTTGTCCTAGTGGTAGTGTGATGTTTAAGTGGTTCTAATGGTACTGTGATGTTTAAGTGGTTCTAATGGTACTGTGATGTTTAAGTAGTTCTGATGGTACTGTGATGTTTAAGTGGTTCTGATGGTACTGTGATGTTTAAGTTGTCCTAGTGGTAGTGTGATGTTTAAGTGGTTCTGATGGTACTGTGATGTTTAAGTGGTTCTGATGGTACTGTGATGTTTAAGTAGTTCTGATGGTACTGTGATGTTTAAGTGGTTCTGATGGTACTGTGATGTTTAAGTGGTTCTGATGGTACTGTGATGTTTAAGTAGTTTTGATGGTACTGTGATGTTTAAGTGGTTCTAATGGTACTGTGATGTTTAAGTGGTTCTAATGGTACTGTGATGTTTAAGTAGTTCTGATGGTACTGTGATGGTTAAGTGGTTCTGATGGTACTGTGATGGTTAAGTTGTCCTAGTGGTAGTGTGATGTTTAAGTGGTTCTGATGGTACTGTGATGTTTAAGTGGTTCTGATGGTGCTGTGATGGTTAAGTTGTCCTAGTGGTACTGTGATGTTTAAGTGGTTCTAATGGTACTGTGATGTTTAAGTGGTTCTGATGGTACTGTGATATTTAAGTCGTTCTGATGGTACAGTGATGGTTAAGTGGTCCTAATGGTACTGTGATGTTTAAGTGGTTCTAATGGTACTGTGATGTTTAAGTGGTTCTAATAGTACTGTGATATTTAAGTCGTTCTGATGGTACTGTGATGGTTAAGTGGTCCTAGTGGTAGTGTGATGTTTAAGTGGTTCTAATGGTACTGTGATGTTTAAGTAGTTCTGATGGTACTGTGATGTTTAAGTGGTTCTGATGGTACTGTGATGGTTAAGTGGTCCTAGTGGTAGTGTGATGTTTAAGTGGTTCTAATGGTACTGTGATGTTTAAGTGGTTCTGATGGTACTGTGATGGTTAAGTGGTCCTAATGGTACTGTGATGGTTAAGTGGTTCTGATGGTACTGTGACGGTTATGTGGTCCTAATGGTACTGTGGTGTTTAAGTGGTCCTGATGGTACTAAGATGGTTAAGTGGTCTGAATGGTACTGTAATGTTTAAGCGGTCATGATGGTAGTGCGAAGGTTAAGTGGTCCTGATGGTACTAAGATGGTTAGGTGGTCTGACTGGTAGTAAGATGGTTAAGTGGTCTGAATGGCAATGTGATGGTTAAGTGGTCCTAATGGTACTGTGGTGGTTAAGTGGTCCAGAGTGTACTAAGATGGTTAAGTGGTCTGAATGGTACTGTGATGGTTAAGTGGTCCAGATGGTACTAAGATGGTTAAGTGGTCTGAATGGTACTGTGGTGGTCAAGTGGTCCTTATGGTTTTAAGATGGTTAAGAGGTATAAATGGTACTGTGATGGTTAAGTGGTCCTCATAGTACTAAGATGGTTAAGTGGTCCTAATGGTAGTGCAATGGTTAAGTGGTTCCAATGGTACTGTTATGGTTAAGTGGTCCTAATGGTATTGTGGTGGTTAAGTGGCTCTAATGGTACTGTGATGGTTAAGTGGTTCTAATGGTACTGTGATGGTTAAGTGGTTCTAATGGTACTGTGATGGTTAAGTGGTCCTAGTGGTAGTACGATGTTTAAGTGGTTCTAATGGTACTGTGATGGTTAAGTGGTTCTAACGGTATTGTGATGGTTAAATGGTTCTAATGTTACTGTGATGTTTAAGTGGTTCTAATGGTACTGTGATGGCTAGGTGGTTCTAATGGTACTGTGATGTTTAAGTGGTTCTGATGGTACTGTGATGGTTAAGTGGTCCTAGTGGTAGTGTGATGTTTAGTGGTTCTAATGATACTGTGATGTTTAAGTGGTTCTAATAGTACTGTGATATTTAAGTCGTTCTGATGGTACTGTGATGGTTAAGTGGTCCTAGTGGTAGTGTGATGTTTAAGTGGTTCTAATGGTACTGTGATGTTTAAGTAGTTCTGATGGTACTGTGATGTTTAAGTGGTTCTAATGATACTGTGATGTTTAAGTGGTTCTAATGGTACTGTGATATTTAAGTCGTTCTGATGGTACTGTGATGGTTAAGTGGTCCTGATGGTACTGTGATGGTTAAGTTGTCCTAGTGGTAGTGTGATGTTTAAGTGGTTCTAATGGTACTGTGATGTTTAAGTGGTTCTGATGGTACTGTGATGGTTAAGTGGTCCTAATGGTACTGTGATGGTTAAGTGGTTCTGATGGTACTGTGACGGTTATGTGGTCCTAATGGTACTGTGGTGTTTAAGTGGTCCTGATGGTACTAAGATGGTTAAGTGGTCTGAATGGTACTGTAATGTTTAAGTGGTCATGATGGTAGTGCGAAGGTTAAGTGGTCCTGATGGTACTAAGATGGTTAGGTGGTCTGACTGGTAGTAAGATGGTTAAGTGGTCTGAATGGCAATGTGATGGTTAAGTGGTCCTAATGGTACTGTGGTGGGTAAGTGGTCCAGAGTGTACTAAAATGGTTAAGTGGTCTGAATGGTACTGTGATGGTTAAGTGGTCCAGATGGTACTAAGATGGTTAAGTGGTCTGAATGGTACTGTGGTGGTCAAGTGGTCCTTATGGTTTTAAGATGGTTAAGTGGTCTAAATGGTACTGTGATGGTTAAGTGGTCCTCATAGTACTAAGATGGTTAAGTGGTCCTAATGGTAGTGCAATGGTTAAGTGGTTCCAATGGTACTGTTATGGTTAAGTGGTCCTAATGGTATTGTGGCGGTTAAGTGGTGCTATCGGTACTAGGATGGTTAAGTGGTCTGACTGGTACTAAGATGGTTAAGTGGTCTGAATGGCAATGTGATGGTTAAGTGGTCCTAATGGTACTGTGGTGGTTAAGTGGTCCTGATGGTACTAAGATGGTTAAGTGGTCTGAATGGTACTGTGATGGTTAAGTGGTCCTGATGGTACTAAGATGGTTAAGTGGTGTGAATGGTACTGTGGTGGTTAAGTGGTCCTGATGGTATTAAGATGGTTAAGTGGTCTGAATGATACTGTGATTGTTAAGTGGTCCAGATGGTATTAAGATGGTTAAGTGGTCAGAATGGCACTGTGGTCGTTAAGTGGTCCTGATGGTTTTAAGATGGTTAAGTGGTCTAAATGGTAGTGTGATGGTTAAGTGGTCCTCATAGTACTAAGATGGTTAAGTGGTCCTAATGTTAGTGCAATGGTTAAGTGGTTCCAATGGTACTGTTATGGTTAAGTGGTCCTAATGGTACTGTGATGGTTAAGTGGTTCTAATGGTACTGTGATGTTTATGTGGTCCTAATGGTACTGTGGTGGTTAAGTGGTCCTGATGGTACTAAGATGGTTAAGTGGTATGAATGGTACTGTAATGTTTAAGTGGTCCTGATGGTAGTGCGAAGGTTAAGTGGTCCTGATGGTACTAAGATGGTTAGGTGGTCTGACTGGTAGTAAGATGGTTAAGTGGTCTGAATGGCAATGTGATGGTTAAGTGGTCCTAATGGTACTGTGGTGGTTAAGTGGTCCAGAGTGTACTAAGATGGTTAAGTGGTCTGAATGGTACTGTGATGGTTAAGTGGTCCAGATGGTACTAAGATAGTTAAGTGGTCTGAATGGTACTGTGGTGGTCAAGTGGTCCTTATGGTTTTAAGATGGTTAAGAGGTATAAATGGTACTGTGATGGTTAAGTGGTCCTCATAGTACTAAGATGGTTAAGTGGTCCTAATGGTAGTGCAATGGTTAAGTGGTTCCAATGGTACTGTTATGGTTAAGTGGTCCTAATGGTATTGTGGTGGTTAAGTGGCTCTAATGGTACTGTGATGGTTAAGTGGTTCTAATGGTACTGTGATGGTTAAGTGGTTCTAATGGTACTGTGATGGTTAAGTGGTCCTAGTGGTAGTACGATGTTTAAGTGGTTCTAATGGTACTGTGATGGTTAAGTGGTTCTAACGGTATTGTGATGGTTAAATGGTTCTAATGTTACTGTGATGTTTAAGTGGTTCTAATGGTACTGTGATGGCTAAGTGGTTCTAATGGTACTGTGATGTTTAAGTGGTTCTGATGGTACTGTGATGGTTAAGTGGTCCTAGTGGTAGTGTGATGTTTAGTGGTTCTAATGATACTGTGATGTTTAAGTGGTTCTAATAGTACTGTGATATTTAAGTCGTTCTGATGGTACTGTGATGGTTAAGTGGTCCTAGTGGTAGTGTGATGTTTAAGTGGTTCTAATGGTACTGTGATGTTTAAGTAGTTCTGATGGTACTGTGATGTTTAAGTGGTTCTAATGATACTGTGATGTTTAAGTGGTTCTAATGGTACTGTGATATTTAAGTCGTTCTGATGGTACTGTGATAGTTAAGTGGTCCTGATGGTACTGTGATGGTTAAGTTGTCCTAGTGGTAGTGTGATGTTTAAGTGGTTCTAATGGTACTGTGATGTTTAAGTGGTTCTGATGGTACTGTGATGGTTAAGTGGTCCTAATGGTACTGTGATGGTTAAGTGGTTCTGATGGTACTGTGACGGTTATGTGGTCCTAATGGTACTGTGGTGTTTAAGTGGTCCTGATGGTACTAAGATGGTTAAGTGGTCTGAATGGTACTGTAATGTTTAAGTGGTCATGATGGTAGTGCGAAGGTTAAGTGGTCCTGATGGTACTAAGATGGTTAGGTGGTCTGACTGGTAGTAAGATGGTTAAGTGGTCTGAATGGCAATGTGATGGTTAAGTGGTCCTAATGGTACTGTGGTGGGTAAGTGGTCCAGAGTGTACTAAAATGGTTAAGTGGTCTGAATGGTACTGTGATGGTTAAGTGGTCCAGATGGTACTAAGATGGTTAAGTGGTCTGAATGGTACTGTGGTGGTCAAGTGGTCCTTATGGTTTTAAGATGGTTAAGTGGTCTAAATGGTACTGTGATGGTTAAGTGGTCCTCATAGTACTAAGATGGTTAAGTGGTCCTAATGGTAGTGCAATGGTTAAGTGGTTCCAATGGTACTGTTATGGTTAAGTGGTCCTAATGGTATTGTGGCGGTTAAGTGGTCCTATCGGTACTAGGATGGTTAAGTGGTCTGACTGGTACTAAGATGGTTAAGTGGTCTGAATGGCAATGTGATGGTTAAGTGGTCCTAATGGTACTGTGGTTGTTAAGTGGTCCTGATGGTACTAAGATGGTTAAGTGGTCTGAATGGTACTGTGATGGTTAAGTGGTCCTGATGGTACTAAGATGGTTAAGTGGTGTGAATGGTACTGTGGTGGTTAAGTGGTCCTGATGGTATTAAGATGGTTAAGTGGTCTGAATGATACTGTGATTGTTAAGTGGTCCAGATGGTATTAAGATGGTTAAGTGGTCAGAATGGTACTGTGGTCGTTAAGTGGTCCTGATGGTTTTAAGATGGTTAAGTGGTCTAAATAGTAGTGTGATGTTTAAGTGGTCCTCATAGTACTAAGATGGTTAAGTGGTCCTAATGTTAGTGCAATGGTTAAGTGGTTCCAATGGTACTGTTATGGTTAAGTGGTCCTAATGGTACTGTGATGGTTAAGTGGTTCTAATGGTACTGTGATGTTTATGTGGTCCTAATGGTACTGTGGTGGTTAAGTGGTCCTGATGGTACTAAGATGGTTAAGTGGTATGAATGGTACTGTAATGTTTAAGTGGTCCTGATGGTAGTGCGAAGGTTAAGTGGTCCTGATGGTACTAAGATGGTTAGGTGGTCTGACTGGTAGTAAGATGGTTAAGTGGTCTGAATGGCAATGTGATGGTTAAGTGGTCCTAATGGTACTGTGGTGGTTAAGTGGTCCAGAGTGTACTAAGATGGTTAAGTGGTCTGAATGGTACTGTGATGGTTAAGTGGTCCAGATGGTACTAAGATAGTTAAGTGGTCTGAATGGTACTGTGGTGGTCAAGAGGTCCTGATGGATTTAAGATGGTTAAGAGGTCTAAATGGTACTGTGATGGTTAAGTGTTCCTCATTGTACTAAGATGGTTAAGTGGTCCTAATGGTAGTGCAATGGTTAAGTGGTTCCAATGGTACTGTTATGGTTAAGTGGTCCTAATGGTATTGTGGTGGTTAAGTGGTCCTAACGGTACTAAGATGGTTAAGTGGTCTGACTGGTACTAAGATGGTTAAGTGGTCTGAATGGCAATGTGATGGTTAAGTGGTCCTAATGGTACTGTGGTGGTTAAGTGGTCCTGATGGTACTAAGATGGTTAAGTGGTCTGATTGGTACTGTGATGGTTAAGTGGTCCTGATGGTACTAAGATGGTTAAGTGGTGTGAATGGTACTGTGGTGGTTAAGTGGTCCTGATGGTATTAAGATGGTTTAGTAGTCTGAATGTTACTGTGATGGTTAAAAGGTCCAGATGGTATTAAGATGGTTAAGTGGTCAGAATGGTACTGTGGTGGTTAAGTGGTCCTGATGGTTTTAAGATGGTTAAGTGGTCTAAATGGTAGTGTGATGGTTAAGTGGTCCTCATAGTACTAAGATCGTTAAGTGGTCCTAATGTTAGTGCAATGGTTAAGTGGTTCCAATGGTACTGTTATGGTTAAGTGGTCCTAATGGTACTGTGATGGATAAGTGGTTCTAATGGTACTGTGATGTTTATGTGGTTCTAATGGTACTGTGGTGGTTAAGTGGTCCTGATGGTACTAAGATAAATAAGTGGTCTAAATGGTACTGTGATTTTTAAGTGGTTCTAATGGTGCTGCGATGGTTGTGTGGTTCTAATGGTACTGTGATGTCTAAGTGGTTCTAATGGTGCTGCGATGTTTAAGTGGTTCTAATGGTACTGAGATGGTTAAGTGGTCCTAGTAGTAGAGTGATGTTTAAGTGGTTCTAATGGTATTATGATGTTTTAGTGGTTCTAATGGTACTGTGATGTTTAAGTGGTTCTAATAGTGCTGTGATGGTTAAGTGGTCCTAGTGTTAATGCGTTAGTTAAGTGGTTCTAATGGTACTGTGGTGGTTAAGTGGTCCTAATGGTACTAAGATGGTTAAGTGTTTTAAATGGTACTGTAATGTTTAATTGGTTCTAATGGTACTGTGATGTTCAAGCGGTTCTAATGGTGCTGTGATGGTGAAGTGGTCCTAGTGTTAGTGCGATGGTTAAGTGGTCCTAATGGTACTGTGATGGTTAAGTGGTTCTAATGGTGCTGTGATGGTTAAGTGGTTCTGATGGTACTATGATGGTTAAGTGGTTCTAATGGTACTGCTATGGTTAAGTGGTTCTAATGGTACTGTGATGGTTAAGTGGTTCTAATGGTACTGTGTTGGTTAAGTGGTCCTAGTGGTAGTGCGATGTTTAAGTGGTTCTAATGGTACTGTGATGGTTAAGTGGTCTGAATTGCAATGTGATGGTTAAGTGGTGCTAGTGTTAGTGCGATGGTTAAGTGGTTCTAATGGTACTGTGATGGTTAAGTGGTTCTAATGGTGCTGTAATGGTTAAGTGGTTCTAATGGTACTGTGATGGTTAATTGGTTCTAATGGTACTGTGATGGTTAAGTGGTTCTAATGGTACTGTGATGGTTAAGTGGTTCTAATGGTACTATGATGGTTAAGTGGTTCTAATGGTACTGTGATGGTTAAGTGGTTCTAATGGTACTGTGGTGGTTAAGTGGTCCTAGTGGTAGTGTGATGGTTAAGAGGTTCTAATGGCACTGTGATGGTTAAGTGGTTCTAATGGTAGTGTGATGGTTAAGTGGTTCTAATGGTACTGTGATGGTTAAGTGGTGCTAGTGGAAGTGTGATGGTTATGTGGTTCTAATTGTACTGTTATGGTTAAGTGGTTCTAATTGTACTGTGATGGTTAAGTGGTTCTAATGGTACTGTGATGGTTAAGTGGTCCTGGTGGTACTAAGATGGTTAAGTGGTTCTAATGGTACTGTGATGTTTAAGTGGTACTGTGATGGTTAAGTGGTCCTAGTGGTAGTGTGATGTTTAGTGGTTCTAATGATACTGTGATTTTTAAGTGGTTCTGATGGTACTGTGATGGTTAAGTGGTCCTAGTGGTAGTGTGATGTTTAAGTGGTTCTAATGGTACTGTGATGTTTAAGTGGTTCTGATGGTACTGTGATGGGTAAGTGGTCCTAATGGTACTGTGATGGTTAAGTGGTTCTGATGGTACTGTGACGGTTAAGTGGTCCTAATGGTACTGTGATGGTTAAGTGGTCTAGAGTGTACTAAGATGGTTAAGTGGTCTGAATGGTACTGTGATGGTTAAGTGGTCCAGATGGTACTAAGATGGTTAAGTGGTCTGAATGGTACTGTGGTGGTCAAGTGGTCCTGATGGTTTTAAGATGGTTAAGGGGTCTAAATGGTACTGTGATGGTTAAGTGGTCCTCATAGTACTAAGATGGTTAAGTGGTCCTAATGTTAGTGCAATGGTTAAGTGGTTCCAATGGTACTGTTATGGTTAAGTGGTCCTAATGGTATTGTGGTGGTTAAATGGTCCTAATGGTACTAAGATGGTTAAGTGGTCTGACTGGTACTAAGATGGTTAAGTGGTCTGAATGGCAATGTGATGGTTAAGTGGTCCTAATGGTACTGTGGTGGATAAGTGGTCCTGATGGTATTAAGATGGTTAAGTGGTCTGAATGATACTGTGATGGTTAAGTGGTCCAGATGGTATTAAGATGGTTAAGTGCTCAGAATGGTACTGTGGTGGTTAAGTGGTCCTGATGGTTTTAAGATGGTTAAGTGGTCTAAATGGTAGTGTGATGGTTAAGTGGTCCTCATAGTACTAAGATCGTTAAGTGGTCCTAATGTTAGTGCAATGGTTAAGTGGTTCGAATGGTACTGTTATGGTTAAGTGGTCCTAATGGTACTGTGATGGTTAAGTGGTTCTAATGGTACTGTGATGTTTATGTGGTTCTAATGGTACTGTGGTGGTTAAGTGGTCCTGATGGTACTAAGATGGATAAGTGGTCTAAATGGTACTGTGATTTTTAAGTGGTTCTAATTGTACTGTGATGGCTAAGTGGTTCTAATAGTGCTGCGATGGTTGTGTGGTTCTAATTCTACTGTGATGTCTAAGTGGTTCTAATGGTGCTGCGATGTTTAAGTGGTTCTAATGGTACTGTGATGGTTAAGTGGTCCTAGTAGTAGTGTGATGTTTAAGTGGTTCTAATGATACTATGATGTTTAAGTGGTTCTAATGGTACTGTGATGTTTAAGTGGTTATAATAGTGCTGTGATGGTTAAGTGGTCCTAGTGTTAATGCGTTAGTTAAGTGGTTCTAATGGTACTGCGGTGGTTAAGTGGTTCTAATGGTACTAAGATGGTTAAGTGTTTTAAATGGTACTGTAATGTTTAATTGGTTCTAATGGTACTGTGATGTTCAAGCGGTTCTAATGGTGTTGTGATGGTTAAGTGGTCCTAGTGTTAGTGCGATGGTTAAGTGGTTCTAATGGTACTGTGATGGTTAAGTGGTTTTAATGGTGCTGTGATGTTTAAGTGGTTCTAATGGTACTGTGATGGTTAAGTGGTTCTAATGGTACTGTGATGGTTAAGAGGTTCTAATGGTACTGTGATGGTTAAGTGGTTCTTATGGTACTGTGTTGGTTAAGTGGTCCTAGTGGTAGTTCGATGTTTAAGTGGTTCTAATGGTACTGTGATGGTTAAGTGGTCTGAATGGCAATGTGATGGTTAAATGGTCCTAGTGTTAGTGCGATGGTTAAGTGGTTCTAATGGTACTGTGATGGTTAAGTGGTTCTAATGGTGCTGTAATGGTTAAGTGGATCTAATAGTACTGTGATGGTTAAGTGGTTCTAATGGTACTGTGATGGTTAAGTGGTTATAATGGTACTGTGATGGTTAAGTGGTTCTAATGGTACTGTGATGCTTAAGTGGTTCTAATGGTACTGTGATGGTTAAGTGGTTCTAATGGTACTGTGGTGGTTAAGTGGTCCTAGTGGTAGTGTGATGGTTAAGAGGTTCTTATGGTACTGTGATGGTTAAGTGGTCCTAGTGGTAGTGTGATGGTTATGTGGTTCTAATTGTACTGTTATGGTTAAGTGGTTCTAATGGTACTGTGATGGTTAAGTGGTTCTAATGGTACTGTGGTGGTTAAGTGGTCCTGATGGTACTAAGATGGTTAAGTGGTCTGAATGGTACTGTAATGTTTAAGTGGTCCTGATGCTAGTGCGATGGTTAAGTGGTCCTGATGGTACTAAGATGGTTAGGTGGTCTGACTGGTAGTAAGATGGTTAAGTGGTCTGAATGGCAATGTGATGGTTAAGTGGTTCTAATGGTACTGTGATGATTAAGTGGTTTTAATGGTGCTGTGATGGTTAAGTGGTTCTAATGGTACTGTGATGGTTAAGTGGTTCTAATGGTACTGTGATGGTTAAGTGGTTCTAATGGTACTGTGATGGTTAAGTGGTTCTAATGGTACTGTGTTGGTTAAGTGGTCCTAGTGGTAGTGCGATGTTTAAGTGGTTCTAATGGTACTGTGATGGTTAAGTGGTCTGAATGGCAATGTGATGGTTAAGTGGTCCTAGTGTTAGTGCGATGGTTAAGTGGTTCTAATGGTACTGTGATGGTTAAGTGGTTCTAATGGTGCTGTAATGGTTAAGTGGTTCTAATGGTACTGTGATGGTTAAGTGGTTCTAATGGTACTGTGATGGTTAAGTGGTTATAATGGTACTGTGATGGTTAAGTGGTTCTAATGGTACTGTGATGGTTAAGTGGTTCTAATGGTACTGTGATGGTTAAGTGGTTCTAATGGTACTGTGGTGGTTAAGTGGTCCTAGTGGTAGTGTGATGGTTAAGAGGTTCTTATGGTACTGTGATGGTTAAGTGGTCCTAGTGGAAGTGTGATGGTTAAGTGGTTCTAATGGTACTGTGATGGTTAAGTGGTCCTAGTGGTACTGTGATGGTTAAGTGGTTCTAATGGTACTTTGGTGGTTAAGTGGTCCTGATGGTACTAAGATGGTTAAGTGGTCTGAATGGTACTGTAATGTTTAAGTGGTCCTGGTGCTAGTGCGATTGTTAAGTGGTCCTGATGGTACTAAGATGGTTAGGTGGTCTGACTGGTAGTAAGATGGTTAAGTGGTCTGAATGGCAATGTGATGGTTAAGTGGTCCTAATGGTACTGTGGTGGTTAAGTGGTTCTAATGGTACTGTGATGGTTAAGTGGTTCTAATGGTACTGTGGTGGTTAAGTGGTCCTAGTGGTAGTGTGATGGATAAGAGGTTCTAATGGTACTGTGATGGTTAAGAGGTCCTAGTGGTAGTGTGATGGTTATGTGGTTCTAATTGTACTGTGATGGTTAAGTGGTTCTAATGGTACTGTGATGTTTAAGTGATTCTGATGGTACTGTGATGGTTAAGTGGTCCTAGTGGTAGTGTGATATTTAGTGGTTCTAATGATACTGTGATTTTTAAGTGGTGCTGATGGTACTGTGATGGTTAAGTGGTCCTAGTGGTAGTGTGATGTTTAAGTGGTTCTAATGGTACTGTGATGTTTAAGTGGTTCTGATGGTACTGTGATGGTTAAGTGGTCCTAATGGTAATGTGATGGTTAAGTGGTTCTGATGGTACTGTGACGGTTAAGTGGTCCTAATGGTACTGTGATGGTTAAGTGGTCCAGAGTGTACTAAAATGGTTAAGTGGTCTGAATGGTACTGTGATGGTTAAGTGGTCCAGATGGTACTAAGATGGTTAAGTGGTCTGAATGGTACTGTGGTGGTCAAGTGGTCCTGATGGTTTTAAGATGGTTAAGGGGTCTTAATGGTACTGTGATGGTTAAGTGGTCCTCATAGTACTAAGATGGTTAAGTGGTCCTAATGGTAGTGCAATGGCTAAGTGTTTCCAATGATACTGTTATGGTTAAGTGGTCCTAATGGTATTGTGGTGGTTAAGTGGTCCTAATGGTACTAAGATTGTTAAGTGGTCTGACTGGTACTACGATGGTTAAGTGGTCTGAATGACAATGTGATGGTTAAGTGGTCCTAATGGTACTGTGGTGGTTAAGTGGTCCTGATGGTACTAAGATGGTTAAGTGGTCTGAATGGTACTGTGATGGTTAAGTGGTCCTGATGGTACTAAGATGGTTAAGTGGTCTGAATGGTACTGTGGTGGTTAAGTGGTCCTGATGGTATTAAGATGGTTAAGTGGTCTGAATGATACTGTGATGGTTAAGTGGTCCAGATGGTATTAAGATGGTTAAGTGGTCAGAATGTTACTGTGGTGGTTAAGTGGTCCTGATGGTTTTAAGATGGTTAAGTGGTCCTAGTGGTACTGTGATGGTTAAGTGGTCCTCATAGTACTAAGATGGTTAAGTGGTCCTAATGGTAGTGCAATGGCTAAGTGTTTCCAATGATACTGTTATGGTTAAGTGGTCCTAATGGTATTGTGGTGGTTAAGTGGTCCTAATGGTACTAAGATTGTTAAGTGGTCTGACTGGTACTACGATGGTTAAGTGGTCTGAATGACAATGTGATGGTTAAGTGGTCCTAATGGTACTGTGGTGGTTAAGTGGTCCTGATGGTACTAAGATGGTTAAGTGGTCTGAATGGTACTGTGATGGTTAAGTGGTCCTGATGGTACTAAGATGGTTAAGTGGTCTGAATGGTACTGTGGTGGTTAAGTGGTCCTGATGGTATTAAGATGGTTAAGTGGTCTGAATGATACTGTGATGGTTAAGTGGTCCAGATGGTATTAAGATGGTTAAGTGGTCAGAATGTTACTGTGGTGGTTAAGTGGTCCTGATGGTTTTAAGATGGTTAAGTGGTCCTAGTGGTACTGTGATGGTTAAGTGGTTCTGATGGTACTGTGATGGTTAAGTGGTCCTAGTGGTACTGTGATGTTTAAGTGGTTCTAATGGTACTGTGATGGTTAAGCGGTTATAATGGTACTGTGATGGTTAAGTGGTCCTAGTGGTAGTGTGATGTTTAAGTGGTTCTAATGGTACTGTGATGTTTAAGTGGTTCGGATGGTACTATGATGTTTAAGTGGTTCTGATGGTACTATGATGGTTAAGTGGTCCTAATGGTAGTGTGATGTTTAAGTGGTTCTAATGGTACTGTGATGTTTAAGTGGTTCTGATGGTACTGTGATGGTTAAGTGGTCCTAATGGTACTGTGATGGTTAAGTGGTTCTGATGGTACTGTGACGGTTAAGTGGTCCTAATGGTACTGTGGTGGTTAAGTGGTCCTGATGGTACTAAGATGGTTAAGTGGTCTGAATGGTACTGTAATGTTTAAGTGGTCCTGATGGTAGTGCGATGGGTAAGTGGTCCTGATGGTACTATGATGTTTAAGTGGTTCTGATGGTACTATGATGGTTAAGTGGTCCTAGTGGTAGTGTGATGTTTAAGTGGTTCTAATGGTACTGTGATGTTTAAGTGGTTCTGATGGTACTGTGATGGTTAAGTGGTTCTGATGGTACTGTGATGGTTAAGTGGTTCTAATGGTACTGTGATGGTTGAGTGGTTCTAATGGTACTGTGGTGTTTAAGTGGTTCTGATGGTACTGTGATGGTTAAGTGGTACTAGTGGTAGTGTGATGTTTAAGTGGTCCTAATGGTACTGTGATGGTTAAGTGGTTCTAATGGTAATGTGATGTTTAAGTGGTTCTGATGGTACTGTGATGGTTAAGTGGTCCTAGTGGTACTGTGATGTATAAGCGGTTCTAATGGTGCTGTGAGGGTTAAGTGGTCCTAGTGTTAGTGCGATGGTTAAGTGGTTCTAATGGTACTGTGATGGTTAAGTGGTTCTAATGGTGCTGTGATGGTTAAGTGGTTCTAATGGTACTGTGGTGGTTAAGTGGTCCTAATGGTACTAATATGGTTAAGTGTTTTAAATGGTACTGTAATGTTTAATTGGTTCTAATGGTACTGTGATGTTTAAGCAGTTCTAATGGTGCTGTGATGGTTAAGTGGTCCTAGTGTTAGTGCGATGGTTAAGTGGTTCTAATGGTACTGTGATGGTTAAGTGGTTCTAATGGAACTGTGATGGTTAAGTGGTTCTAATGGTACTGTGATGGTTAAGTGGTTCTAATGGTACTGTGATGGTTAAGTGGTTCTAATGGTACTGTGATGGTTAAGTGGTCCTAGTGGTAGTTCGATGTTTAAGTGGTTCTAATGGTACTGCGATGTTTAAGTGGTTCTGATGGTACTATGATGTTTAAGTGGTTCTAATGGTACTGTGATGGTTAAGTGGTTCTAATGGTACTGTGATGTTTAAGTGGTTCTAATGGTACTGTGATGGTTAAGTGGTTCTAATGGTACTGTGATGGTTAAGTGGTTCTAATGGTACTGTGATGGTTAAGTGGTTCTAATGGTACTGTGATGTTTAAGTGGTTCTGATGGTACTGTGATGGTTAAGTGGTACTAGTGGTAGTGTGATGTTTTAGTGGTTCTAATGGTACTGTGATGTTTAAGTGGTTCTGATGGTACTATGATGTTTAAGTGGTTCTAATGGTACTGTGATGGTTAAGTGGTTCTAATGGTACTGTGATGTTTAAGTGGTTCTGATGGTACTGTGATGGTTAAGTGGTCCTAGTGGTACTGTGATGTTTAAGCGGTTCTAATGGTGCTGTGATGGTTAAGTGGTCCTAGTGTTAGTGCGATGGTTAAGTGGTTCTAATGGTACTGTGATGGTTAAGTGGTTCTAATGGTGCTGTGATGGTTAAGTGGTTCTAATGGTACTGTGATGGTTAAGTGGTTCTAATGGTACTGTGATGGTTAAGTGGTTCTAATGGTACTGTGATGGTTAAGTGGTCCTAGTGGTAGTGCGATGTTTTAGTGGTTCTAATGGTACTGTGATGTTTAAGTGGTTCTGATGGTACTATGATGTTTAAGTGGTTCTAATGGTACTGTGATGGTTAAGTGGTTCTAATGGTACTGTGATGTTTAAGTGGTTCTGATGGTACTGTGATGGTTAAGTGGTTCTGATGGTACTGTGATGGTTAAGTGGTCCTAGTGGTACTGTGATGTTTAAGCGGTTCTAATGGTGCTGTGATGGTTAAGTGGTCCTAGTGTTAGTGCGATGGTTAAGTGGTTCTAATGGTACTGTGATGGTTAAGTGGTTCTAATGGTGCTGTGATGGTTAAGTGGTTCTAATGGTACTGTGATGGTTAAGTGGTTCTAATGGTACTGTGATTGTTAAGTGGTCCTAGTGGTAGTGCGATGTTTTAGTGGTTCTAATGGTACTGTGATGTTTAAGTGGTTCTGATGGTACTATGATGTTTAAGTGGTTCTAATGGTACTGTGATGGTTAAGTGGTTCTAATGGTACTGTGATGTTTAAGTGGTTCTGATGGTACTGTGATGGTTAAGTGGTTCTGATGGTACTGTGATGGTTAAGTGGTCCTAGTGGTACTGTGATGTTTAAGCGGTTCTAATGGTGCTGTGATGGTTAAGTGGTCCTAGTGTTAGTGCGATGGTTAAGTGGTTCTAATGGTACTGTGATGGTTAAGTGGTTCTAATGGTGCTGTGATGGTTAAGTGGTTCTAATGGTATTGTGATGGTTAAGTGGTTCTAATGTTACTGTGATGTTTAAGTGGTTCTGATGGTACTGTGATGTTTAAGTGGTTCTGATGGTACTGTGATGGTTAAGTGGTTCTAATTGTACTGTGATGGTTAAGTGGTTCTAATAGTACTGTGATGGTTAAGTGGTTCTAATGGTACTGTGATGGTTAAGTGGTTCTAATGGTACTGTGATGTTTAAGTGGTTCTGATGGTACTGTGATGGTTAAGTGGTCCTAGTGGTACTGTGATGTTTAAGTGGTTCTAATGGTACTGTGATGGTTAAGTGGTTCTAATGGTACTGTGATGGTTAAGTGGTCCTAGTAGTAGTGTGATGTTTAAGTGGTTCTAATGGTACTGTGATGTTTAAGTGGTTCGGATGGTACTATGATGTTTAAGTGGTTCTAATGGTACTGTGATGGTTAAGTGGTTCTAATGGTACTGTGATGGTTAAGTGGTTCTAATGGTACTGTGATGGTTAAGTGGTCCTAGTGGTAGTGCGATGTTTTAGTGGTTCTAATGGTACTGTGATGTTTAAGTGGTTCTGATGGTACTATGATGTTTAAGTGGTTCTAATGGTACTGTGATGGTTAAGTGGTTCTAATGGTACTGTGATGTTTAAGTGGTTCTGATGGTACTGTGATGGTTAAGTGGTTCTGATGGTACTGTGATGGTTAAGTGGTCCTAGTGGTACTGTGATGTTTAAGCGGTTCTAATGTTGCTGTGATGGTTAAATGGTCCTAGTGTTAGTGCGATGGTTAAGTGGTTCTAATGGTACTGTGATGGTTAAGTGGTTCTTATGGTGCTGTGATGGTTAAGTGGTTCTAATGGTATTGTGATGGTTAAGTGGTTCTAATGTTACTGTGATGTTTAAGTGGTTCTGATGGTACTGTGATGTTTAAGTGGTTCTGATGGTACTGTGATGGTTAAGTGGTTCTAATTGTACTGTGATGGTTAAGTGGTTCTAATGGTACGTTGATGGTTAAGTGGTTCTAATGGTACTGTGATGGTTAAGTGGTTCTAATGGTACTGTGATGTTTAAGTGGTTCTGATGGTACTGTGATGGTTAAGTGGTCCTAGTGGTACTGTGATGTTTAAGTGGTTCTAATGGTACTGTGATGGTTAAGTGGTTCTAATGGTACTGTGATGGTTAAGTGGTCCTAGTGGTAGTGTGATGTTTAAGTGGTTCTAATGGTACTGTGATGTTTAAGTGGTTCGGATGGTACTATGATGTTTAAGTGGTTCTGATGGTACTATGATGGTTAAGTGGTCCTAGTGGTAGTGTGATGTTTAAGTGGTTCTAATGGTACTGTGATGTTTAAGTGGTTCTGATGGTACTGTGATGGTTAAGTGGTCCTAATGGTACTGTGATGGTTAAGTGGTTCTGATGGTACTGTGACGGTTAAGTGGTCCTAATGGTACTGTGGTGGTTAAGTGGTCCTGATGGTACTAAGATGGTTAAGTGGTCTGAATGGTACTGTAATGTTTAAGTGGTCCTGAAGGTAGTGCGATGGGTAAGTGGTCCTGATGGTACTAATTTGGATAAGTGGTCTGACTGGTACTAAGATGGTTAAGTGGTCTGAATGGCAATGTGATGGTTAAGTGGTCCTAATGGTACTGTGGTGGTTTAGTGGTCCAGAGTGTACTAAAATGGTTAAGTGGTCTGAATGGTACTGTGATGGTTAAGTGGTCCTGATGGTTTTAAGAAGGTTAAGTGGTCTGAATGGTACCGTTGTGGTTACGTGGTCCTGATGGTATTAAGATGGTTAAGTGGTCTGTATGATACTGTGATGGTTAAGTGGTCCTCATAGTTCTAAGATGGTTAAGTGGTCCTAATGTTAGTGCAATGGTTAAGTGGTTCCAATGGTACTGTTATGGTTAAGTGGTCCTAATGGTATTAAGATTTTTAAGTGGTTTAAATGGTACTGTGATGGTTAAGTGGTTCTAATGGTACTGTGATGTTTAAGTGGTTCTAATGGTACTGTGGTGGTTAAGTGGTCCTGATGGTACTAAGATGGATAAGTGGTCTAAATGGTACGGTGATGTTTAAGCGGTTCTAATTGTACTGTGATGGTTAAGTGGTTCTAATGGTGCTGCGTATGTTGTGTGGTTCTAATGGTACTGTGATGTTTAAGTTGTTCTAATGGTGCTGCGATGTTTAAGTGGTTCTAAAGGTACTGTGATGGTTAAGTGGTCCTAGTGGTAGTGTGATGTTTAAGTGGTTCTAATGGTACTATGATGTTTAAGTGGTTCTGATGGTACTGTGACGGTTAAGTGGTCCTAATGGTACTGTGGTGGTTAAGTGGTCCTGATGGTACTAAGATGGTTAAGTGGTCTGAAGGGTACTAAGCTGGTTAAGTGGTCTGAATGGCAATGTGATGGTTAAGTGGTCCTAATGGTACTGTGGTGGTTAAGTGGTCCTGATGGTCCTGAGATGGTTAAGTGGTCTGAATGGTACTGTGATGGTTAAGTGGTTCTAATGGTACTGTGATGGTTAAGTGGTTCTAATGATACTAAGATGGTTAAGTGGTCTAAATGGTACTAAGATGGTTAAGTGGTCTGAATGGTACTGTGGTGGTTAAGTGGTCCTGATGGTACTAAGATGGTTAAGTGGTCTGAATGGTACTAAGATGGTTAAGTGGTCTGAATGGTACTGTGGTGGTTAAGTGGTCCTGATGGCATTAAGATGGTTAAGTGGTCTGAATGGTACTGTGATGGTTAAGTGGTCCTGATAGTACTAAGATGGTTAAGTGGTCTGAATGGTACTGTGGTGGTTAAGTGGTCCTGATGGTACTAAGATGGTTATGTGGTCTGAATGGTACTAAGATGGTTAAGTGGTCCTGATAGTACTAAGATGGTTAAGTAGTCTGAATGGTACTAAGATGGTTAAGTGGTCTGAATGGTACTGTGATGGTTAAGTGGTCCTAATGGTACTAAGATGGTTAAGTGGTCCTAATGGTACTAAGATGGTTAAGTGGTCTAAATGGTACTAAGATGTTTAAGTGGTCTGAATGGTACTGTGGTGGTTAAGTGGTCCTGATGGTACTAAGATGGTTAAATGGTCTGAATGTTACTAAGATGGTTAAGTGGTCTGAATGGTACTGTGGTGGTTAAGTGGTTTTAATGGTACTGTGGTGGTTAAGTGGTCTGAATGGTACTGTGGTGTTTAAGTGGTTCTAATTGTACTAAGATGGTTAAGTGGTCTAAATGGTACTAAGATGGTTAAGTGGTCTGAATGGTACTGTGGTGTTTAAGTGGTCCGAATGGTACTGTGATGGTTAAGTGGTCCTGATGGTACTGTGGTGGTTAAGTGGTCTGTATGGTACTGTGATAGATAAGTGGTCTGAATTGTACTGTGGTGGTCAAGTGGTCCTGATGGTGCTGTGACGGTCAAGTTGTTCTAATGGTACTAAGATGGTTAAGTGGTCTGAATGGTACTGTGGTGGTCAAGTGGTCTGAATGTTACTCTGGTGGTGCAGTTGCCCTTATGATACTGTGGTGGTCAAGTGGTCTGAATGTTACTCTGGTGGTTAAGTGGTCCTGATGGTACTATAATTGGTAGGTTGTCAGAATGGTACTGTGATGGTTAAGTGGTCCTAATGGTACTGTGGTGGTCAAGTGGTCTGAATGTTACTCTGGTGGTTAAGTGGTCATAATGGTACTGTAATGATCAAGTTGTCCTAATAGTACTGTGGTGGTCAAGTGGTCTGAATGTTACTCTGGTGGTTAAGTGGTCCTTATGGTACTGTGATGGTCAAGTGGTCTGAATGTTACTCTAGTGGTTAAGTGGTTCTAATGGTACTGTGATGGTCAGGTGGTCTAAATGTTACTCTGGTGGTCAAGTGGTCTGAATGTTACTCTGGTGGTTTAGTGGTCCTAATGGTACCGTGATGGTCAAGTGGTCTGAACGTTACTCTGGTGGTTAAGTGGTCTTAATGGTACCGTGGTGGTCATGTGGTCTGAATGTTACTCTGGTGGTTAAGTGGTCCTAAAAGTACTGCGATGGTCAAAAGTAGATTCTGTTGTTCTATTATTCAAAATAAATATGTGAAAAAAATAGTTCTATTATATTTCAAATCCATGTGTTGTGTTAAATGTGTTACAACAACGTGGGTGTGTAGAGAATGAGGTTATGTTCTACTTTTAAAGATATAATATTGACGGAGCTATACAATTTATTTTAATATTGTTATTTAATACTCCATACTGTAGAACAATTATTTTGTTTGAAGAACACACAACAGTATTCTTTTAAAAAAGTCAAACCTCCAGTACGCAGTCCAGGATGTTGCACGTCAATCAAACTAGTCTGACAGGAAGTTGGTGTTGTCGTGTCTGGCAGCTGTGTTAGAAATGTGATGTGCATGATAGATTTTGGATTACGTTCAACGCTTACCGGTAAGAATGTGCACACATGGATATCGGATTATATCAAATCACGTCAGTCATACCGGTAAAAGTCTATACTCTAGGTTACTGCAAAACGTTAACAACTAATCATGGATTTTTTTCAACAAATTGGGCCCGACGCCTTGACGTCTCTGAGCGAGCGAGTGCCGTAATTAACATAAAATAGAAGTGATGTTATGTTAGCTATGTTGTCACCGAGTGATAATTTCATTGCCATTGAAATAGGATGATGTGACCATCCTTTTAATATTGACTTTGTTGGGTTGCTTGTTTATTGTATATATGAATCGAGTTAGGGGAATCGACATTACGGTATATAATGTCCTCGCTTTTCTGCCCCGTATGGTCAGTGTGAATGCTACATAGAATATCATGCTATTCACAGGGTGAAATTATATTATACAAGTTATTGCAAAGTTATTAAAACTCTCGTTGCTTGAAAGTTCACCTACATTTCTTTTTTTAATTTAATACAGTTATAATTTAAATTGTTCACTAGAAACCGATCATTAAACCCTATTAGGAGATGATAGATTTAAAAAATGTCAACAGAGAATAATTTAAACAAAAAAAAACATTTAGTACAACGTAATCTTAAACAATATCAAACTTAAAAATGAAGACAATATGAATGGACAAATAGTGTATTATTTTCCATCTCCCAGTATGTCTGGTCTGTTCCTTGTTATATCATGATATTACATTTTTTTCAACAATTCCCATGATATTTAGCTTTAAAATTGGTGAAATAAACTAATTGATGGTTTACGTGTATATACATTGTATGCAAGACAAATTAGAATATACTGCATACGAATTGTACTTAATAACTAATAATGATTGAGTAGTAGCTACGTGAGTAAATACTTTAAAAGATGTTTGGTTATTTCTATAACGTATGACCAAATTAGCGAGTCTTTAAAATAATCCTCACAATTCACACTATAGGTATTTCTTTTTAACTCGGTGAATGTGTCAGTGCATGTATTAAAATAATTATAAGGTGGTAGATATACAACACCAGGTGCAGTCTGTTCGTCTGTGTGATTACATAGTTGTTATCTGCAGGGAAATTTTATGCGTTTAGTTTTTTGTCCGGAATCTTGTATTTGAAAATTTCAATTTTTAGCTGTTTCCACTCAAACTGATTTTAAATACTGTAATACATTAAAATATAATCAGTAATTGAATAGGCCAATTACATATCTATCTGTTCATTTGTGACGGTGGTGAATTAATAATAAATGATGATGCATTCTTAAATAAATTACACACTTTCTTGATTTACGGAACACATTGTTTTGAAGTTAGACACTCCTGGATTATCGGATAAATATGCGAAGAGTTTACAAACAGAACACGCCAGGGTCACATTATTTGATTACGGAAAATGTGTATTTATTGACCTGACAGCATAAGTCTTTTATCATATCATCTTTACAACGTAACTTTATCAACTTAGAGGTCCATCTAATTTAATTAACGTCTAGGCCCCCTATCTTCTGGAAGTCTCCTCGATACATTTCCATCGTCACACGATCAATGACGTCATCGCCGGGGGACGAACAATCGAATTTCTGTGCACATACATATGTATGGTTCATATACTTGTAATTCACCTAAAAAAGACGAGCTAATCCCCCGGTTTGTAGTAGTCACATAAAAGGCACAGATTTTATTACGATTTCATATCCGGTAATCAACTATAGAAGAGTTGTTGGTGAGTATTTTGTTTGTCTGCTGATAATATTTTGCTACTTCAATAATGTTTGTGTTGATTTGTTTTACCACGTTGTTCGATGTAGTTCTAAGTTCAGTGTATAATTTACAGTTCATAAAATGATGTGTGTTCATCTTCTTCTTCATTGGAGTTTTGTATTGTGCTCAACGTTTCTAATTTGTAGTTGCTTGTTCTAAATTGTGCTTTTACTCTGACGAAGACAATTTTCCATATTTCTATTGTAATCTACCCTCCTTGGGAAATGTTTTGATTTAATGTCTACAAATAATGTAGATAATATATAATGTTTAGCAGCTTTCACTTTCAGGATTTAAAAGTACGTAAAAATATTCTCGATGTAAAGACACGTATATATGTTTTTTAGCTAAATTATGTGAACATTTTGAGTAAATGGCTTAGAATTATTAATAAAAACCAACAAGTACTTTGGATAGATCCATTCGACAAGATATTTTGATTGATTTATTGTTTAGATCAAATATTCTTTTATGCAAGATTTTATGTGAAACTATTCTGTCTCTGTTTTGTACCATATGATTTCACTGGCATAATTCAATAATCAACTCTGAGTTGTGTTGAAAGTCACGACTTGATAATATGCGTTCATTAATTGTAGACGTATTACTTAGATCAAGATGATGTTGACTACCATATCGCTCGCTGTGATTGGATTATTCTTGGTGGTAACGCCTGTCGGTATGTGCCATGATTTATTTGTTTCGATTTTAATGACAATATTACAACAATCACAATCGTCTCGTGTCGCTTCTAGTTTACTGGTTCGGAGATTACCTCCATGTATATTGTGCTTACCTTAAAGGATGATGGTCGTCGCGCAGCGCGTGTTCGAATTTCATGTAAATAAACAATGTATTTTACACGCGTTGTATACGTCGCTATGAGTCCCATATCGAACAGGACGCGGGTGGACAACCACCGCCCTTTAAATAGAATACATAGGATAACAATACATGAGATGGGTGGGCAACTATTATGGGATGCCACACGTAGCGATTGTATACCTTAATATCTGTCTTCCTATCTGCCTATATTTCAATTAAGAGATGAACAACCCTGAAGTCGGATGTTATAGAAGCTGTAGATGTCTGTTATATAAAGTGTTTTGCCGTAATGACCATTCTACGTGGGATTGGTCAAAAGACTACTGTGAGAACCTGGGTGGTAGCCTAGCAACTATCGATCAGCAATCAACGCACAAGGCAATAAAAAAGATTATCAAGGAAACAGAAGGAGTAAACGAACGGAAATGTCACAACTGGGGTTTCTGGATTGGATATTACGACCCACGTGACCCCAAACCATCTCGTCATAAGGCACATCCTGAGTTGTTTGAATGGTTGCAGACTGACCCACCATGTGTTCAGTTCGTAAAGTGGGCAGAAAACCAACCTAACGATCAAATCGAAGAAGACGCTGGTGGACAGAACTGCGTTCAGTTATGGTAACTTATAAATTGTTACTACAAACTAGTTAGCGTAGCTTCCATCTATCTACGATATTTTAAAGATAATGTTATACCATTTCTTGCTTTAAAAATAACAGCGGGGTATCTAGTTGTCACAAAAAAACTCGTAACACTTGTCCGAGCCGATACGACTCGTCACGTTGGTTTGATGTGAACGCCCCTTATTATGCAGCCGAGGTTCATCCCCATATAGTGCCTGTAATTACTACTTATGCCAATATGTGCGCGTAGTAGGGTGGTATATTTCATGTATATATATAGCAACAATTACAGAGTTTCAAAGCATAAAATTGTATTAGATATTCCTAGATATGCTAATTGTATTAGATATTCCTAGATATGCTAATTGTATTAGATATTCCTAGATATGCTAATTGTATTAGATATTCCTAGATATGCTAATTGTATTAGATATTCCTAGATATGCTAATTGTATTAGATATTCCTAGATATGCTAATTGTATTAGATATTCCTAGATATGCTAATTGTACTAGATATTCCTAGATATGCTAATTGTATTAGATATTCCTAGATATGCTAATTGTATTAGATATTCCTAGATATGCTAATTGTATTAGATATTCCTAGATATGCTAATTGTATTAGATATTCCTAGATATGTGCTAATTGTATTAGATATTCCTAGATATGCTAATTGTATTAGATATTCCTAGATATGCTAATTGTATTAGATATTCCTAGATATGCTAATTGTATTAGATATTCCTAGATATGCTAATTGTATTAGATATTCCTAGATATGCTAATTGTATTAGATATTCCTAGTTATGCTAATTGTATTAGATATTCCTAGTTATGCTAATTGTATTAGATATTCCTAGATATGCTAATTGTATTAGATATTCCTAGATATGCTAATTGTATTAGATATTCCTAGATATGCTAATTGTATTAGATATTCCTAGATATGCTAATTGTATTAGATATTCCTAGTTATGCTAATTGTATTAGATATTCCTAGATATGCTAATTGTATTAGATATTCCTAGATATGCTAATTGTATTAGATATTCCTAGATATGCTAATTGTATTAGATATTCCTAGATATGCTAATTGTATTAGATATTCCTAGATATGCTAATTGTATTAGATATTCCTAGATATGCTAATTGTATTAGATATTCCTAGATATGCTAATTGTATTAGATATTCCTAGATATGCTAATTGTGGTTTTGTTGCAGGTATAAACCGAAAGCCAAAGGTGACTTTGATGACGAGTATTGCTACGAGAAGAAAGGATTTGTGTGCATGTTTGAGGAAGGTAAGGTCCGACCAACTGGTCTCGGTATCAAGTGATAACCTTGTCTCACGGGATGATCAAATCAGACATCTTGTTAATCTCATAATTCGTTATTAGTCGTAGTTAGTCCTGGATCGTCATAGTTAGTCGTAGTTAATCCTGGCTAGTCGTAGTTAGTCGTGGTTAATCCTGGCTAGTCGTAGTTATTCGTGGTTAATCCTGGCTAGTCGTAGTTAGTCGTGGTTAATCCTGGCTAGTTGTAGTTAGTCGTGGTTAATCCTGGCTAGTCGTAGTTAGTCGTGGTTAATCCTGGCTAGTCGTAGTTAGTCGTGGTTAATCCTGGCTAGTTGTAGTTAGTGAAATTATAATCACTAAATGAGTAGATATCCTAACGCGTCGTAAACAAACGAGCCGACAAGATGCTGACGTAGTCGGACAGAATATCACGTGACCAGAATCTCGCAAATAGGGCAATTCTGATTGGTTTAGTCAGTTACCCAAGATGCTCCCTGAAACTTGTATAATATACCCTGAGATACAAGTTGGTTACGATTTGCTGTTGTGTATGTTTTTTTTACCTTCACCATTTGTCACCAAACTAACAGTTTACTACTATGAACAGAAAAACAACAACTCAACCAACAGTATTGTAATACTGCTGTTTTGCAATATTGATATTTCAAAATGACAGTTTGTAATTGTAAGTTGATATTAATATTGAAAGCTATATTGCGATACTGCTCAGACTGGTTGGGTTGCACTGTCGTTCAAGGCATTTTACATTGTATTTAAATCACATGTCTGATTCTTTTTTTTTTTTTTTGCTTTGTAGAATGTCCATGTGCGAACGATTCGTGTGAATAGTACATCCAACAATATATGGAGAAACATACAAACAAAGCTTCAAGTTATAGTTTTCTGATATAGTTACTAAATATGTTTTCGCTACTCAATACTATTGAGTATTCTGTTCAATCTCGCTGTACTTAATACATATGTAGTTACGATTAGTATTAAAATGTAATAATATATCTAATTGTACTCTGGGTATTATTTATTTAAAGCGGGGGAGTCGTCACCTGCACATGCGTCAGATGGCCATAGCGTGTCATTGTTTACAAACAAGCGTCTACCCATGAGCCTTTGCGTTTTTAGCGTGCGTTGTTATCGTCGCGTGGAACTCAATTCCCGCGCGTGCGCAGGTGATGACCCTCCCGCTTTAATGTATGTGAATTGGACATGTGTGTCATGTGATCATTTGTGGGTTTGATGACACGTCATACTATTTGGGATATATATCTATATATGTATATATATCTATCTCTTTCTAGTTAGTGTACCATATGGACAGACATGGATGTCTCTTGCAACTCAATCGAATAACGCCTGAAATAACACGAATCAAGATTAAGTATGAAATAGTTCCAGTGTAATCTTAAAGAACTTAGCAACGAGGTCCCTCCTCTCAAATCCAGGTCCACCATATTGTAATGATATGTTCCAATGAGTAAGTAAGTAAGTAATGCCTTTATTGAAATCATATCCTGTTCAGGATCTGGATTTTTAAAATACAATAAAGTTTCAAAAACATATAGAATGGCAAGACGAAAAATACAAATGAAGACATAGTGAAAACATAATAAAATCAAATAACAACGGAGAACAAGAAATGGTTAGAAAAAAACAAAACAGAAAAGGTATCTTAATAAGTTATATTAATTATAAAGCAGCTGGTATTTTTTGTTTATGAGTGTCATTTCTTAAATTGAAGCACTCAAAGATATATTTTGCCAAATGAATTAGTGATTGTTTATCTTTTGTTTTTAGAATGTCTACAGTGTTTTCAATATCAGATTTGTCAATTGTTGTAATGACCTTTGTGGTATGGAGGAACTTGTTTCTTAAATCAGCATAAAGAGAACACTTTAATAGAAAATGGCTTTCATCTTCTATTTGATTTTCCTGACAGTAGTGGCATTTTCTCTCTTCTACTGTTTGGTTGATGTATCTTCCTGCCTCAATCTGCAATGTGTGCGCACTGATCCTTAGCTTAGTTAGAGCAGATCTGTGCGATGGGTTTTTAACATCTTCCAGATATTTTTCAAAATCGAAATTATGTTTTGTCATTCTATAAGTTCTTATTTTATTTTTGCGATTTTTACCTTTGTTATCATTATATAGTGTCTCTTTAAAATGATTTTTGAACATTGATTTTAGATTGCTCTCAAGGGATGTAATGATTGTCTGTTTTTTATGAGTGATTTATTACAACTGGTTTACAAATTCCCTCCACTCAAATCCAGGTCCACCATATTGTAATGATATGTTCCAATGAGTGATTTATTACAACTGGTTGAAAAAGTCCCTCCACTTAAATCCAGGGCCACCATATTGTAATGGTATGTTCCAATGAGTGAAGTATTATAACAGATTTAAAAAGTCCCTCCACTTAAATCCAGGGCCACCATATTGTAATGGTATGTTCCAATAAGTGAAGTATTATAACAGATTTAAAAAGTCCCTCCACTTAAATCCAGGGCCACCATATTGTAATGAAATGTTCCAATGAGTGATTTATTACAACTGGTTTAAAAATTCCCTCCACTCAAATCCAGGTCCACCATACTGTAATGATATGTTCCAATGAGTGAAGTATTATAACAGATATAAAAAGTCCCTCCACTTAAATCCAGGGCCACCATATTGTAATGGTATGTTCCAATGAGTGAAGTATTATAACAGATTTAAAAAGTCCCTCCACTTAAATCCAGGTCCACCATATTGTAATGATATGTTCCAATGAGTGATTTATTACAACTGGTTTAAAAAGTCCCTCCACTTAAATCCAGGGCCACCATATTGTAATGGTATGTTCCAATGAGTGAAGTATTATAACAGATTTAAAAAGTCCCTCCACTTAAATCCAGGGCCACCATATTGTAATGATATGTTCCAATGAGTGATTTATAATAACAGATTTAAAAAGTCCCTCCACTTAAATCCAGGGCCACCATATTGTAATGGTATGTTCCAATGAGTGAAGTATTATAACAGATTTAAAAAGTCCCTCCACTTAAATCCAGGGCCACCATATTGTAATGGTATGTTCCAATGAGTGAAGTATTATAACAGATTTAAAAAGTCCCTCCACTCAAATCCAGGGCCACCATATTGTAATGATATGTTCCAATGAGTGATTTATTATAACAGATTTAAAAAGTCCCTCCACTTAAATCCAGGGCCACCATATTGTAATGATATGTTCCAATGAGTGAATTATTATAACAGATTTAAAAAGTCCCTCCACTTAAATCCAGGTCCACCATACTGTAATGATATGTTCCAATGAGTGAAGTATTATAACAGATTTAAAAAGTCCCTCCACTTAAATCCAGGGCCACCATAGTGTAATGGTATGTTCCAATGAGTGAAGTATTATAACAGATTTAAAAAGTCCCTCCACTTAAATCCAGGGCCACCATATTGTAATGATATGTTCCAATGAGTGAAGTATTATAACAGATTTAAAAAGTCCCTCCACTTAAATCCAGGGCCACCATATTGTAATGGTATGTTCCAATGAGTGAAGTATTATAACAGATTTAAAAAGTCCCTCCACTTAAATCCAGGGCCACCATATTGTAATGATATGTTCCAATGAGTGAAGTATTATAACAGATTTAAAAAGTCCCTCCACTTAAATCCAGGTCCACCATATTGTAATGATATGTTCCAATGAGTGATTTATTACAACTGGTTTAAAAAGTCCCTCCACTTAAATCCAGGGCCACCATATTGTAATGGTATGTTCCAATGAGTGAAGTATTATAACAGATTTAAAAAGTCCCTCCACTTAAATCCAGGGCCACCATATTGTAATGATATGTTCCAATGAGTGAAGTATTATAACAGATTTAAAAAGTCCCTCCACTTAAATCCAGGTCCACCATATTGTAATGATATGTTCCAATGAGTGATTTATTACAACTGGTTTAAAAAGTCCCTCCACTTAAATCCAGGTCCACCATATTGTAATGATATGTTCCAATGAGTGATTTATTACAACTGGTTTAAAAAGTCCCTCCACTTAAATCCAGGGCCACCATATTGTAATGGTATGTTCCAATGAGTGAAGTATTATAACAGATTTAAAAAGTCCCTCCACTTAAATCCAGGGCCACCATATTGTAATGGTATGTTCCAATGAGTGAAGTATTATAACAGATTTAAAAAGTCCCTCCACTTAAATCCAGGGCCACCATATTGTAATGATATGTTCCAATGAGTGATTTATTATAACAGATTTAAAAAGTCCCTCCACTTAAATCCAGGGCCACCATATTGTAATGATATGTTCCAATGAGTGAATTATTATAACAGATTTAAAAAGTCCCTCCACTTAAATCCAGGTCCACCATACTGTAATGATATGTTCCAATGAGTGAAGTATTATAACAGATTTAAAAAGTCCCTCCACTTAAATCCAGGGCCACCATAGTGTAATGGTATGTTCCAATGAGTGAAGTATTATAACAGATTTAAAAAGTCCCTCCACTTAAATCCAGGGCCACCATATTGTAATGATATGTTCCAATGAGTGAAGTATTATAACAGATTTAAAAAGTCCCTCCACTTAAATCCAGGGCCACCATATTGTAATGGTATGTTCCAATGAGTGAAGTATTATAACAGATTTAAAAAGTCCCTCCACTTAAATCCAGGGCCACCATATTGTAATGATATGTTCCAATGAGTGAAGTATTATAACAGATTTAAAAAGTCCCTCCACTTAAATCCAGGGCCACCATATTGTAATAGTATGTTCCAATGAGTGAAGTATTATAACAGATTTGAAAAGTCCCTCCACTTAAATCCAGGGCCACCATATTGTAATGAAATGTTCCAATGAGTGATTTATTACAACTGGTTTAAAAATTCCCTCCACTCAAATCCAGGTCCACCATACTGTAATGATATGTTCCAATGAGTGAAGTATTATAACAGATTTAAAAAATCCCTCCACTTAAATCCAGGGCCACCATATTGTAATGGTATGTTCCAATGAGTGAAGTATTATAACAGATTTAAAAAGTCCCTCCACTTAAATTCAGGTCCACCATATTGTAATGATATGTTCCAATGAGTGATTTATTACAACTGGTTTAAAAAGTCCCTCCACTTAAATCCAGGGCCACCATATTTTAATGGTATGTTCCAATGAGTGAAGTATTATAACAGATTTAAAAAGTGTCTCCACTTAAATCCAGGGCCACCATATTGTAATGATATGTTCCAATGAGTGAAGTATTATAACAAATTTAAAAAGTCCCTCCACTTAAATCCAGGGCCACCATATTGTAATAGTATGTTCCAATGAGTGAAGTATTATAACAGATTTGAAAAGTCCCTCCACTTAAATCCAGGGCCACCATATTGTAATGAAATGTTCCAATGAGTGATTTATTACAACTGGTTTAAAAATTCCCTCCACTCAAATCCAGGTCCACCATACTGTAATGATATGTTCCAATGAGTGAAGTATTATAACAGATTTAAAAAATCCCTCCACTTAAATCCAGGGCCACCATATTGTAATGGTATGTTCCAATGAGTGACGTATTATAACAGATTTAAAAAGTCCCTCCACTTAAATTCAGGTCCACCATATTGTAATGATATGTTCCAATGAGTGATTTATTACAACTGGTTTAAAAAGTCCCTCCAATTAAATCCAGGGCAACCATATTTTAATGGTATGTTCCAATGAGTGAAGTATTATAACAGATTTAAAAAGTCCCTCCACTTAAATCAAGGGCCACCATATTGTAATGATATGTTCCAATGAGTGAAGTATTATAACAGATTTAAAAAGTCCCTCCACTTAAATCCAGGGCCACCATATTGTAATGATATGTTCCAATGAGTGAAGTATTATAACAGATTTAAAAAGTCCCTCCACTTAAATCCAGGGCCACCATATTGTAATGGTATGTTCCAATGAGTGAAGTATTATAACAGATTTAAAAAGTCCCTCCACTTAAATCCAGGTCCACCATATTGTAATGATATGTTCCAATGAGTGAAGTATTATAACAGATTTAAAAAGTCCCTCCACTTAAATCCAGGGCCACCATATTGTAATAGTATGTTCCAATGAGTGATTTATTACAACTGGTTTAAAAAGTCCCTCCACTTAAATCCAGGGCCACCATATTGTAATGGTATGTTCCAATGAGTGAAGTATTATAACAGATTTAAAAAGTCCCTCCACTTAAATCCAGGGCCACCATATTGTAATGGTATGTTCCAATGAGAGAAGTATTATAACAGATTTAAAAAGTCCCTCCACTTAAATCCAGGGCCACCATAGTGTAATGATATGTTCCAATGAGTGAAGTATTATAACAGATTTAAAAAGTCCCTCCACTTAAATCCAGGGCCACCATATTGTAATGGTATGTTCCAATGAGTGAAGTATTATAACAGATTTAAAAATTCCCTCCACTTAAATTCAGGTCCACCATATTGTAATGATATGTTCCAATGAGTGATTTATTACAACTGGTTTAAAAAATCCCTCCACTTAAATCCAGGGCCACCATATTTTAATGGTATGTTCCAATGAGTGAAGTATTATAACAGATTTAAAAAGTGTCTCCACTTAAATCCAGGGCCACCATATTGTAATGATATGTTCCAATGAGTGAAGTATTATAACAGATTTAAAAAGTCCCTCCACTTAAATCCAGGGCCACCATATTGTAATGATATGTTCCAATGAGTGAAGTATTATAACAGATTTAAAAAGTCCCTCCACTTAAATCCAGGGCCACCATATTGTAATGGTATGTTCCAATGAGTGAAGTATTATAACAGATTTAAAAAGTCCCTCCACTTAAATCCAGGTCCACCATATTGTAATGATATGTTCCAATGAGTGAAGTATTATAACAGATTTAAAAAGTCCCTCCACTTAAATCCAGGGCCACCATATTGTAATGATATGTTCCAATGAGTGATTTATTACAACTGGTTTAAAAAGTCCCTCCACTTAAATCCAGGGCCACCATATTGTAATGGTATGTTCCAATGAGTGAAGTATTATAACAGATTTAAAAAGTCCCTCCACTTAAATCCAGGGCCACCATATTGTAATGGTATGTTCCAATGAGTGAAGTATTATAACAGATTTAAAAAGTCCCTCCACTTAAATCCAGGGCCACCATATTGTAATGATATGTTCCAATGAGTGATTTATTACAACTGGTTTTAAAATTCCCTCCACTCAAATCTGGATCCACCATATTGTAATGGTATGTTCCAATGGGTGATTTATTACAACTGGTTTAAGGTAGCGAGAAGGGTTTTGTGACGTTTTTAAATAAAACATTCTCTGTCTGTTGTCTCGTTCAGAACAGTAATTTAGGTTATATATATCAAAAGACTAAGTATAGAGGTGCAAGTTCGCACAAACTGGACAGTCATTGTTTACATAATTATCACGTGACATCAAAAATGGCGAACCTTGTAAAAATGACTAAGTCCGCGATTGCGAGAGCACACTGCGGAATTTCCTGGTGAAATTTACGTCATGCATTGTCCGTAATCAAGTCCATTGAAATGCGTCTCCGATAATCAAAAGACCTATTATTCCGATTTCTATGCAGGTTTGTTTTTTTGTCGCCAAATTATTTCATACTTGGCACCTTTAACCAAATACTATAGAGAAGCTATAGTCTTTGCTTTAACAGACTATTATTCTGTGACAAAGCATTTTCTTTAAAAACCCAGACATATTTTGCACCATCATTATCTTTTAAACGATAACTGCGAGTTTGAATGTCCTAGTCCGAACGCACTTGATTTGGCGGCGGTCCCAATGAGTCGTACTCGATCAAAACTTCAACTCGAGAAAAACGCGAAAAACAGTTTTGGTTAATAAAACACTGTAGATTTTCTGCATTATTATAAATATACACTGAAAACGGCCAAACATATTAACCACTGATATCATAGAACTCATAAATGATAGATAATGAATAATTTCAAGCTCGAGCGTGAAAAATGAAGAAAACTGCTGGCATTTGAGACCGTACTCCAGGAACGTTCGGGTTTTCCATTGTTATGCAAACGAACAACGAGGGATAATCCTCTGACAAACATTACTGTCCCACTGTACACGCTGACAGTTTACAAACAAGCTAATCCTTCAAGTGTCTCTGATAAGACATCTAATAACACGGTTTTCATGGTGAAACAAAATGGCCGATGCACAGTCACTCTACTAGGAGAGTGACTGTGGCCGATGTTTGAAAAAAAAATGCTGTGTCAGAGTGCGACACTGAGTGGCAGATTTTTCTTTGCCTCGTCTGTCAACGCTTTCTTTCTTTTCTTCGCCATTGCGTTAGAAAAAAAATGTATTAGTAAAATAGAATATTGACTTGGAAAATAAAAACGATTTAAAAGAAAGTTGTGCAAAGTTACAGTACTCCTTTCGCACAAACTCCCGCCCGCTTCCGCTTTCCAATCACCTTTTTCTCTTGCTTTTGCGACCGCTTGTTGAATTCGACCGGACAATTTCCGCTTTGTTTTCGACCGCGCAAATCCCGAAATATCACCGCCCACCTGCTCACTCGCGCGCATTCAAAATTCGGACTAACAGAATAATTTCCGAGGTTCACATTGTCTTATAATTGTCTTTCTGATTTTTATTGATGTTGAACAGTTGACAAAAGTTCAAATACTTTTTGTTTTAACTATCTATAATTATATGCACGCAACCTGACCCTTTGGCTTGGACTGAATATTTTATTTTAAACAATATTCTGACGTGAAATACAAAATGTAATTCAACACAAGTACGACATGGTTGTCTGGGGTTTCTTTCCTGATTGTTGAGTCTTCGCAATGTGTTTTGTATAATTATTGTTGTTTTCCCCCGATGCTGAAGGACCGTAAAGCTAAATGGCAGTTACATGCATGGGCTGAGTGAAAGAACATATTTCTAAGCCTAAAATAAAAACCTAATATTACACCTTTTTGTGTATTTTACATATGTTTGTCATGACAGTATGTTTGTAAATATCTAAAAAAAATCTCGTCTTTCGTTGATAATTTCGATCGTTTGTTTGGAATGTCGATCCCCGTTGGTTTCTCCATACTGAGTTTAGGAAGGGCGTCGATCAACACCGTGACAATCAGTATTTCACAACATTCATGTTGAGTCTGGCAAAACAATGTAATCTGAGTGCACACAATTTTCAACCAATCCATTAGTAACAAATTATGGTTGCACATTTTCAAAATGTCTCGACCACACCCTGGGTAAAGGATTTGAAATCAATTTTCATTTGCATTCAGTCGTTGACAAATTCCGTATTCTTTAAAAAATCCAATTTTTGTTTTACTTAGTCGAAATGTATGTATACCCACCAGGTTTGTGTGATTAAATCGACAGTCTCGTGATAAACGTTCTTTTATAATAAAAAACACGTATACGTTTATTCAGTACTGTCGCCATGGGCCATTGGTATACGTGTAAAGAAATAATTGTACAAGTGACGTGAAATGTGAGTTGTTTACGTTGTTTATGTCTAAATGTGTATAGCACATACGTAATATACAAGGACTCTCACTTGATTGCATAAAATGGATGATTTTTTTTTGGAAAATTACAGAACATAACAAATTCTGTGGTTTTGGTCTAGCCGACGCACCAAGCTAAATTATTGATTGATTGATTGATTGATTGATTGATTGGTTGGTTGATTGATTGACTGACTGACTGATTGATTGACTGATTGATTGATTGACTGATTGATTGATTGATTGATTGATTGATTGATTGATTGATTGATTGATTGATTGATTGATTGATTGATTGATTGATTGATTGATTGATTGATTGATTGATTGATTGATTGATTGATTGATTGATTGATTTGCTTATTTGTTGATTTACTGAACGGCCGAGTTAGTCTGATTAATTTTCATCTGGACTCATCACAATAAAAAATACAAGGAGACATTATTAGAAAGTTGACATAGCACACATAAAAACAAAACAAAAATGTTGTCAGGGGAATATTTTTATGAATAAATCACATAGCTTTGTTACAGTGAACCTTGCCTTGAATAAGTAACGTAAAATAGTAAGATTATCAATGCAAACGAAATACTGATTAAAACATTTGCAATATCTACACGTTTGGTATAACAAACATCATTTGGGGTAATAAGAGGAATTTTGTGACAAGATTGTCAAGTAAATGCCATCACAGTCACTCCCTAGTAGAGTGACTGTGATGAAGTCATGACGCATTACGTAAATCGTGATTAAACCGTTAAACGCTACAAACCCGGGCACTAATCCACACTTTCTCAAAATACATGCCAAAAAATCACGGGCGCTAACAGAATGAGACCGTTACGGTTGTATGAATTTTACTGTTTATAAATGCGTGTTTTTAAACGTCATTTACCAACCTTTTCATACAACGCATTCGTTACTTTTGTGTTAAAGCGCGCCGCTTACGACTGAATAATGAAATGAGTAGTCCAAGCTCTACCACAAGAGGGCGAGATGCGCACAAAATACGTCATCAAAACGTCTGCGCAGTTAAGAGTTCAGTTGTAAATAGTGTTGTGTATTATCGCAAACTCACGAAAAGCTTTGTTAACTGGCACTTTGGTAGTATTTTATCAACCACAGAGGTGTTGTGCACAAGGAGGGAAGTCCGTTTTTTCACCTGGACACACAATTCTGCGTGAAACATCTTAATCAAAACGTCATCGGCTCGAAACAGTCTATTTCCGAAGATCAAAGATGTCTGAAAGAAAAGTGTTAAACGTGAGTTATCTGTAATCTGGTGTATTTGTAGCTACTATGTGATTCATCATTTTGTGGCTCCAATTCCTTATTAAATTTATCATAGACACATCAACAAATTTTACCCAATTGATCTTAGTTACGGTCAGACTTTTAATAAACTATCAGTGTTCTCCCCAGAAAAATGTATCAGAGTGGCGGCTAATTTGCATATAATTTACATATCATTAGCATTTGTCTGAAGATAAAGAAAACAATAATGACAGGCTTGCATGGATGAAAATGTGTCTTTATTTTTTAACAAATTTATGTAGAAGATTAAATGAATCTGCTGCTGTGTGATTTCTATGTAATGTTGATTCTTCGGACTTTCATGGAAGCCCAGTGATCTGCAGCTTTTGAGAACGCCGTGATTTTCTTTGCTTCCCACTTCTATTAAATGACATGGCCTTCTTGTGCATCTCCGAGTGTGCGTGTTTATCGATAGCATATTTCGTAATAGTTATACATGGCATAGAATTCCATACCAAAGAACTATTTCTGGATGTTTTTAAGTTGAATTTTCCACATATGTGTCACAGCATTCCTAAAAGATAAGAAATAGGAGCGAATCAATACTTGTATTTAAAAAATATCGTTACGATCAACACGAAAATAAACAAATTGCCGCCATTTTGAAAAGTCGCTAAACTTAAAAATTGCCACGATAAACTTTACCCAACTATTTCAAAACACAATACTAGTATTAGTTACTTTGATAAATCGTAGCCAACAGTTTTTGAACTTCCAGAAAGAAGGTCGTTTCCAAAAAAATGTTTCGACGATCGGCAAAAAATGAAGCCATACAAAAATTTACTAAACTAGGTCAAAACTCGCTTCCAAGTAAAACGCTACAAATAAATACTTTTTTTACCTTTGCCATCGGATGTTTCTCTCAGCCACGTATATTTTGTTGTCCATTGTGCATCAAATCTAGAGTTTATTTTTTTGCACTTTTCGTTGTAACATCATCTTGGACACGTTTAGTACCACTGCCGACAGGGGTACCGGTGACCGCGTTGCTGGTGGGTTTATCGCTCGCAACCAGGGGCCCAGCAGGGCGTTCTACGCGGAACCACAACGTAATATTTCTGCTGTTTGACATCGTTGCTTCTTCCAGCCAAATATGCTACTGAGAAAATACTCGCTATTACCCCAATTAAATAGGGCGAAAGTGTTTATTGTCGAAGTACGAAGCTGTATTAGTCCATTGTCTTTGCGTAATCACTGACATGTTTCCATTCACACCTGATTTGGCTCACAGTACCGGACGCTGATGACGCTGACTAACAGATTCGCACGTGTATTAACAAGCTAAAAGAAAGAGTAACAGGAAATGCCACAGAGTAGCGGGCAATCTCTCAGAGTAGCGGCATAAATAATGGAGTAGCGGCCCCGCTACGCTAAAACGCTTTGGGGAGAACACTGACTATAAAGTGTTTACTCACTGTGTTGTTTGTCGTGGAGTCGTCTGAAAAAGGTGGGTTGAGATATCTAGGGGTATCTAGATGTTCAGTACTCATCAATCCAATACTGTCTATAGATCTTTGGAATCTATTGCTTCAGGCACAAATGTGACCATTGCATCTATGGAGTTCAGTCTGAGTGGGTCACTGACCAATAAAAAGATGTATTATGATATTTGGACTTACAATCACTTAACACTCCATTGGGAAAAAGTCCTCAAGTCACTATTCTGTCATAAATATTTGGAATACCAAATACAATTGTACAAGTGATGCAGTAAATCACTTAGCCAATTATACTTTTCTTCAGACATTTTTGATTGGTCATAGTGACGTAATGAGGTACCCAGATACTACTATCATAACCAGTCTATCATAAGTTCCTTGTGTCCAGATTGCAATTCCCCAGTTAACTATTGTCCATTTGTAGGTTATAGTTTTGACATTGTGACAGTATTCTGCATTCTTCTCATATATACAACTTGATATGAATATCAAAACCTTCACTATAATTTCTTTTTTTATTTTTTACAGAAATACTATCCGCCTGACTTTGATCCATCTAAAATCCCTAAATTAAAACTTGCCCGTGATAGGCAGTATACAGTAAGATTGATGGCACCGTTCAATATGAGGTAAATAATTGTTTACATACATGTATTTTCTCTTCTCCAATAACTACACTGTATACAGAGACATTGCCTTGTTCCCTACATGTCTACAGATATTTTTTGTATTATTATTTTAAGGCAATTTGATCATCAAAGTACCCTCTCAGCTGTGAAGTTTAAGCCCTGTGTATATTTTCTGGTCATTTACTAACACGCTGCTGACATTAAAGACACGATAAAAGTTGATATCGGTCTTCAGCCCACATTGCATACACTGGAATAAAAATAATAACAATGCATTGGTTATTATTCATTTACATGACTTTGTGTGACAAAATATAATGCGTGTTTGATCAATTTACTGTACACATGATTAGTTCTTTACATATTTGACACATCCTTGCAGGCGCTAATGTACGATAACCCAAGTCCTGACAATAATCAGACTAGAGTTGCATTATACTCGACTCAGACAGATGTGGAAAATGAATTATTTGTACTTCATCTTTTAAAAATTTATTTTCGGTTGAATGCCAATGAAACACTGTGGGAACTTATTAGCTTATTTTGTCTCTGCCATAAGCCACAGTGTCATCAATAATTAACATTCCTATGTCTTGGTTGATGAAGCTACTATAGTCATAGTGTCTCTTCATGCAGGTGACATTCATCATGGAACTAAATTCTCTAGTTGCCTGTTTTGGTACAGATGATAATTTTTGTGTTAAAAATTTTTCTGGGAAGTCTTGCCCAAAATGTTCAGTGCAAGTAACCACTATGCTGTCAGTGGCAATGGATATGAACAGTAGACGCACTTATTGTTATGTGTCGAATCTTGACAATGACCTGAGCAACATTCTAAATGAATATGCTCGAAATATTAAAATAGTGAACTTTAAGACTCTGAATTCAAATTTTGTACTACTGCACATGTTACTGCACAATATAAACACAATGCATTATGGGAGATAACCTCCTATTGTAAATCGCCCTAGAAACTTGCTTAATGATATGTCAATTTTTTTAAATGTTTCTACATTATTAGGATTCATGTGAATCATAATATGACTATCTCATCCCATGTCACCAACTGAAAAAATAATCTCACCATAGAAAACAATATTAACCGTGTTAAAATGCTAGTTTTGACCATTTTTTTAACATTATGATTGTATCTTGCAAAAATTGTCTGGTGACCCTTATTTCTTTATTTCATTTTCAGTATCCTGGTGGAATGAACCCATAAAAATAGTAGTTTTAAATTCAACTCAAACCTCCTGAAATACCAGCAAAAATAATTTGTTTTACAGTACAAGGTTACTATTGTTTAACTATGTTTATATTCTAGATGTTTATTCTGTACTGAGTATATTTATAAAGGCAAGAAATTCAATGCAAGAAAAGAAACCGTACAAGGAGAATCATATCTGGGATTGGCGATCTTCCGCTTTTATATCAAATGTCCACGATGTGTGGCTGAGATTTCATTTAAGGTGAGAGTAATTTGCAGTGTTTGAAATTATATTTGTTTCTATGTGTTTGCTATTGGTAATGATCCTGACAAATTATGTTTATTGTTACACAAGTTTAACTTAGGTATTACTGAACCAAGTTAAAGAATTACGATGGTTACTACGTGTGTATGAGTTCTATACTAACAATATACCGATAGTCATATGTGTTGTTTCGCACAAAATTCAAGTGCATGTTGTCAGGATGACCACTGCCTTTCAATACTTGTTAGAAGCTTTAAAATTTGAATGCTATTAAAAAACAAATTTACATATACTGTAGAATACTTTATTTTCGCTTGGAATTAATTTTCGCTATTTTCGCTGAAGGGATGATTCCGTGAAAATAAAATCAAGCGAATATACTTTTTTTACTATATTTCACATTAAACTCATCAAAAATCAGTGAAAATAAATTCCAAGCAAAACGCCTAAAAAGCCTTTTCAGCGAAAATTAAATCCAGCGAAAATAAAGTATTCCACAGTAGTTGCAAGTTTGTCTGTCAACTGAAGACAAAACAGTAAATTGGATATTAAAGACATACTTATAAATTAAAGGGCCCACAGAGTTTGATAAAAATATAAGTTAAAGCGTATTTACTGTAATGGTAATCACATCATTATTGTTGTTGTTCTCCATTTCCAGTGCCCTCTGATGTCAAGTATGTCACTCACTGATCTGAAAAGAATCCAAATGTTGGTTTAGAAATTTAAATGGTATTATCTCTGTACACAAGACTCCCTAACTTACTATTATATAGTGCAGATGTTCTAACTGTTTATTGTCTATTGCACAGACTGACCCTGAAAACACAGATTATGCTCTGGAAGCGGGCGCTACTCGTAACTTCCAAGCTGAGAAGCTCATCATTGAGGAGGAGGAGAGGCTGAAACGAGAGAGGGAGGAAGAAGAAATGAACAACCCAATGAAGGTTCTGGAGAACCGAACAAGAGATTCCAAGCGTGAAATGGAGGTGTTGGAGAATCTGGAAGAGCTGAGAGATCTGAATATGAGACATGCTAGCGTTGACCACGCAGCAATATTGGAAGACAAGGGTAAAAGGTGGATGCAACAACAGCAAGAAATTATTAGGAAAATGGAAGAAGACGAGGAAGCAGAAATTCAGTAAGGAAATACCGTAAACAGCTTATTGATAATAAGAGATAATTTGTTATGAGTCATGGACAGTTGATAGCTGTGGGAGTATTTCTGGTATTTTGTTCTCAAGCAATAATTTCAACCTTCTATATTTAGTGAAACATGTTCAGATTCAGATGAATGTCAAAATATATAGATTTTTTTAAGCAATATAAAATAATTATATTTGCATATTGTTAGCATACTGTTATATATTTCTTACATACATGTATTCATTCATGTTCAATTGGTCCAAATTAAAACAGGACAGACATAATGTATTACTGGTATTATAATATGTTTGGCTGGTGCTAATGGACATGTCATTCCATTTAAATATCTAGTGTGCATTATTACATGCAATAGCATTTGTTTCCACTCCATTCTAACACACATGCAGTCACTACAATAAAGGCCATACTTTCTGTGCTCTCATAGTACAATATGTATTAATATTTTTTTCACTATGTTCTTTTCAGAGCCATATTTGGAAGAAATGATACCGATAACATCAAAAGACTGATAGATGATGACCAAGATGATAATGATGATGAAATAGTCAAACCAGTGAACAGTAACAATAAAAGACCAACAGATGTACTAACTGGGGTTAGTATCTTTGTGCTTTGAATAACTCATTGAGTCCTTATAGCAATCAACGTTTCCAGAAACTACAGTGTTGAAAATCACTTGTATTTACTACAGCGTCATCTGTCTTTACAGTTATGTGAGATGCAAATGTTTTGTTGCTCTTTGAGTCATGCACGTCCAGCAAATAAACACTGATTATTGTAACAGACTATTTAGGAATCATACACATCACCAACTTAGTTGAAGCTTCAGAATATTTTATTGTAATAGTAAAGGTTTTATGTTTGATGCTTTCTCTAATCAAATACTATAATTTCTATATATTTTCAGGGAACAGACAGTAGCAGTTTTTGTGCAACACAACCAAAGAAACTGAAAACATGGGAGAGAAGTATTGGAGGACTTTCTAAGAAATCAGCGTTGGCATCACTTGTAAAAGTCAGGACTAGCAAAACAAACACTGTAACAACAAACAAAGACAATAAAAAGGAAAACTCTGTTATTAATAAAGATGATAAAGTTGCAATGGAGGATAAAACTGATGGTATTCCATCATCCATGAATAATCAGAGCAAGACTGAACTCAAGCCAACAATTAATTCATTGAGTCTACTTGGAAACTACACTGACAGCGACACAGCAAGTGATAGTAACTGAATACCTGAATTCATTGTTATTAAGGTGAACTGAAAATGTGGATGTTTTATGCAGTACTTCATTTCCATGGTTTCTTGTGCATTATTACATGTATAGGAATTTATCCATCCACAGATGTGTATCTCTGATGGTTGACTCACACAATGATGTAAAGTGACAATCTAAACTGAAAATCTTGTATTGACTGTCATTCCGATAGAGGCATACTTACAATGTACCCAATACTGCCCGTTAGCTACATTGATATTTTTAATGTAACATGAGATCTTTTTAACATGGGAAACAGTCACAAATGTAAAAAAAAAATCACCATTATTCTGGATGTTTGAAGCATTTGTTGTGTGAAAAGTAGTTCCATGTTCATATTGTTCATCTAAATTTGGTGAACAATATAAAATAAAACCACATTATAAAAGTCAAGAGAATTCGATTTGTTTTATTGATATTCAGCTACTAGTATATATGTACCATTCAATGAGAGAGAACTCTTATACTAGGCAGATCTTTTTTTTTATATCAAGAATATAGATCACATGAAAACTGTGTATCCGAAACATAACAAGAAAGTGTTACCGTAGTGACAAATAAATATGAAAATGCTTACCAGATTAAACCATATTATTTTTAACAATATGTAGGTCAGAGGAGTTTTTCTAAAAAGCAATTTGGTTTAATCAGTAAGCATCCAAATTCCACTATTTTTTGATTGTCTATTTCATTAGTTTTTGATAAATTTTCTACTTACCCCATTCATCAGTGAAGTAAAAATAGTCCTGCATGTGTAAGTATGAGCCACTGATATTTCTCTTGTCTATCATCTACCTAGCTCACATTGTAGAGGGCCACTGATATTTCTCTTGTCTATCATCTACCTAGCTCACATTGTAGAGGGCCACTGATATTTCTCTTGTTTATCATCTACCTAGCTCACATTGTAGAGGGCCACTGATATTTCTCTTGTCTATCATCTACCTAGCTCACATTGTAGAGGGCCACTCAGTTTGGCTGATCAGAAGAAACATGGTTTTAGCCATGCCACTAGAAACAAATATTTGTTTTATAAGTAAGGAGAGGCGATGCCCCTGACCCATTTCCCATAGCAGGAGGGTAATGAAACTTGGCACAGTTATTAGTCTTTCTCTACATAGGAACCACCCACAGTTACGCATTTCTCCCATCTTTTGATGCAGCTCTGGCACAATTTTTGTAGAACACCCCAGGTTGGTTCTCCAACCATGTCGTAATTTCAGAAATCAAGGCTGCATCATCTGGGAAATGCTTTCCTTTAAAAAACAACTTCATGGCTGGGAAGAGATGAAAGTCAGAGGAGGCAAGGTCAGGAGAGTAAGGGGGATGTGGGAGGATTTCATAGCCACACGCCTGTGCTTCAGAGTTGGTGACATGTGAGTTGTGTATCGGAGCTTTGTCCTGCAGGAGGAGGATACCTTTGCTGATCTTACCCCGCCCCTTGATTTTGATAGCTTCTATTAATTTCATCAAAAGTGAAGCGTAATAGGCTCCTGTAATTGTGGTACCCTTTGCCAGGAAATCTGTCATCACTACTCTGTCCTGGTCCCAGAAGACTATGAGCATGACCTTGCCTTCTTTGGAGGTGGTGAGTCCAAGTGCTTCCACTGCATTGACTGGGGGGCTGTCTCTGGATCATAGTGATGGATCCAAGTTTTATCCTGTGTAAACAGTCTTTTGAAAAACTTTGATTCATCTTCTTGGCATATCTCCAAATTCATCCTGGAGCACTCAACGCGTTCTTGTGTCTGGAAAGGTGTGAGCAACCTGGGAATCCATCTGGCAGACGCCTTATGCATATGCAAATGGTCATGAATGATAGTACCTCTTAGGCTATTTGGCGTCGATTTTCCATAATCGCTGCTTCAACTTGTTAGACAGATGCCTCATCAATGGCAGAAGAGGGACGACCAGGTCTGGGAGCTGTTTCCACAGATTTCCGGCCATGTTTGGTTTCACGATGCCAGCGTTTTACAAGGTCATATGATGGGGCATCATCATCCATAAGTTTCTTGCATTTTATCAAAAGTCTCCTTTGGTGTGCGTCCTTTCAAATACAAAAAACGGATCACTGCACGACACTCAACTGGCTTCATTTCACACCTGACTCAGTTCAAACACCTGTAAATCAGAAACCACATAACCCATAGAGATGTAAATAATTACACATGAACATTTCATCTAGATCAGACAACTGGAAGTGGGTCAGAGGCATTACTTATTGAACGCCCCTCGTAGCATATTCACACCTGGTAATCATGAGAGAACAACTTTGGGTCTGAAACTAGCAAAAGAAAACTATCCAGTTCATGAGTAAAGAATACATAACAAAATACGATTTTGAAGGTAAGTGTTGGTTACTGAATAAAAAAGGCTTGGTTAGAAAAATAGTGATAAACCAAAGACAGATATAACATATAAACCCATAGTTTTGCCCAAGTCTTGTGAACTCTCCCTGTTCTAGCGCCCTCTGTAATTTGTCGACATTCAATAGTGTTTCAAACTCGTACCACTTAAAAACAATAACAGCTATGTGACTGAGAACTGTTCTTGTATTATTTCCACAAGTTTACAGATACAGGTAGTGTAAAAGAATATCTTTATGCTTAGTTTCATATATATAAATATTTTATAAATAAGATAATCTTAATTGTATCACAAATACAGACAACGTGAATCTAGCATACTATGTTTAGGTATGTACTAAATACTAAATGAATCCATTCTCAGTAATTGTAATAACATAAAACAATACTACTGATTTTCTAATTGACTAAATTTAAAAGTTGATATTTCAGTTTCTGTACATTCCGTAACACTGCTAACTTTTTGAATTTCGAAACAAATACTACCTCTAACTTGGATGAAGTACTTCAGAGTTATTTGTTCTGAAATTGTTAATGATGCGCCATTTCAGTATTTCTAGCTTGCATGCATCGGTACATGCTGCCTTGTGTGTACTACACCCGTCATATCAATCTTTATTGTGAACAATTATTATCACCACTGGTGGCGCTATCACACGAGCTCACAACTTTGGTGTAACTTCGGACTGGCTTTCGAGTGATACTTTGCCATGGATTATGCCATATGTGCACTTGTTGGATATTGTCATTGATACACTATGTTGCGTATCCTGCTACTCTTCTGGGATCTCCAATGAAATATATTTATGCTAACTGTGACATGTATGTTAATAATTTTTGGCATATCTTGGATTAGATTAAGATATAAGAAATTTAAGATATTTGTAGTAATTGCTGAAAACTCACAATGTCATCTTTTGTTTATTTTTGATATAATGACTAAATACTGAACAGAGATTACTCGTATGTCATTGATAAGGGAATGTTGCGCAGACATAGGGCCATGTTTTTTGTGCATATTATTTATCTCATTTCAGCATGTGTTTATAAAATCTCAAAAACTGTAAAGCAGATTTTGATCAAATTTGCTATATATTGGTGCTGAACTTCTGCTGGCTGACGATCCTAACCTCTAATGCCATTTCTTACCTATTGTTTTTTTATATAAAACAACAATAATTGCATATACTCTGTATTCACGTGGGAGCTTTGCAGAGTATTCGTCATACATTCGAATGCGACAATTAATCGCAAAAACTATTGGGGAGATACTGCACAGGGTACACTCATTCTAAATAGTATAAATGTATAGTAATTCGGTATTTATACTAATTTCTTAGAACTGAAGATGAGTAGTCATAGGGTTTGATTATTGGCTATAGTCCTAAAAGATTAGGCCTACTCATAATGTTTGAGGAAGTTGGTCATAAATCGCATAAATATTACTGTCTCATGGCACCATGAAATAACATTTTGTTGTGTGTTACAGTTACGTATTTTGAGAAACTTCGCTATTTTTAGAACAATTCTATAAAACACAATGTTTTATAATGTTTAAAACCCAGATTTTTGAACTAATCAGGACAACAAAAAGTACCAAATCATTTCCAATAAATGTTTTTTTTTTCTTCAGCCTATATGACCAGACTACAAATATGCCATAGGAACCTATGGTAAAAAAGTGATACTGACAAAACGTCCTCTTTCCACTAAAATACAACCATCATTTTCTCAAAAAATAGGCTGGCGATCCCCACATCCACCACCACCACCATTGTGTTTCAATTTGTAAGTACTGTAAGTGTCAGAAACTTAGCTTTCAATTTTACGATTATCTGACCGGTAATTATGTTCACTGTTTACCTGCCTATTAAACGGTTATGGAGTAATAGACCCGCCGTGTGTATATCAATATATCAGTCTTAGCATGTATAATATCACAGTATTCATTGAAAGTAACTTTTCGACCATTTAAATGTTTCTTGATGTCCAAATACTAGAAAACTCTCAGAACAAATTTCAGGACTGACGAAACCATGGCGCCATCTGAGAGTCAAATTACGCAACTCGTTCTAAACAAAACTACTCTTATATTTCTCCGTAAAGGTTAAAGCAAAATAATTCCTATACGTGTAATATTTGTTAATGTATCAATAATTACAGGGGTATTGTTAAACAATTTTAGTAGGGTTAGTACAAATTATAGCAAAACAGATTTCATTGATATTATCATATGTAATTGACAACTCGTTCATTAGTTTATGTTATGACAACAACTGTAGTAACATCTACGTTTGTGTCGTCGAATTGTAAACGTTGGCAACAGACTGAGTAAATGTTGCCATTGCGATTACACTACATAAAAAACAATAACAGACAGATTATGTTCCTATTGTAATGAAGTTGAAGAACCAAAATGCAAATTTCATGAATTAGAATGAAGGAAATCAATTGAAATATATACTACAATCAAAACATAAAACTACGATTACAGCTCCCAATGTGTGAACAAATAACAGTGAACGAATGTGCACTTCATCATCTGGTTTGTTTTTATTTCTTGTTTTTGTCTACTCAATCTATTGACTGACTCGATTTTACTATTAACTTTATATTTCATTTTAAACTCGAAATTAGAAATGTAAAAGTATCTACACGTGTGAAATAAAGTTTGTACCTATTTGTGTGAGTGAAACACAAAAACAGGAAACAAATTTGTGTTTTGGTTGTCATGGCGACATATGTTTGAGCGTTAACGTTCCTTCCTGTTTTATCACTGCAGAGTGAATCAAAACTGAAGTCCTCAGACTAATTTGATTAAACGAGATATTTTTCAAGTTGTAGAGGAACATTTTGTTTGTCGTTACATTAAAGATTAATATTGTGTCATGATAATAATATCAATTATGTAGATTGCAGAAATATTTCTATAAGTTTGTTTATATGATGACAATTTTCTTATAAGAACCAGCAATTGACACAGAACGCTAGTACAATGGAGCTTGCGTAATACAGTAGTACCCGGGAAGTCGTCGTAGTGTACGCGTGTATTGTAATGACATATTTGATTCTCTGGAGATAGCCTAGGTGCTTTATTTTTTTTTTCTTTTCAATGAAACAGACAAACGATGGACAATTCCAGCTCCGGATAATCCGTTACACATTACAATAACATTTCCCGGCGTAACCATTGGCAACGCACATAAGCATTCAACAGGTGCTTGCCACTGAACCGCGGATGGTTTGGACAACGCGTTCATTGCTTTCCAGTTTAATGTTATTCACAGACATTCGTGCTTTAGTTAACCACATTTCATCAATATTGATTCGACTCTTGAGTTTATTGTTTACACAAAGATTGGTAATTATGTCAAATAATAAAAAAAGTAGTCTGGACGTTTTGTGATTGATTGGTTTTCGCAGCAGCTGATTTGCATGCATTACCATATCGTCGCGCATGACCCCTGTATCTACGGTGCGGTAACGAAGGATCAAATCACAGTTTTTGGTGATCACTACGAGTGATGTTTTTGCTCTATTTTTCATGAATATTCTCCTAATTTTGAACACATTATGGGCTAAATCTAATAGTCGAGTAACCATGACAACTATATGCCGCCCAAAAAGAAGACCTTTTTGAGGATATTTTGCGAGTCTGTATGTTGTACCGTGTTTGCAGTGGGCCCTGTCTGTGCGTGATCAACACAACAACCGCGACTGAACTGACCGGTGTCAAAGCTATTGTGAACGCAAAGTGGATATAACCGGGTGTTTTTATGTCGTGACGATATTTTACCGTCCAAATGGAACTTGCCCGTAGAATGATGTCGGAGCAGTTACAGGAGAAATTTAACTCAGACGGCGATCCCAATAAGGCGATCTTTCCGTCACTTCCACGACATATCCCAAATATTCAACACCTTTACAGTCCTTCGCCGACCAAATCACACGATTCAGTGTTATCTCTGAATAAAGCACACACTCTTCCGGACTTGGAGAAATTACCACAACTAGTAGAGCTGGCAAGCTCTGCCAGGAATGGCTACCGACGAGAACACACGACGCTACACACAGTCAGGACGTCAAGAATTCCCCCTAAGGTAAGATAAATCCACGCAAACCAAAATGGCCCCTGTCCATCGATCGTTTAAGGGTCGTTTATTATTTTGGCTTTTTACAGCACTTTGTTCTGAATTGAACGACTTAAAAGCTTACAGTGTACCCCATACTTTTCAAATCAAACGCTACGTCCCCTTGCAGTCTATATTCTTAATTTTAAAGACTGTAGTGTACGTCCTTGGATACACCTGTAGCGCTGTCCTTGTCTTAGAGAATACAGCCCGACTCAGACTAGACGAGCGTGGTCACGGCGGTAAAGGGACGATCTCCTACATTCACTTTGGTAACAATGATCAATGCTGTCACTACATTGTGTTCTAACACAGCATGTATTTTATTATTTGTGACACAGATACCACTGTTTTGTCGTCTCTTGTCCACCTTACTGAATAATAAACCATTGAACTTGAAGTATATTCTCTACCGACAATAGACTTTAAGTTAGATTACTGAGAGAACCATGTTTTTGTTGTGGTGTTGTTTACAACCATTGTCAAATGTCATTGAGTAAAAAAAACAAGTGATTCCATATTACATTTAACTTACTTCACAGCTTTTCAAAAATTCAAACTTACTGCAGAATCAGTTGAAAATAAATAAACACCACTTCTCTGAATAAAATATGAAAAAGACCATTGCTAAATATTGCTTGAAGCAAAATCATGTTTTCCAGTTGTTAGCTTCTTTATGTTCAGCATGTAGACCCTAAAATAGCTAGCTTGGCTAATTCTGCTGTTTGTTGGTCTAAACAAAGGTTGCATTCTGAGTCAAATATTGATTCCTGAATTACTGACAGACATGATGTAATTCTCTTTGTACATGCATAAACCTAGCAACGGGTAAGGGTGGGACAAAATATAAACGTTCAAAAATGGACAGGCAACCTCTGAAGAAGACAGTGGCATATTTGAGACAATTATTAAAAGGTTGTAGAGTGAGTGTGGGTTTGTACAAAAAGGAACAGATAGAAGAACTATATACTGTAAAGGGGTTAATTATTCACTGGGTTTTAATTATGCTTATTTCGCTGACTGGAAAATGTGCTAATTTAGAACCCAGTGAATATGTAATATTTTGCATATAACACATTATCTAAATGATAAAACTGTGAATTTAAAACCAACTGAATATGCCTGAAATGGTAAATCAGCGAAATTTAAACCCAGTGTAAATTAGTCATTTTACAGTATATCATATGTAAGACCGCTGAGAAACAAGGATAACCAGATGAAAAGGATGAGAAAATCATCTGAAATTGAGAAGGTGTGTGTTGCTGAGTATGATTGTGAAAGTTTTTCAACCCGAAAAATAAAAATATAAAAATATTTAGCATGAGCCACAAATAATGTGCATATTAATTTTTCTTACTTTGGCATAATAATTTGCATATTCATTTTTCTTACTTTGGCATAATAATTTGCATATTCATTTTTCTTACTTTGGCATAATAATTTGCATATTCATTTTTCTTACTTTGGCATAATAATTTGCATATTCATTTTTCTTACTTTGGCATAATAATTTGCATATTCATTTTTCTTACTTTGGCATAATAATTTGCATATTCATTTTTCTTACTTTGGCATAATAATGTGCATATTCATTTTTCTTACTTTGGCATAATAATTTGCATATTCATTTTTCTTACTTTGGCATAATAATTTGCATATTCATTTTTCTTACTTTGGCATAATAATTTGCATATTCATTTTTCTTACTTTGGCATAATAATTTGCATATTCATTTTTCTTACTTTGGCATAATAATGTGCATATTCATTTTTCTTACTTTGGCATAATAATTTGCATATTCATTTTTCTTACTTTGGCATAATAATTTGCATATTCATTTTTCTTACTTTGGCATAATAATTTGCATATTCATTTTTCTTACTTTGGCATAATAATGTGCATATTCATTTTTCTTACTTTGGCATAATAATTTGCATATTCATTTTTCTTACTTTGGCATAATAATTTGCATATTCATTTTTCTTACTTTGGCATAATAATTTGCATATTCATTTTTCTTACTTTGGCATAATAATTTGCATATTCATTTTTCTTACTTTGGCATAATAATGTGCATATTCATTTTTCTTACTTTGGCATAATAATTTGCATATTCATTTTTCTTACTTTGGCATAATAATTTGCATATTCATTTTTCTTACTTTGGCATAATAATTTGCATATTCATTTTTCTTACTTTGGCATAATAATGTGCATATTCATTTTTCTTACTTTGGCATAATAATTTGCATATTCATTTTTCTTACTTTGGCATAATAATTTGCATATTCATTTTTCTTACTTTGGCATAATAATTTGCATATTCATTTTTCTTACTTTGGCATAATAATTTGCATATTCATTTTTCTTACTTTGGCATAATAATTTGCATATTTTCCAAGACTGCATACGAGTTAGTTGACACTTTTATTTGAGGGGATTTGTTACACTATGAGTTGGAAACACAGACAAGCAGTGTATTGCGACTCATGCAAGTTTGAATCATTCAATATGTTCTACATTTGTACCTTCACTTTCCTGGGCACGGTCTACTACCTTTTTTATGGAATAAAAGTCCCTGTAGATCAGATACTTTAAAGTACATTTTAAAGTAAAATTGTTGTAGATATTTTTCTGAGGCAAGAAATATTTTATTGCACTTTTATAGAAACTAATTTTGAACTAATACTTGATCTGAAATGTTTTTCTGTATTCATGTAGTTTTTCTGTGTTTAAGAAGACATCAAAGCTAACATAATAGTTACTTTAACCGTATACTCCATTGAAGATAGTCTATCCTTTAACAAAGTATTCACTTTCATTGATCCGAAATATTGGCCTTTTTCTGTGGGTCACCAGATTTGAATATTGTCTTGCTGGTACAGTGTACTATTGTAACTTTTTTACTTCATTATGCCATACAGACATGTGTGGCATTTACCAATATGGAACGTATATTGCTCTCTCCTATTTTTAAGCAATTGTGAATTATTCTGAAATATAATTTTAATAAATGAGTTTAATAATTTTAATTTGGTGAGGATTAAATGAAAATTAACACATTATCTACTGGGGCTTTTTATAACAGTAAATATCAGCAATCTGTGACTTTCTATGGAGGCTTTCACCAGTTGATGTGTTATGGCCAGGTAATCACAGATATAATGTTTGTTCATAATTGTAAAACCTAATAATGATAATAAAATTAATAATACAGGCAACTTATATTGTGCCTATTCTCATAAATGTAGTTCTAGATGCATAACATAAAGAGTAAATAACTGTTAAATAAAAAATAAAGTACAAAAAATAATATTTAAAAAAAAAAAAGCTGCATATTAAAATATATTTGACTTTATATAAATGTTTAAAAATGTAGGTCTTTGGTAAATATTTAGAAAGACTTTGGATTTCCATTGTCTAAATATTAACTCATTCCAAGTATTGGAAACATAGTAATTAGTGAATTTTGTGAATAAAGGCTGTACTGGCAAATGAGTATTCAGTTTTGGATTCATATAGTCCTTTGGGATAGTGCCATCTTGTGAGAGTTATGTCGGCCATGTCAAGTTTGTGTTTGATGGTCATATGCAGTCAAGAAACATAAGATATAAGTAATAATAATACAAATTTAGTTAAGTGATGTTCACTGCACCACACACTGCTGTACCAAACATGAATACAAATCATATTAAGAGAAAAATTAACAGCATTATAAAAAAAATAGACTAAAACGTTTTCAAAACACTTTAAAAATAACATTACCATTTAAATGAATAACTGTCTTCTAAACAAATGACTTTTCAGACTTCTCTTAAGAACATTGATATTGATTGATTGACGAATGGCGAGTGAGAGTCAAAGCTAGCTAAAAATTACTTTGGGGTCATGGAAGTGGAACTCCCCACAAAACCAAAAATTGTCCATGGAATCAGTTATCTGTCTGGTGTCCTGTGGACTTGCTGCTACCCTGATCTAATATTTATTTACTAACACAACACATACCGGTACATAAAATGCATAGTAAATACCACAGCTATTGTATCATTGAGTGATGGAACCAGTGTTTTCATTGTATTTACACCTATAATAAGTCCTTTACCTAACATGCCATACACATTTGCACATTGTGTCGCGCTTACATTTATCTCATTAAAAATTGTGCTATCATTTGAAGAAATGATCTGACATACAATGGTGATCATAAAAGTTAAAATGTATGAAGCAAAAAAGCAGCGCAATCATGATGGAATGGCAATAAATGCAGACTGAAATACAATAAAAAACAACGACAATATGATAAATGTGAAAATTATGAAACTTTACGAAAAAATCGCAAAACGCTTACAAGTCATTTACAAGAAAAATCGCAACATCCACATCAAATAACAAACGGAAAAAATACCATTTATACTTGAACAAAATTAAGACTATTAAAGTTTTAGCAATAATTGAAAAAATACCATTTATACTTGAACAAAATTAAGACTATTAAAGTTTTAGCAATAATTAAAGAGACATCAATTTGTGGAAGATAACACAAAATAAAAATTCTATTTACAGTTGTTACAACAAGAATGTGTAACTATGTTCTGTGGAATCCCAGAATTACTATACAATGGCAGTTTACATTACTTACAAAGCATATATCATGACAATATTGCCTAGCTATGGGGTCATAGTATGCTTCTAATGACACCCTTACTTTCAAAGCTTTCATTTTTAGACATGCTTAATTGGTTGTTTGATACTCCAAATGATATTCTATTAGAATGAATTATAACATTAATCTCTACAGAGTTTTTATTGCATCAACATAAATGCAGCAATCTCATGCTGGACAGCACTGTCTGGCACCCATTAATAACAACCAGCATGCATTGCTGCCATCTAGCACCATTGATTGTTACATTGTATGTTGTCATAATGCAACAATCACACTGACAGACAGACAGTCCAACTATCAAATACATGTTTGGATGGTTAATCAAAGCTTGGGTCATATCACCAATGAATCACTTAAAACAAAAAAGCAATGGCAAGAGTATAGATCCCCAGTGACAATCAAAACTCACCGGAACACATCAACTGCTGATAGAAATGGCATGTACACGTATTTAGAAAACGGTTGCAATTTCCTGTCAATCAAGTCAAATCAATTCAACATGAGTGAATAAAAATATGAGAATCATGCTCCATCATTTTATAAATGTCTAGTGATAATGAACATTGTATGTGTTTACAGCAACATAGTACATGTTTACAGCAACATAGTACATGTTCACATCAACATAGTACATGTTCACATCAACATAGTACATGTTCACAGCAACATAGTACATGTTCACATCAACATAGTACATGTTCACATCAACATATTACATGCTCACAGCAGCATAGTACATGTTCACATCAACATAGTACATGTTCACATCAACATAGTGCATGTTTACATCAACATAGTATATGTTTACAGAAACATAGTACATGTTCACATCAACATAGTATATGTTTACAGCAACATAGTATATGTTTACAGAAACATAGTACATGTTCACACCAACATAGTACATGTTCACATCAACATAGTAAATGTTCACATCAATATAGTGCATGTTCACATCAACATAGTATGTTTACAGCAACATAGTACATGTTCACATCAACATAGTACATGTTCACATCATCATAGTATATGTTTACAGAAACATAGTACATGTTCACATCAACATAGTACATGTTCACATCAACATAGTAAATGTTCACATCAATATAGTGCATGTTCACATCAACATAGTATATGTTCACATCAACATAGTATATGTTTACAGCAACATAGTACATGTTCACATCAACATAGTATATGTTTACAGAAACATAGTACATGCTCACATCAACATAGTATATGTTTACAGAAACATAGTACATGTTCACATCAACATAGTTCATGTTCACATCAACATAGTACATGTTCACATCAACATAGTATATGTTCACATCAACATAATATATGTTTACAGAAACATAGTACATGTTCACATCAACATAGTACATGTTCACAGCAACATAGTACATGTTCACATCAACAAGGTACATGTTCACATCAACATAGTACATGCTCACAGCAACATAGTACATGTTTACATCAACATAGTACATGTTCACATCAACATAGTGCATGTTCACATCAACATAGTATATGTTTACAGCAACATAGTATATGTTTACAGCAACATAGTACATGTTCACATCAACATAGTACATGTTCACATCATCATAGTATATGTTTACAGAAACATAGTACATGTCACATCAACATAGTATATGTTTTCAGAAACATAGTACATGTTCACACCAACATAGTATATGTTCACATCAACATAGTATATGTTCACATCAACATAGTACATGTTCACATCAACATAGTATATATTTACAGCAACATAGTACATGTTCACATCAACATAGTATATGTTCACATCAACATAGTACATGTTCACATCAACATAGTATATATTTACAGCAACTTAGTACATGTTCACATCAACATAGTATGTTTACAGAAACATAGTACATGTTCACACCAACATAGTACATGTTCACATCAACATAGTACATGTTCACATCAACATAGTACATGTTCACATCAACATAGTACATGTTCACATCAACATAGTACATGTTCACATCAACATAGTATATGTTTACAGCAACATAGTACATGTTCACATCAACATAGTACATGTTCACATCAACATAGTACATGTTCACATCAACATAGTATATGTTTACAGAAACATAGTACATGTTCACACCAACGTAGTACATGTTCACATCAACATAGTACATGTTCACATCAACATAGTATATGTTTAGAGCAACATAGTACATGTTCACATCAACATAGTATGTGTTTACAGCAACATAGTACATGTTCACACCAACATAGTATATGTTTACAGAAACATAGTACATGTTCACACCAACATAGTACATGTTCACATCAACATAGTACATGTTTACACCAACATAGTATATGTTTACAGCAACATAGTACATGTTCACATCAACATAGTACATGTTCACATCAACATAGTATATGTTCACATCAACATAGTATGTGTTTACATCAGTATTGTACATGTTCACATCAACATTCACTTTGTTCTTTGTGTTCAAGGCAATGTCTTCTTTGGCTTACTTTTCCCATGATGCAGTGCCTTAAGATATTTATAATGTATTCATTTCTTCACAGGTTTCCTCACAGTACACAAGGAAACTTAAAGACAACTTGACCAGTGCAGTGTCTCCTGGTTTAAATGAATATAATGATCTGATAGAGGGTGATCTACTCAACCAGTTTAATCCCAATCCTATGCCATATCAAGCAAGAAACTTTAGGTCAGTTTGAAATATTTGTATTTAAATTCAAAACACAGCAGCCAAATATGGCCAATAACAATGGTGTGTTAATAACTATTATTATACATCTGTCACTGTAACGCCATAAGTTACAGTGTGCCGTAATTTTACGGTATTTTACAGGGTATTTTCATCCTACCATATTTGGAAATGCGAATTCCAAATATGGAATGATTATGCACGTAAGCTTCCTCTAACAATAAAAAACAACAGGGTTTGACCAGACTCCACAGAAAGAAGTTCGCTGATTCTGTTCTAAACTTTTTGGATTTCGGCATTCCCATGGTGTATCCTTGGATGGAAAAGATGTATAATAATAAGGTTATTACGAGAATACCTCAAAGTATGCACTCAGACAGTACACCATGCATCGACCTCTGCTGTGCCGCGGTCAATACTTCAGCTATACTGTCTTCGTGTATACTTTGAGGTATTCTCGTAATAACCTCATATTATGTTGTGTCCTGCCTGTTGTTATGGTAATAGGGGTAAAACTGATTCAGACATTCTCTAAAAATTGACTAAACATACTAACAACTTATATATAATCTGAAAGCATAGATATAGGTGAATATGGTAGTGTATATTCCATACTAATGTTTGTTTAAGGGATTACCTGATGGCCAGTATCGCATTATGCTTTATTTACTATTCTGTCTATTGAAAATACAGTGCGAATGACCTGTGAATTGTACAAGACGTTGGTATAAACACTGTAGTCTGTATTTGCCTATATCTACCTGTGAATTGTACAAGACGTTGGTATAAACACTGTAGTCTGTATTTGCCTATATCTAAGTTAATAAGGTTATTGTAGTATCATGCATAGTAACATGTGCAGCCTGTTAATAAGATGCTAAGCTGGCTGTGTTTGTGATTCTCAAACAGATGAATCAATTTGTGTGTGATATTGCATAAAACAAACCAAATATAAGGTTGAACAGTTCTGGCTATTTTTATCTGAAAAATCACATACAAACATTTTTTGCAAGAAGAAAAAATGCAAAAAAACTTAAAACAAAATTTGGAAAAAATGGAAAACAGATTTTAGACAATAACAACAAAAAAATCACAGGATTAGGACATGTACGTGTATTAGTAAACCAAATATTCACCAACACAAATATGGAAAACAATCCAATTTATTTTTCCATTATTATTTCTGCTTTTATTTGCTTGTCAGTTTTCCTTTTTTTTTATTCTCATCTTGTTTGTTTTTCTTTCTTCACATCTGTATTGCATTTTATTCAAAATTCACAATAGGGATATGAACACAATAAAGATTATTATAACAAATATGTACATGTAATGAGAATACATGTTTCGCACACTAACAAGACAGAAAATTTCTTTCTTCTTGTGCATTTATTCAAATTTGTGAAATATAATTAAAATATAGGACTCCACACAGTTGTATGGTAATGTATTAAATAATGGGCTTCACTATGTCTAGACTCTTCCCATTTTCCATTTGTTAACATAATAATGGGCAGTGCAACACCATTTATTCTCTAATAAAAAAAAAAGGTGTAGGAATAGACAAACACAACATAATAAAATAATTGAGTTGCTACAAACTAAACCACATGAGCCATTGGGTAGTTTGATAAAGGCTAACATGGATCTCTTAACCCCTCTAGCTGTGGGGTAGTTTGACAATAGGCGCTAATTACTTAACCCCCCTGGCTGTGGGGTAGTTTGACAATAGGTGCTAATTTCTTAACCCCTCTAGCTGTGGGGTAGTTTGACAATAGGTGCTAATCTCTTAACCCCTCTGGCTGTGGGGTAGTTTGACAATAGGTGCTAATTTCTTAACCCTTCTAGCTGTGGGGTAGTTTGACAATAGGTGCTAATTTCTTAACCCCTCTAGCTGTGGGGTAGTTTGACAATAGGTGCTAATCTCTTAACCCTTCTGGCTGTGGGATAGTTTGACAATAGGCGCTAATTTCTTAACCCCTCTAGCTGTGGGTAGTTTGACCATAGGTGCTAATTTCTTAACCCCTCTAGCTGTGGGGTAGTTTGACAATAGGTGCTAATCTCTTAACCCTTCTGGCTGTGGGGTAGTTTGACAATAGGCGCTAATTTCTTAACCCCTCTAGCTGTGGGGTAGATTGACAATAGGTGCTAATTTCTTAACCTCTCTAGCTGTGGGGTGGTTTGACAATAGGTGCTAATTTCTTAACCTCTCTAGCTGTGGGGTAGTTTGACAATAGGTGCTAATCTCTTAACCCTTCTGGCTGTGGGGTAGTTTGACAATAGGCGCTAATTTCTTAACCCCTCTAGCTGTGGGTAGTTTGACCATAGGTGCTAATTTCTTAACCCCTCTGGCTGTGGGGTAGTTTGACAATAGGTGCTAATTTCTTAACCTCTCTAGCTGTGGGGTAGATTGACAATAGGCGCTAATTTCTTAACCCCTCTAGCTGTGGGGTAGTTTGACAATAGGTGCTAATTTCTTAACCCCTCTAGCTGTGGGGTAGTTTGACAATAGGTGCTAATTTCTTAACCCCTCTAGCTGTGGGGTAGTTTGACAATAGGTGCTAATTTCTTAACCCCTCTAGCTGTGGGGTAGTTTGACAATAGGTGCTAATTTCTTAACCCCTCTAGCTGTGGGGTAGTTTGACAATAGGTGCTAATTTCTTAACCCCTCTAGCTGTGGGGTAGTTTGACAATAGGTGCTAATTTCTTAACCCCTCTAGCTGTGGGATAGTTTGACAATAGGTGCTAATTTCTTAACCCCTCTATCTGTGGCGTAGTTTGACAATAGGCGCTAATTTCTTAACCCCTCTAGCTGTGGGGTAGTTTGACAATAGGCGCTAATTACTTAACCCCTCTAGCTGTGGGGTAGTTTGACAATAGGTGCTAATTTCTTAACCCCTCTAGCTGTGGGATAGTTTGACAATAGGTGCTAATTTCTTAACCCCTCTAGCTGTGGGGTAGTTTGACAATAGGCGCTAATTTCTTAACCCCTCTAGCTGTGGGGTAGTTTGACAATAGGTGCTAATTTCTTAACCCCTCTAGCTGTCGGATAGTTTGACAATAGGCGCTAATTTCTTAACCCCTCTAGCTCTGGCGTAGTTTGACAATAGGCGCTAATTTCTTAACCTCTCTAGCTGTGGGGTAGTTTGACAATAGGCGCTAATTTCTTTACCCCTCTAGCTGTGGGGTAGTTTGACAATAGGTGCTAAACTCTTAACCCCTCTAGCTGTGGGGTAGTTTGACAATAGGTGCTAATTTCTTAACCCCTCTAGCTGTGGGGTAGTTTGACAATAGGTGCTAATTTCTTTACCCCTCTAGCTGTGGGGTAGATTGACAAGTACTGTAGGTGCTAATTTCTTAACCCCTCTAGCTGTGGGGTAGTTTGACAATAGGTGCTAATTTCTTTACCCCTCTAGCTGTGGGGTAGATTGACAATAGGTGCTAATCTCTTAACCCCTCTGGCTGTGGGGTAGTTTGACAATAGGTGCTAATTTCTTTACCCCTCTGGCTGTGGGGTAGTTTGACAATAGGTGCTAATTTCTTAACCCCTCTAGCTGTCGGATAGTTTGACAATAGGCGCTAATTCCTTAACCCCTCTAGCTCTGGCGTAGTTTGACAATAGGCGCTAATTTCTTAACCTCTCTAGCTGTGGGGTAGTTTGACAATAGGCGCTAATTTCTTTACCCCTCTAGCTGTGGGGTAGTTTGACAATAGGTGCTAAACTCTTAACCCCTCTAGCTGTGGGGTAGTTTGACAATAGGTGCTAATTTCTTAACCCCTCTAGCTGTGGGGTAGTTTGACAATAGGTGCTAATTTCTTTACCCCTCTAGCTGTGGGGTAGATTGACAAGTACTGTAGGTGCTAATTTCTTAACCCCTCTAGCTGTGGGGTAGTTTGACAATAGGTGCTAATTTCTTTACCCCTCTAGCTGTGGGGTAGATTGACAATAGGTGCTAATCTCTTAACCCCTCTGGCTGTGGGGTAGTTTGACAATAGGTGCTAATTTCTTTACCCCTCTGGCTGTGGGGTAGTTTGACAATAGGTGCTAATTTCTTAACCTCTCTAGCTGTGGGTTAGTTTGACAATAGGTGCTAATTTCTTAACCTCTCTAGCTGTGGGGTAGTTTGACAATAGGCGCTAATTTCTTAACCTCTCTAGCTGTGGGGTAGTTTGACAATAGGTGCTAATTTCTTAACCCCTCTAGCTGTGGGGTAGTTTGACAATAGGTGCTAATTTCTTAACCTCTCTAGCTGTGGGGTAGTTTGACAATAGGTGCTAATTTCTTAACCCCTCTAGCTGTGGGGTAGTTTGACAATAGGTGCTAATTTCTTAACCTCTCTAGCTGTGGGGTAGTTTGACAATAGGCGCTAATTTCTTAACCTCTCTAGCTGTGGGGTAGTTTGACAATAGGTGCTAATTTCTTAACCCCTCTAGCTGTGGGGTAGTTTGACAATAGGTGTTAATTTCTTAACCTCTCTAGCTGTGGGGTAGTTTGACAATAGGTGCTAATTTCTTAACCCCTCTAGCTTTGGCGTAGTTTGACAATAGGTGCTAATTTCTTAACCCCTCTAGCTTTGGCGTAGTTTGACAATAGGTGCTAATTTCTTAACCCCTCTGGCTGTGGGGTAGTTTGACAATAGGTGCTAATTTCTTAACCTCTCTAGCTGTGGGGTAGTTTGACAATAGGTGCTAATTTCTTAACCCCTCTAGCTGTGGGGTAGTTTGACAATAGGTGTTAATTTCTTAACCCCTCTAGCTGTGGCGTAGATTGACAATAGGTGCTAATTTCTTAACCCCTCTAGCTGTGGCATAGTTTGACAATAGGTGCTAATTTCTTAACCCCTCTAGCTGTGGGGTAGTTTGACAATAGGCGCTAATTTCTTAACCCCTCTATCTGTGGCGTACTTTGACAATAGGCGCTAATTTCTTAACCCCTCTAGCTGTGGGGTGGTTTGACAATAGGTGCTAATTTCTTAACCCCTCTAGCTGTGGCGTAGTTTGACAATAGGTGCTAATTTCTTAACCCCTCTAGCTGTGGGGTAGATTGACAATAGGTGCTAATTTCTTTACCTCTCTAGCTGTGGGGTGGATTGACAATAGGTGCTAATTTCTTAACCCCTCTAGCTGTGGGGTAGTTTGACAATAGGTGCTAATTTCTCAACCCCTCTAGGTATAGGGTTGATTGACAATAGGTGCTAATTTCTTAACCCCTCTAGCTGTGGCATAGTTTGACAATAGGCGCTAATTTCTTAACCCCACTAGCTGTGGGATAGATTGACAATAGGTGCTAATTTCTTAACCCCTCTAGCTGTGGGGTAGTTTGACAATAGGTGCTAATTTCTCAACCCCTCTAGGTATAGGGTTGATTGACAATAGGTGCTAATTTCTTAACCCCTCTAGCTGTGGCGTAGTTTGACAATAGGTGCTAATTTCTTAACCCCACTAGCTGTAGGGTAGTTTGACAATAAGTGCTAATTTCTAAACCTTTCTAGCTATGGGGTAGATTGACAATAGGCGCTAATTTCTTAACCCCTCTAGCTGTGGGGTAGTTTGACAATAGGTGCTAATTTCTTAACCCCTCTAGCTTTGGCGTAGTTTGACAATAGGTGCTAATTTCTTAACCCCTCTAGCTGTGGGGTAGATTGACAATAGGTGCTAATTTCTTTACCTCTCTAGCTGTGGGGTAGATTGACAATAGGTGCTAATTTCTTAACCCCTCTAGCTGTGGGGTAGTTTGACAATAGGTGCTAATTTCTTAACCCCTCTAGCTGTGGGGTAGTTTGACAATAGGTGCTAATTTCTAAACCTTTCTAGGTATGGGGTCGATTGACAATAGGTGCTAATTTCTTAACCCCCTAGCTTTGGCATGATTTGGCAATAGGTGCTAAACTCTTAACCCCTCTAGCTGTGGGGTAGTTTGACAATAGGTGCTAATTTCTTAACCCCTCTAGCTGTGGGGTAGTTTGACAATAGGTGCTAATCTCTTAACCCTTCTGGCTGTGGGGTAGTTTGACAATAGGCGCTAATTTCTTAACCCCTCTAGCTGTGGGTAGTTTGACCATAGGTGCTAATTTCTTTACCCCTCTAGCTGTGGGGTAGATTGACAATAGGTGCTAATCTCTTAACCCCTCTGGCTGTGGGGTAGTTTGACAATAGGTGCTAATTTCTTTACCCCTCTAGCTGTGGGATAGATTGACAATAGGTGCTAATTTCTTAACCCCTCTAGCTGTGGGGTAGATTGACAATAGGCGCTATTTTCTTAACTTCTCTAGCTGTGGGGTAGTTTGACAATAGGCGCTAATTTCTTTACCCCTCTAGCTGTGGGGTAGTTTGACAACAGGTGCTAAACTCTTAACCCCTCTAGCTGTGGGGTAGATTGACAATAGGCGCTAATTTCTTAACCCCTCTAGCTGTCGGATAGTTTGACAATAGGTGCTAATTTCTTAACCCCTCTAGCTGTGGGGTAGTTTGACAATAGGTGCTAATTTCTTAACCCCTCTAGCTGCGGGGTAGTTTGACAGTAGGTGCTAATTTCTTAACCCCTCTAGCTTTGGCGTGGTTTGACAATAGGTGCTAATTTCTTAACCTCTCTAGCTGTGGCGTAGATTGACAATAGGTGCTAATTTCTTAACCCCTCTAGCTGTGGGGTAGATTGACAATAGGTGCTAATTTCTTAACCCCTCTAGCTTTGGCATAGTTTGACAATAGGTGCTAATTTCTTAACCCCTCTAGCTTTGGCGTAGTTTGACAATAGGTGCTAATTTCTTAACTCCTCTAGCTGTGGCGTAGTTTGACAATAGGTGCTATTTTCTTAACCCCTCTAGCTGTGGGATAGATTGACAATAGGTGCTAATTTCTTAACCCCTCTAGCTGTGGGGTAGTTTGACAATAGGTGCTAATTTCTTAACCCCTCTATCTGTGGGGTAGTTTGACAATAAGTTCTAATTTCTTAACCCCTCTAGCTGTGAGGTAGTTTGACAATAGGTGCTAATTTCTTAACCCCTCTAGCTGTGGGGTAGATTGACAATAGGTGCTAATTTCTTTACCCCTCTAGCTTTGGCATAGTTTGACAATAGGTGCTAATTTCTTAACCCCTCTAGCTGTGAGGTAGTTTGACAATAGGTGCTAATTTCTTAACCCCTCTAGCTGTGGGGTAGTTTGACAATAGGTGCTAATTTCTTAACCCCTCTAGCTGTGGGGTAGTTTGACAATAGGTGCTAATTTCTTTACCCCTCTAGCTTTGGCATAGTTTGACAATAGGTGCTAATTTCTTAACCCCTCTAGCTGTGAGGTAGTTTGACAATAGGTGCTAATTTCTTAACCCCTCTAGCTGTGGGGTAGTTTGACAATAGGTGCTAATTTCTTAACCCCTCTAGCTGTGAGGTAGTTTGACAATAGGTGCTAATTTCTTAACCCCTCTAGCTGTGGGGTAGTTTGACAATAGGTGCTAATTTCTTAACCCCTCTAGCTGTGGGGTAGTTTGACAATAGGTGCTAATTTCTTAACCCCTCTAGCTGTGGGGTAGTTTGACAATAGGTGCTAATTTCTTAACCTCTCTAGCTGTGGGGTAGTTTGACAATAGGCGCTAATTTCTTAACCCCTCTAGCTGTGGCGTAGATTGACAATAGGCGCTAATTTCTTTACCCCTCTAGCTGTGGGGTAGTTTGACAATAGGTGCTAATTTCTTTACCCCTCTAGCTGTGGGGTAGATTGACAATAGGTGCTAATTTCTTTACCCCTCTTGCTGTGGGGTAGATTGACAATAGGTGCTAATTTCTTTACCCCTCTAGCTTTGGCATAGTTTGACAATAGGTGCTAATTTCTTTACCCCTCTAGCTTTGGCATAGTTTGACAATAGGTGCTAATTTCTTAACCCCTCTAGCTGTGGCGTAGTTTGACAATAGGTGCTAATTTCTTAACCCCTCTAGCTGTGGCGTAGTTTGACAATAGGTGCTAATTTCTTAACCCCTCTAGCTGTGAGGTAGTTTGACAATAGGTGCTAATTAGTCCCCGTTCGGACGCAGTCCGAAAACGGGGACTTATGTTTTGCCCTGTGTGCGTCCGTGCTTCCGTGCGTCCGTGCGTCCGTGCGTCCGTGATCACCTGTATCTCGAACATGCATGGACCGATTGAGTTCAAACTTCACTCATACATCACACATTATATGGGACATATGCACATGCATTTTTTTCATGATCCGATTAACGATAGCCGAATAGCGGCCATTTTAAGGCCGAAAATGCATCAAAATCGCACATTTTCACCATTCCGGACCCGGATCTCAGTTATGCATGGACGGATTTTGTTCAAATTTGGTACATACATTAAACATAATAGGACCTTGATGCACGTCATTTTTTTTTTGGATCGGGTTCGAAATGGCCGACTGGCGGCCATTTTGTTTTAAAGAATTCAGTTCTGGATCCGTATCTGAGACATGCTTGGATTGATCGAGTTCAAACTTCACACACACAAGGTACATCATGTCACAAATATGTATGTGCATTTGTTTCATGATCTCATTAACGATAGCCAAATGGCGGCCGCTTTAAGGCCGAAAATGCATTGAAATCGCACATTTTCACCATTCCGGACCCGGATCTCAGTTATGCATGGACGGATTTCATTCAAATTTGGTACATACATTAAACATAATAGGACCTTGATGCACGTCATTTTTTTTTTCGGATCAAGTTCGAAATAGCCGACTGGCGGCCATTTTGTTTTAAAGAATTCAGTTCTGGATCCGTATCCGAGACATGTCTGGATTGATCAAGTTCAAACTTCACACACACAAGGTACATCATGTCACAAATATGTATGTGTATTTGTTTCATGATCTCATTAACGATAGCCAAATGGCGGCCGCTTTAAGGCCGAAACTGCATTGAAATCGCACATTTTCACCATTCCGGACCCGGATCTCAGTTATGCATGGACGGATTTCATTCAAACTTGGTACATACATTAAACATAATAGGACCTTGATGCACGTCATTTTTTTTTTCGGATCAAGTTCGAAATAGCCGACTGGCGGCCATTTTGTTTTAAAGAATTCAGTTCTGGATCCGTATCCGAGACATGCTTGGATTGATCGAGTTCAAACTTCACACACACAAGGTACATCATGTCACAAATATGTATGTGCATTTGTATCATGATCTCATTAACGATAGCCAAATGGCGGCCGCTTTAAGGCCGAAAATGCATTGAAATCGCACATTTTCACCATTCCGGACCCGTATCTCAGTTATGCATGGATGGATTTTGTTCAAATTTGGTACATACATTAAACATAATAGGACCTTGATGCACGTCTTTTTTTTTTTCGGATCAAGTTCGAAATGGCCGACTGGCGGCCATTTTGTTAAAGAATTCAGTTCTGGATCCGTATCCAAGACATGTCTGGATTGATCAAGTTCAAACTTCACACACACATGGTACATCATGTCACAAATAGATATGTGCCTTTGTTTCATGATCTGCTTAACAATAGCGAAATGATAGCCATTTTAAGGCCGAAAATGCATCAAAATCACGTATTTTCACAATTCCAGAACCGGATCTCAGTCATGCATGGATGGATTTTGTTCAGATTTAGCACAATGTGTTGTACATATGCAGGTGCATTTCGGTCATGATCTGCTTTGAATGTATATGTCACTCAAATATGAACGGAACGGGGACGTGTCATTGACAATGACTTGTTTCTTAACCCCTCTATCTGTGGGGTAGTTTGACAATAGGTGCTAATTTCTTAACCCCTCTAGCTGTGGGTAGTTTGACAGTAGGTGCTAATTTCTTTACCCCTCTAGCTGTGGGGTAGATTGACAATAGGTGCTAATTTCTTAACCCCTCTAGCTTTGGCGTAGTTTGACAATAGGTGCTAATTTCTTAACCTCTCTAGCTGTGGCGTAGATTGACAATAGGTGCTAATTTCTTAACCCCTCTAGCTGTGGGGTAGATTGACAATAGGTGCTAATTTCTTAACCCCTCTAGCTTTGGCATAGTTTGACAATAGGTACTAATTTCTTAACCCCTCTAGCTTTGGCGTAGTTTGACAATAGGTGCTAATTTCTTAACTCCTCTAGCTGTGGCGTAGTTTGACAATAGGTGCTATTTTCTTAACCCCTCTAGCTGTGGGATAGATTGACAATAGGTGCTAATTTCTTAACCCCTCTAGCTTTGGCGTAGTTTGACAATAGGTGCTAATTTCTTAACTCCTCTAGCTGTGGCGTAGTTTGACAATAGGTGCTATTTTCTTAACCCCTCTAGCTGTGGGATAGATTGACAATAGGTGCTAATTTCTTAACCCCTCTAGCTGTGGGGTAGTTTGACAATAGGTGCTAATTTCTTAACCCCTCTATCTGTGGGGTAGTTTGACAATAGGTGCTAATTTCTTAACCCCTCTAGCTGTGAGGTAGTTTGACAATAGGTGCTAATTTCTTAACCCCTCTAGCTGTGGGGTAGATTGACAATAGGTGCTAATTTCTTTACCCCTCTAGCTTTGGCATAGTTTGACAATAGGTGCTAATTTCTTAACCCCTCTAGCTGTGAGGTAGTTTGACAATAGGTGCTAATTTCTTAACCCCTCTAGCTGTGGGGTAGTTTGACAATAGGTGCTAATTTCTTAACCCCTCTAGCTGTGGGGTAGTTTGACAATAGGTGCTAATTTCTTAACCCCTCTAGCTGTGAGGTAGTTTGACAATAGGTGCTAATTTCTTAACCCCTCTAGCTGTGGGGTAGTTTGACAATAGGTGCTAATTTCTTAACCCCTCTAGCTGTGGGGTAGTTTGACAATAGGTGCTAATTTCTTTACCCCTCTAGCTTTGGCATAGTTTGACAATAGGTGCTAATTTCTTAACCCCTCTAGCTGTGAGGTAGTTTGACAATAGGTGCTAATTTCTTAACCCCTCTAGCTGTGGGGTAGTTTGACAATAGGTGCTAATTTCTTAACCCCTCTAGCTGTGGGGTAGTTTAACAATAGGTGCTAATTTCTTAACCCCTCTAGCTGTGAGGTAGTTTGACAATAGGTGCTAATTTCTTAACCCCTCTAGCTGTGGGGTAGTTTGACAATAGGTGCTAATTTCTTAACCCCTCTAGCTGTGGGGTAGTTTGACAATAGGTGCTAATTTCTTAACCCCTCTAGCTGTGGGGTAGTTTGACAATAGGTGCTAATTTCTTAACCTCTCTAGCTGTGGGGTAGTTTGACAATAGGTGCTAATTTCTTTACCCCTCTAGCTGTGGGGTAGATTGACAATAGGTGCTAATTTCTTTACCCCTCTAGCTTTGGCATAGTTTGACAATAGGTGCTAATTTCTTTACCCCTCTAGCTGTGGGGTAGATTGACAATAGGTGCTAATTTCTTTACCCCTCTTGCTGTGGGGTAGATTGACAATAGGTGCTAATTTCTTTACCCCTCTAGCTTTGGCATAGTTTGACAATAGGTGCTAATTTCTTAACCCCTCTAGCTGTGGCGTAGTTTGACAATAGGTGCTAATTTCTTAACCCCTCTAGCTGTGGCGTAGTTTGACAATAGGTGCTAATTTCTTAACCCCTCTAGCTGTGAGGTAGTTTGACAATAGGTGCTAATTTCTTAACCCCTCTATCTGTGGGGTAGTTTGACAATAGGTGCTAATTTCTTAACCCCTCTAGCTGTGAGGTAGTTTGACAATAGGTGCTAATTTCTTAACCCCTCTAGCTGTGGGGTAGATTGACAATAGGTGCTAATTTCTTTACCCCTCTAGCTTTGGCATAGTTTGACAATAGGTGCTAATTTCTTAACCCCTCTAGCTGTGAGGTAGTTTGACAATAGGTGCTACTTTCTTAACCCCTCTAGCTGTGGGGTAGTTTGACAATAGGTGCTAATTTCTTAACCCCTCTAGCTGTGGGGTAGTTTGACAATAGGTGCTAATTTCTTAACCCCTCTAGCTGTGAGGTAGTTTGACAATAGGTGCTAATTTCTTAACCCCTCTAGCTGTGGGGTAGTTTGACAATAGGTGCTAATTTCTTAACCCCTCTAGCTGTGGGGTAGTTTGACAATAGGTGCTAATTTCTTTACCCCTCTAGCTTTGGCATAGTTTGACAATAGGTGCTAATTTCTTAACCCCTCTAGCTGTGGGGTAGTTTGACAATAGGTGCTAATTTCTTAACCTCTCTAGCTGTGGGGTAGTTTGACAATAGGTGCTAATTTCTTAACCCCTCTAGCTGTGGGGTAGTTTGACAATAGGTGCTAATCTCTTAACCCCTCTGGCTGTGAGGTAGTTTGACAATAGGTGCTAATTTCTTAACCCCTCTAGCTGTGGGGTAGTTTGACAATAGGTGCTAATTTCTTAACCCCTCTAGCTGTGGGGTAGTTTGACAATAGGTGCTAATTTCTTAACCCCTCTAGCTGTGGGGTAGTTTGACAATAGGTGCTAATTTCTTAACCTCTCTAGCTGTGGGGTAGTTTGACAATAGGTGCTAATTTCTTTACCCCTCTAGCTTTGGCATAGTTTGACAATAGGTGCTAATTTCTTTACCCCTCTAGCTGTGGGGTAGATTGACAATAGGTGCTAATTTCTTTACCCCTCTTGCTGTGGGGTAGATTGACAATAGGTGCTAATTTCTTTACCCCTCTAGCTTTGGCATAGTTTGACAATAGGTGCTAATTTCTTAACCCCTCTAGCTGTGGCGTAGTTTGACAATAGGTGCTAATTTCTTAACCCCTCTAGCTGTGGCGTAGTTTGACAATAGGTGCTAATTTCTTAACCCCTCTAGCTGTGAGGTAGTTTGAGAATAGGTGCTAATTTCTTAACCCCTCTATCTGTGGGGTAGTTTGACAATAGGTGCTAATTTCTTAACCCCTCTAGCTGTGAGGTAGTTTGACAATAGGTGCTAATTTCTTAACCCCTCTAGCTGTGGGGTAGATTGACAATAGGTGCTAATTTCTTTACCCCTCTAGCTTTGGCATAGTTTGACAATAGGTGCTAATTTCTTAACCCCTCTAGCTGTGAGGTAGTTTGACAATAGGTGCTACTTTCTTAACCCCTCTAGCTGTGGGGTAGTTTGACAATAGGTGCTAATTTCTTAACCCCTCTAGCTGTGGGGTAGTTTGACAATAGGTGCTAATTTCTTAACCCCTCTAGCTGTGAGGTAGTTTGACAATAGGTGCTAATTTCTTAACCCCTCTAGCTGTGGGGTAGTTTGACAATAGGTGCTAATTTCTTAACCCCTCTAGCTGTGGGGTAGTTTGACAATAGGTGCTAATTTCTTTACCCCTCTAGCTTTGGCATAGTTTGACAATAGGTGCTAATTTCTTAACCCCTCTAGCTGTGAGGTAGTTTGACAATAGGTGCTAATTTCTTAACCCCTCTAGCTGTGGGGTAGTTTGACAATAGGTGCTAATTTCTTAACCCCTCTAGCTGTGGGGTAGTTTGACAATAGGTGCTAATTTCTTAACCCCTCTAGCTGTGAGGTAGTTTGACAATAGGTGCTAATTTCTTAACCCCTCTAGCTGTGGGGTAGTTTGACAATAGGTGCTAATTTCTTAACCCCTCTAGCTGTGGGGTAGTTTGACAATAGGTGCTAATTTCTTAACCCCTCTAGCTGTGAGGTAGTTTGACAATAGGTGCTAATTTCTTAACCCCTCTAGCTGTGGGGTAGTTTGACAATAGGTGCTAATTTCTTAACCCCTCTAGCTGTGGGGTAGTTTGACAATAGGTGCTAATTTCTTTACCCCTCTAGCTTTGGCATAGTTTGACAATAGGTGCTAATTTCTTAACCCCTCTAGCTGTGGGGTAGTTTAACAATAGGTGCTAATTTCTTAACCCCTCTAGCTGTGAGGTAGTTTGACAATAGGTGCTAATTTCTTAACCCCTCTAGCTGTGGGGTAGTTTGACAATAGGTGCTAATTTCTTAACCCCTCTAGCTGTGGGGTAGTTTGACAATAGGTGCTAATTTCTTAACCCCTCTAGCTGTGGGGTAGTTTGACAATAGGTGCTAATTTCTTAACCTCTCTAGCTGTGGGGTAGTTTGACAATAGGTGCTAATTTCTTTACCCCTCTAGCTGTGGGGTAGATTGACAATAGGTGCTAATTTCTTTACCCCTCTAGCTTTGGCATAGTTTGACAATAGGTGCTAATTTCTTTACCCCTCTAGCTGTGGGGTAGATTGACAATAGGTGCTAATTTCTTTACCCCTCTTGCTGTGGGGTAGATTGACAATAGGTGCTAATTTCTTTACCCCTCTAGCTTTGGCATAGTTTGACAATAGGTGCTAATTTCTTAACCCCTCTAGCTGTGGCGTAGTTTGACAATAGGTGCTAATTTCTTAACCCCTCTAGCTGTGGCGTAGTTTGACAATAGGTGCTAATTTCTTAACCCCTCTAGCTGTGAGGTAGTTTGACAATAGGTGCTAATTTCTTAACCCCTCTATCTGTGGGGTAGTTTGACAATAGGTGCTAATTTCTTAACCCCTCTAGCTGTGAGGTAGTTTGACAATAGGTGCTAATTTCTTAACCCCTCTAGCTGTGGGGTAGATTGACAATAGGTGCTAATTTCTTTACCCCTCTAGCTTTGGCATAGTTTGACAATAGGTGCTAATTTCTTAACCCCTCTAGCTGTGAGGTAGTTTGACAATAGGTGCTACTTTCTTAACCCCTCTAGCTGTGGGGTAGTTTGACAATAGGTGCTAATTTCTTAACCCCTCTAGCTGTGGGGTAGTTTGACAATAGGTGCTAATTTCTTAACCCCTCTAGCTGTGAGGTAGTTTGACAATAGGTGCTAATTTCTTAACCCCTCTAGCTGTGGGGTAGTTTGACAATAGGTGCTAATTTCTTAACCCCTCTAGCTATGGGGTAGTTTGACAATAGGTGCTAATTTCTTTACCCCTCTAGCTTTGGCATAGTTTGACAATAGGTGCTAATTTCTTAACCCCTCTAGCTGTGGGGTAGTTTGACAATAGGTGCTAATTTCTTAACCTCTCTAGCTATGGGGTAGTTTGACAATAGGTGCTAATTTCTTAACCCCTCTAGCTGTGGGGTAGTTTGACAATAGGTGCTAATCTCTTAACCCCTCTGGCTGTGAGGTAGTTTGACAATAGGTGCTAATTTCTTAACCCCTCTAGCTGTGGGGTAGTTTGACAATAGGTGCTAATTTCTTAACCCCTCTAGCTGTGGGGTAGTTTGACAATAGGTGCTAATTTCTTAACCCCTCTAGCTGTGGGGTAGTTTGACAATAGGTGCTAATTTCTTAACCTCTCTAGCTGTGGGGTAGTTTGACAATAGGTGCTAATTTCTTTACCCCTCTAGCTGTGGGGTAGATTGACAATAGGTGCTAATTTCTTTACCCCTCTAGCTTTGGCATAGTTTGACAATAGGTGCTAATTTCTTTACCCCTCTAGCTGTGGGGTAGATTGACAATAGGTGCTAATTTCTTTACCCCTCTTGCTGTGGGGTAGATTGACAATAGGTGCTAATTTCTTTACCCCTCTAGCTTTGGCATAGTTTGACAATAGGTGCTAATTTCTTAACCCATCTAGCTGTGGCGTAGTTTGACAATAGGTGCTAATTTCTTAACCCCTCTAGCTGTGGCGTAGTTTGACAATAGGTGCTAATTTCTTAACCCCTCTAGCTGTGAGGTAGTTTGAGAATAGGTGCTAATTTCTTAACCCCTCTATCTGTGGGGTAGTTTGACAATAGGTGCTAATTTCTTAACCCCTCTAGCTGTGAGGTAGTTTGACAATAGGTGCTAATTTCTTAACCCCTCTAGCTGTGGGGTAGATTGACAATAGGTGCTAATTTCTTTACCCCTCTAGCTTTGGCATAGTTTGACAATAGGTGCTAATTTCTTAACCCCTCTAGCTGTGAGGTAGTTTGACAATAGGTGCTACTTTCTTAACCCCTCTAGCTGTGGGGTAGTTTGACAATAGGTGCTAATTTCTTAACCCCTCTAGCTGTGGGGTAGTTTGACAATAGGTGCTAATTTCTTAACCCCTCTAGCTGTGAGGTAGTTTGACAATAGGTGCTAATTTCTTAACCCCTCTAGCTGTGGGGTAGTTTGACAATAGGTGCTAATTTCTTAACCCCTCTAGCTGTGGGGTAGTTTGACAATAGGTGCTAATTTCTTTACCCCTCTAGCTTTGGCATAGTTTGACAATAGGTGCTAATTTCTTAACCCCTCTAGCTGTGAGGTAGTTTGACAATAGGTGCTAATTTCTTAACCCCTCTAGCTGTGGGGTAGTTTGACAATAGGTGCTAATTTCTTAACCCCTCTAGCTGTGGGGTAGTTTGACAATAGGTGCTAATTTCTTAACCCCTCTAGCTGTGAGGTAGTTTGACAATAGGTGCTAATTTCTTAACCCCTCTAGCTGTGGGGTAGTTTGACAATAGGTGCTAATTTCTTAACCCCTCTAGCTGTGGGGTAGTTTGACAATAGGTGCTAATTTCTTAACCCCTCTAGCTGTGGGGTAGTTTGACAATAGGTGCTAATTTCTTAACCCCTCTAGCTGTGGGGTAGTTTGACAATAGGTGCTAATTTCTTAACCCCTCTAGCTGTGGGGTAGTTTGACAATAGGTGCTAATTTCTTAACCCCTCTAGCTGTGGGGTAGTTTGACAATAGGTGCTAATTTCTTAACCTCTCTAGCTGTGGGGTAGTTTGACAATAGGTGCTAATTTCTTTACCCCTCTAGCTGTGGCGTAGTTTGACAATAGGTGCTAATTTCTTAACCCCTCTAGCTGTGGCGTAGTTTGACAATAGGTGCTAATTTCTTAACCCCTCTAGCTGTGGCGTAGTTTGACAATAGGTGCTAATTTCTTAACCCCTCTAGCTGTGAGGTAGTTTGACAATAGGCGCTAATTTCTTAACCCCTCTAGCTGTCGGATAGTTTGACAATAGGTGCTAATTTCTTAACCCCTCTAGCTGTGGGGTAGTTTGACAATAGATGCTAAACTCTTAACCCCTCCAGCCATGGGGTTGTTTGACCATGGGCAATAATTTTTCATCCTGCCATTTTTCCAAGGCTCCCTTGGGGGCTAACTTTTGAGCCATTCAGCCATGTAGTAATTTGACCAAGACTTTGGTTTCTGTATGCCTCAGGGTTACAGGGTTTGACAGAATGACAAATAAGATATTTTATAGCTTTAAAAAAGAACAAAGATTATGTGTACCTGTCATGAACTTTGACCAGAGTCATAATTACAGAGTAAATGTGTGCTCTGTTGTACATTTTTTATGTGTAGCAACAAGTTTACATGAACTCAATGGACAGTGAACCTCATAGAGAGATTGAGATTTGCTATCTTGTAATTGTTCAGACAATTGTGTGGGGGAGTAATCACTATCAATAGCATTGTTATCTCTGTATTTGTCACACAGCTCATTGTTTCCAAGCACCTATCTGACAATCTGACAAACCTTTTGTGTTTATCTTCTTACTGACAACCACCTGTTGTTGAATCGTTACTTATACATCGTAGAATCGTAGAGGCTTGATCAAGATCAAGTTTGATAATCAATTTTTTTTTTTGTAATAACATTTAATAAAATGATATTGCCACTAGGTTTGATGTAAAAACTACATTTAATAAAACGATATTGCCACTAGGTTTGATGTAAAAACTACATTTAATAAAATGATATTGCCACTAGGTTTGATGTAAAAACTACATTTAATAAAATGATATTGCCACTAGGTTTGATGTAAAAACTACATTTAATAAAATGATATTGCCACTAGGTTTGATGTAAAAACTACATTTAATAAAATGATATTGCCACTAGGTTTGATGTAAAAACTACATTTAATAAAACGATATTGCCACTAGGTTTGATGTAAAAACTACATTTAATAAAATGATATTGCCACTAGGTTTGATGTAAAAACTACATTTAATAAAATGATATTGCCACTAGGTTTGATGTAAAAACTACATTTAATAAAATGATATTGCCACTAGGTTTGATGTAAAAACTACATTTAATAAAATGATATTGCCACTAGGTTTGATGTAAAAACTACATTTAATAAAATGATATTGCCACTAGGTTTGATGTAAAAACTACATTTAATAAAATGATATTGCCACTAGGTTTGATGTAAAAACTACATTTAATAAAACGATATTGCCACTAGGTTTGATGTAAAAACTACATTTAATAAAATGATATTGCCACTAGGTTTGATGTAAAAACTACATTTAATAAAATGATATTGCCACTAGGTTTGATGTAAAAACTACATTTAATAAAATGATATTGCCACTAGGTTTGATGTAAAAACTACATTTAATAAAATGATATTGCCACTAGGTTTGATGTAAAAACTACATTTAATAAAATGATATTGCCACTAGGTTTGATGTAAAAACTACATTTAATAAAACGATATTGCCACTAGGTTTGATGTAAAAACTACATTTAATAAAATGATATTGCCACTAGGTTTGATGTAAAAACTACATTTAATAAAATGATATTGCCACTAGGTTTGATGTAAAAACTACATTTAATAAAATGATATTGCCACTAGGTTTGATGTAAAAACTACATTTAATAAAATGATATTGCCACTAGGTTTGATGTTAAAACTACATTTAATAAAATGATATTGCCACTAGGTTTGATGTAAAAACTACATTTAATAAAACGATATTGCCACTAGGTTTGATGTAAAAACTACATTTAATAAAATGATATTGCCACTAGGTTTGATGTAAAAACTACATTTAATAAAATGATATTGCCACTAGGTTTGATGTAAAAACTATATTTAATAAAATGATATTGCCACTAGGTTTGATGTAAAAACTACATTTAATAAAATGATATTGCCACTAGGTTTGATGTAAAAACTATATTTAATAAAATGATATTGCCACTAGGTTTGATGTAAAAACTACATTTAATAAAATGATATTGCCACTAGGTTTGATGTAAAAACTACATTTAATAAAATGATATTGCCACTAGGTTTGATGTAAAAACTATATTTAATAAAATGATATTGCCACTAGGTTTGATGTAAAAACTACATTTAATAAAATGATATTGCCACTTGGTTTGATGTAAATACTACATTTAATAAAATGATATTGCCACTAGGTTTGATGTAAAAACTACATTTAATAAAATGATATTGCCACTAGGTTTGATGTAAAAACTATATTTAATAAAATGATATTGCCACTAGGTTTGATGTAAAAACTACATTTAATAAAATGATATTGCCACTAGGTTTGATGTAAAAACTATATTTAATAAAATGATATTGCCACTAGGTTTGATGTAAAAACTACATTTAATAAAATGATATTGCCACTAGGTAAAAACTACTGAAAATTTCTGAAATGATGTAAGTAAAAGTATTATAATACAACGTTTATGCATGTGATTTCCTAATTTGACCTCAAACCTTTAAACATATATAAACTTCTCCACAATACTAGTAATTTGCACCGTAATAAATTTATACAATCTAGCTGGGATAAGGACTTCAAAAAACACATTATTTTTATACATCACTTTAAATACTACTACATGTAGTATGGTTTTATGAATGGCTTATTTTTCAACAGGCAAGGATAAGCACTGTGGAAACTCTTGTCTGTTACTGTCTTGAATAAAGTTTTTATTGGAATGATCGAACATTGATCATTTATTCCGATAGTTTACTCCATACTGTGCATATTTATCCAGTTACCTTACATGCTTGACACACCCAAGTACAAAATATATTGTGACTTGTAGATTAAACTAAACCATACAGTCCAGTCTGGACATAACATCCAAGCTGGCTTTGCTTTTTCACATAAAACTTGCAAGTTTTAAAATTAATCTCATTGTCATCAATAATTTAAACTTATTATTTATAATATTTACCAATGTTACTAATGAGAAATATAGTCAGGTAGATTACTATGCATAACTCAGATATGTGAATATTTTGATAGCAAGCAAAGCCACTTTAAAGCAAGCTGTATTGTATGTGTATACATTTTAAATATGTAATGTACATTCATAACACATTTCTTGTCGTCTATTGCACTCATAACATATGATAATATTAATTATGACTAGGTTAACACACTTTCATCTGAAAGCTATAAAGCTAGCTAGAATGAACTAGTTAAGGTAGAGATGCAGTTTACCTGACAGGTATTTTAATTAGTTAATTAGGAAACCAAGATGACCTCCCTTGTCCACAAAACTATATATTTTCGGAAAGCTTATTGTATGAATTTTAAAGTTTTGTTAGTATTTTATTTTTATGGACACTGTAGTTTGAAATATGCACAAAAATGTGCTTTTTTGGTCAAAAGTGATTTAAAAAAATTGGCTTCTAAACCATGCTTCTGTTTCCTGTCAAAATTGGTTTATGGGTACATCTGTTTACTATGAAGAAATCGCCGTCTTGAAAACTGTCTACCAGTTGTCAATTTTGTAGGGCAGCAGCTCAAATTTCGGCGTTTTGAAGATAAACACATTGTCAATCAATTGTGAAAATTTCAAAACAAAAGGTCAAAGCGTCTAGGAGCTATTTTTTTTAAAGTTCTGGAATGTGCACTAAAAAGAAGCTGAGATATTTGCTAATTTGCATAACAATTCACTTAGTAAGAAGTTTGCTAATGCTCATAATTAAAATGGCTGTTACAGTTTCAAATTTAAATGTATTATCGTTTTGTAAAAAGTTAAATACAGTGCATAATATGGAGATCCCGTCTTTTCTTTTTTTCACCATGTTTTTTTTTTATTAATTATTTACAGCCATGCTAAATCTTGCTAAGCATTCAAAAGAGATAATTTTGCACCTGTTATCTATATTTTAAAATCGTCTTTTGAGTATGTTCCACTATTCACAATTCTACGAAATTTGAACAGTCTATAGCCAAGACTTTTTGGATAATAAAAAGCAAAAAAAAAATTTCACTCCCAAGTGCCCATGAACCTGCATCTCTACCTTAAAACAGTGTTAGGAGCAGCGATGTGCCAGTACTTTACTGCTATCATTTTTGGTCCTAATTTTATTGTACATATGAAACTATGTATATGCATTGGTGAGTAGTGTTGCCACAACCACATACTACAGTGTTTACGCTGACATGGCTATCAACAAAGAAACTTATACCCACATTATTTTGTCCTTTATAGTGTATCCAGGGTTGTGCATTTATTTTGTTTTTAATAGTGTTTACTTTATCCTGGTAGTTAGTATGCTGTCATCCCTATAATGTGACATGTCTCATCTCATTTTACCCAACTAGACATGCAAGTATACCATCTAATACTGCACACTATGCATTCATACAATAACACTCTGGAAACAAGACTCTTGAAGTAACTCTCAAATTAACAAATTTGTCTGAGTACAACTGACCTTTTACTGCAGCCAGGACAGTGATCCCTTTCTCCATTTCTGGTCACTGGTCACATTATCCCACTCTCTCTTCCTGCTCATTGCCCACTTAATATACCAACAATAGCAGTTCTCTTTCTGGTCTTAACACAATTTCTTTTCTAAATTCATTTTCCAAATTCATTTTTCAGTATTTTATTCATTCACACATGTAGCTTACTTGTAAGGTTGAGTGTAACTGTCATTAAAGTTAATTAAAATAAAATATCTAAACAATGTACAATGTTGCATGCTATCTAGACAAAATTTGAAAGTGTTAACAAATTAATACAAAAAAAAAGTGTCCGTTGAACATTAAAAGTCATGTGGGAGGGGATGTAGATAGGATAAGTTTATGGCTACAACAGTGAGGGATTCTGCAGTCGGATCTCAAATGTTTTACCTGAATTATAGTCTTTAAACGCTTTAAAATTGTCAAGTGTTTTTATTATGTTCAGGTTTTATTTTAATTATGGCAAATAATCGCTGATGACTTACTATTAAAATGTATGTTGTAGATGTGTTCTTAAATCTCAGTATGTTTGCTAAGTGTTATTTTATGCAGCCAAGACATTGCCATTCCTCCTTGCATGGAAATAATAAAATGTATAGTCATTGAATAATTAACATAGTTACTATGGTTAATGATTTGATGTTGTTGTCAGGGTGGATTGGTGGATACCAAATGTTTCTCACATATTTGGACTGCATGGTTAGTTGAAAATTTGGGGTTACCCAAACTATTTGAATTCACAATTTATAAGCATTTTTCAATTCAAAAGAGCTTCCTACCTAGTAGGGGTTAACACTTTAAGAAAATAATTATGATTAAATTGTGGCAATTTGCTTTGTGTTTTAACCCTTCATTTTTGCTAGCTTAAGCCAGCTTGAGCTGTTATGCTCTGATAAAAGGCTGTTGTGTTAATGAGGTAATAATTTCATCTTATTGGACATGATACTAATAAATAATATTAGTATTTGTTACTAACCTACTTGTCAGCTATGATACCAACCACACATAGCCTTTTCTTTTGTACCATGATTCATGGCTGTATAAGCTCACCTCAAGTGGCAATTGTGAAACATTTTATTTGATTGGAGCATAAAATCACTTTTAGGTCATGAATCTACACCAATGCAGATCTGTTATTTTCTGGTTACTATGGTTACAAAAACTACCCACAATTCCTGGTCTTGTTATAGATCCTTCCCTACCCATAATTTAATGGTGAATGCTTTTGAACTTTGGTCTTTAATGATCTGACAGGTGTATTCTGTAAATACCAATATTATAATATATGTATTAATAAAATGATTAACAATATGTTCAGGAACAATCTGGTAATCACTACTAGGATTAAATTCTAAGTTTTGGTACACTTGTATATTATGTGAATCAATTTATAAAATTTGTGATGATCAATTGTGAGTGAATGATGAATGTCAACTCTCTCGTATTATCCAAACCTGTTATACAATGTTAGGATTTCCTCTGACTGTATAGGGTACTTAGCTGACTGGATTTCTTTGATGTTTACGTTATGGTTTTATCTTATATTGTTCTCAAATCCTATGTAAAAATATATGGTCACCTCTACTTTTCACACGAACACAGGTAAAACAGCCATAAAAATGGTGATTTTCAAATCATTTACCCTTGGTTTCTATGGTAGAAAGTTTTCAAAATATTTCAACATATTTTAGGGTATACATATAATGAAAAAAATATGTTGTTAGTACATTCTGATGATTATTGTTCACTTTATATGAAATAAAGTTTTAACATAGCTTTCTATAGCTTTCTCCAAAAAAACCCCCAAAAAACCATAAAAAGTTGATGATATGTTTCAAAATCAATAATTATCCAATGCTCTTGAAACAAGAAATTATTTTGCCTCTATTTCATTGGTTGAATACTCGCAATCTACCTTATATCTCCTGAAACTAAACAGTTTATATTAGGATATAAGACAGTTTTAAAGATATCCTAAATTATATCAGTATTTCAATTGCCTGAATGCATTGTTTTGATTAAAACATGTTTTTAATTATGCAAGCCATGGTTAAATAGATGGTTAATAAGGCACAGACAGGCTAAATCCTGTATGTTAGAATAAGGCACAGACAGGCTAAATCCTGTATGTTAATAAGGCACAGACAGGCTAAATCCTGTATGTTAATAAGGCACAGACAGGCTAAATCCTGTATGTTAATAAGGCACAGACAGGCTAAATCCTGTATGTTAATAAGGCACAGACAGGCTAAATCCTGTATGTTAATAAGGCACAGACAGGCTAAATCCTGTTCTTGACTGAAATATGAAAAAATTATTATTTTGCATTACAGACATTATAAACAAAAAATATGATTCCTATTTTTGAATAAAAAATGATAAATGAGAAAATAAATTCATCTGAATTATACAAACTTCACCAAAACAATGCGTGTTGACTGCATGACAACAGTACAGTGGAAACTATTGATCAGTGCAGTGGTTGATTGAACTCTGTACATTCTATCCTCATAATACCTTGTACATATTCCCCAACCTAATTCCTGATTTATTTGTAAGCCTGGAGTAAGACTCTGACACCTATTATTGAACTAATCGAGTGCTATAATTCTGAAAGAATCTTTTCCAACTCTATATAATAATTGTATAAGAATTTGATTGATTGATTCCTATTGCAAATGTATATTATTAATTCAAATGAATTTTCACACAGATTATACATGTATATCCTACCTGACTGAAAGAAATAAAACAACTGATGTGTTTTCTGAATAATGTTGTACTCCAACTCTATATATGTAATTATCAATTAAATACATTGATTCCTGTTATTGCATGAAATAATTTAAATAATTTTTTTCTGAACGTCAAAACTTTTTACTAGAAGTTTGATGATTTAATATATATAATACACATACACATGTATTGTATCTTGTAAATGTCCTTGCTGTCAGAGGTCAACCTTTGAATTGAATCTAAAAGTCTTTATTAAGTTTGAAGTTGTCCTTTTAGTCGTTGTTGCCAGGAGTTCCATTCATACAATCTAACCCTTGTTGAGATTGTCAAAGAGAACAGGAATGCCTTTGTACTATAAAAGACTAAATGTAATGTTCAAGTCAATTTTGTTGGCAGTACGTGAATACCTGATGTTATTTTTCATTCACTCGGGTAACACCCCCCCTCCCTCATATATATGATTCACATGTACCGAGTAGTTCATATAGGGATAAGCATTTAATGTAAAAAATAGACGAAAAGCTATGTATCAGTATTTAATGTGAAGCAGTTTCCATTAAGGTCTGAAATGTACACCAGACTTTTTTAGCCACTACATGTATATGTCTCTTTTTTTAGTTCCGTTGTCGACTTCTTCTTGGAAACTACAAGTCTGAATGCTTTGATACTTGGTGTATATGTAACTTGGGTAGACCTCTCTTAGATTTGTTCATTTCGTGATGATATCTTCAATTCTCTAATTTTGGTGAATATTTTTGTAATTTTTGGTAAAAAGTGATATTTTCTACTTCTTGTTAAAAACCGCAAGTCCAATTGCTTTGATATTACATATATAGGTACTACATGTGGACCTGTCCCAGATTTGTTCATTTCATGATCATATCTTCAATTCTCTAATTTTGGTGAATATTTTTGTAATTTTCAGTAAAAAGTGATATTTTCAATACCCCAGACCATTCGTCCCGGTGTTATCGCTATCGCCACACGAGACTCCAGCTTGTCTCCTATACAATTTTCCTTCCGCCCACTTAATTTTAATATTCATATGACCTTTGCACTGACATCGATAGCCAATCGCATTCGACCGCGGACGTCACTCTAAATAAACAACTGAATAAATTAATATACCATATTTGGAAGATAGCGGGTAAATTCAACGTTGTTGGTGTGTTCCTTCGGGTTCCGAAGTCGCACGAAACGAGTTCATGTTCCGTTATCTTTCGCAAGTAAAACAGGTCGATATGTATTAAACATGGCATTTGTTTTCTTGTTTTAACCCCCTTATTACGCAAGCTTCCATCGAAGTGGTGTTTTTTTCGACGATTTGTGGCATGTTGCAAAACGAACGAAACATTGCGGCATTCTTAGCGGTGGATAAGGGATCGACTATGTCGTCACATTTATGTCTCGTTTGAAAGAGAATAAACAACCGCTCAGAAAAATATGTTGCTAATATTTAAGTGCGGTGCCTTGAAATCGCCTGCCCGACGTCCAAATTTCAAAAGGATGTTCGATTTGCAATGACGACCGTTCATATGTACTAGGCGACGTTACTAATTACTACTAGGGTCGGTGTTTGCATTAAGAATTATAGAACAAAAGATCAGCAATGCGGTGCTTTTGTTGGCGATTTTGTCAAAGGGAATATTGATAAAATGTTGCAAAACAGAATCGCGAGTTGGGTGAAAAATTGCGCCGGCGGCATTCTCAGCGATGGCGACACCCGAGAAACACCGTGTCACGGTGCATTCGTGCATCAGTACACCGAAGAAATACATACATATTGTTGCGGACGACTATTGTAGACTGTGTTCGTGTAGTGTAGTCTTCGAGTTTGTGGACAGTTAAAGTCGTGTGTGAATTTATTCAAGCCAGGAAAAGCAGGAGGGATAACTTATGGAAATCGTCTTTCCAATTTGATCCAGTGCGACGTTGTGAAAGGAGCGACTCTGTCGTCTCATCTATGTCTAGTTTGTAAGAGAAAGATTGATAGCGCAGAAAAATCCGCCAATAATGTAAAACAGTGGCGTGAAATTGTCAGTCATTCTAATATCTCCCAACCTGTGAACGAAAGGGTTAAGCGTGCTGCCTTGAAATCGCCTGCCAAAACTAAAATGGCGCGTGTCACGTGACTTTGTTTACTAAAGATAGCGTGGGCGTTTGATTGACACTCAACTCATTAGTATTCCACCAATCACAGCTACATCTACTTTCTGGATGTGCGCAGTCAAATTGTATAGGAGACAAGCTGGAGTCTCGTGTGGCGATAGCGATAACACCGGGACGAATGGTCTGGGGTATATTTTCAACTTCTTGTTAAAAACCACTAGTCTGAGTGCTTTGATACTATACATATAGATACCTCAGGTAAACCTCTCTCAGATTTGTTCATTTCATGATGATATTTTCAATTATATAATTTTATGATTATTTTTGGAATTTTTGGTAAAAAGTATCATTTTCGAATTCTTGTTGAAAACAGCATTTTCTTTGATACTATACCTATTGTTCATTTTCTAATTATATCTTCAGTTCTTTAATTGAAATGTGTATAGCTACCAGCGGAGCTATCTCAGCTGTTAGGCTGCTTATTTAGAATTTATAGGTTGACTCATTGGTGTGTCTTTGTATAATAAATCAATATTGTACATCTGTCACCGTAACACCATAAGTTACAGCGTGCCATAATTATGCAGTATTTTACGGGGTATTTTCATCCTACCATATTAGGAAATGTGAATTCAAATTATGAAATGATTACGCACGTAAACAAACATGGCTTCCACCAGAGTTTGACCGGACTCCACACAAAGAAGGAAAAGATGTATAATAATATAAGTTATTACAACAATGACTCAAATTATGCACTCAGACTGTATGCAGTGCATCTACCTCTGCTGCACGCAGGTCGATACTCCAGCTGTACTGTCTTCGTGAATACTTTAAGGTATTCTCGTAATAATCTTATATTACATGTGCATCTAGTATGTGTTAGTTGTGTTTAGTATAACGCAAGGAGAATTAAAAACCACAATTATGCATGACATTTATAGTACTGAAGACAGTATTAATTTACTGTAAAACATGTCTTTTTTGCGAGCATATCTTTTTAGCAAATTTAGCGAGAGAAATGATTTGCTAATTCGAGATGTCGCTAATGACTTTATTATAAATTCAAAATGGCCAAGGCTTGGGGATTTGTATACAGTAATCCGGAACATAAAAATCTGGGGCGCTTCATAATTACACTTGACAGTTTTTCTTTGTTTTTATGGAGGTGATAACTGCGCATTTGTTTTGGCACGCAACAGACAAGTATTGTGAAACAGGAAATCAACAATGACAAGAGAGATTCGCTAAATCAATATTTCGCTATTACGTCATTTTACCACAATTCGCTAAAATTGCATGTCGCTTTTTCAACATGTTTTACAGTATTTGATAACTGTCACAATATACATGTACATCTGCTTTTCAATGAGTACATGTATAACTTACAATTATCTATTAGATTTAATTATTGACAAGTTAGTCATTCAAAATTCCAAGGGCTTAGGTTTTGTCGACAATGAACAGAATATAATGCATCTTGATGCGTTTACATAAAAGTTTGGTTAAGCTCTAACTTTACTGTATATTTAAAACAACTATGCTATTCTAATCAAATGTAAATACATAGCGTATTAACTAATTCAGAATAATCTGTTGATTGTTAGAAAATTTCATTTATTATATGAAATTTATACTAATTTATACATGTAATTACGCACATTAATTTGAAAAGTAACAAAATATTTTTCAACTTGCTGGTGAAAAAAGAATAGTTTGTGTTTGATAAATAGGGAATTACATGTATATGCTAGAACAGGTGTTTCTATGGTCATATTGTATTAATTAGATTATTAGATCAATAATTAACTGTTTAGATTTGTAATTATCAAAGTTTTAAATCAATATCAGACAGGCTGGGACTTGGTATAGTCATAGTCAAGATTAATGATATCAGAAATCTGGTCTAATATCGATCTCAAAATTAGATAATTATCAAGTTTTAACTCAGTATTAGGCAGCGTGAAACTTCATTCAGTTTGTTTTATCAGATAAAAGAATATGCAGTATCCAACATTTTTGGCAAAATTGCAAGGAAATTAATGAAGTTTACTTGTATATTGTTTCCAGAGATCAAACTTTCAAATGATCAGGTTAATTAAACATTCATTTTTTTTTTGTTCCAGGTCTTCCACCATGATTCGTAATGTTCCATTGAGTCGACGACACAACGATTCATTCTGTGTTACTGGTCCAACATTGCTTAAAACTAAAACTGTACCATTCCATACAAGGCCATTTCTTTGGGACCCAGTACAGAGAGCCCAAACATCACTCTTACTTGAGTAAGTATCACCTTATTGAGTACAGTCAAGTTTTGAATCATATCTGATACATGTATAGTGTACTGTATTTAATTTTCAGTTGATGCATTGCATTTGATGTGGGTTCCTGGTGAAAAAAAAAAGATATAGATCTGCAATGAGTGACCATCCAATATTGTATTAAATAAATGAGTATATCGTGTTTAACAAATACAATAAACACCAAATTTAGATATACTATTTATCACATATATGCATTTCAAGCTGTTTTGCCAGCAAACTAACACTAGAATCGTTATTTTTTAGTTTGTATGCTCATCATGGAGCATACAAGGTCTTTCCTTGAATTTGTCTAGCAACTAGTTCATAAGCTGCGATTAAACAATATATTAATTAATTTTTGGAACAATTTATGGAGAAATATGGGCAAAATTTTTACCTAAATTGAGGTCTAGTTTTATCAGTGGTCTTCGCATATCTTTAACATTAAATCAGTAAACAGTAGTGGCAGTTCAGTGAAGAAAACAAGCTTCATGTGTTAAACACGATAAGTTGGGAGAGGTAAAAATGGCAAAATCCTCAAATACGATTTAAAATAAAATTTACATATGATATGGATGAATACATGAATCTATTATTGGTATATAGCAAGACATTCAGATTTGTAATATTTCAAACAGTTTTTACAAAAATTATTAATTTGTCATTAAATGAGGTATGTTTTGGTATTTTAGGCAGTGACTAGTTGGTGAAGCCACAATTTCAATTTGTTTGCAAGGACCAATCAGGTTTGCCATTCAAGGGTGTAATATTGAAAAATACTATATGACTTAATGTCACTGCTAATTGCATAGTACATGTGATAACTATGATAATTAAGTTATTATGAGAATACACCAAAGTATGCAAAGTATAGGTCCTGCATTGACTTAGGTCGTTACATGTCGGTCAATATATTCACATTATTATAATATTTATACAAAAACAATAGAATTTACCTATACATAAAATAACGCATGTTCAAAAGTGTTACTGACACCTTTGAATGTCCTTCCTTCCTTGGAAATTGTGCGTCACATTTACGTCACATTTGAACAATTAATTTCCTATGTTTACTTCAGGCACACTTGATTTGTAATTTTCGGCTTTCATTAAATCATTACTACAAGCAAGGAAAATATGAGTAAGGTTATCATGAGAATATCGCAAAAGTATGCATTCAGGCAGTAAGGTATCACAATCTCTGTACTGCTTCCATGCATACTTGCTGCATGTTTTCTCGTAATCACCTCATAATATGCATCCCTCATTTGTATCTAGGCCAGACTTTTTTTATTCCTTGTTTCTCAAGTTTTCATAAGGCAACTTTTTTGAGGAGGGCGAAAAATAAATAAAATTAATTCTTTTTTTCCATTAGATTTGTGTGATTCTCAAAGAATTGTAAGTGAGATCATTGATCAGATAGAAGAAATAAAATAAAATTTTATTCCATGTATAACTTTGTTTCTCATCTGCGCGAGACTTTGGTACTTTGATCATGATACTCCCATGAAAATGCAGCTTGTTATGCGGCGGGCGTTAAAAAAATGAAGATAAAAATAATATTTTTTTGCACTTACAAGTGCGCGAGAAATTATGCTGAAATAAAATTTTATTTTTATTTCATTTTTGGCTCCTGTTCATTCCGCGGGTTCGCGAAACAAGGAATTATAAAAGTCTGGCCTTACAAAAACAAGTCTTGTCTTTTGAACATTGCTGTGTGTCTTGAACACAGTAATGCAAGTGATTTATGTAGCTACTCTGTTGAAATCTCTTGAAAATAGTATGAATTATAAAAGTGAAAATATCTCTTGTTGGTGTTGCTTTGTGTGAATGATGTCAATTTAGAAACAACTCAGGAATCTGTAAACAATCACTTCATCTGTACCCCATATGTGATATCCTCATCCTCAACAGTCATTGACAACAATAATGAAATCCCAAAAGCAATGTCCTGTATTACATTTACCCTGATGGCTAGTTGGTAGTCCACATATTTAGAAACAGTGAAATTATAACATGTTTTGTTTCAATAGACCAAGTCAGAGGAATAAGTTTAAAGAAGAAGAGAATCTTTTAGAGGAAGTAAGAGGATTGAAAAGAAAACGTGAAGTGATACCACACAGAATAGAATATGGTGATCTAACTGTGGGGGGAATTAATACCAGATTAAATGAAAGGTACGTTAAAAATGCATTCATCTAATTGTATCCTAACACATCCTGCCTACAAATACAGTTGAATATAAAGGTAAAGAGAAGTTTTTAACCTACCAGAGGGTTGACATTACATCCATGTGTGTTCAATAAATTAATAATCTTACCCACACACATATGCTAAGTATAGGATACACACAAGAATGAAACTATACTTTTAATGACCCTCAAACAAAATTACATGTTTTAACCAGAAATGAGTAATTACATGACTGATATAGTGTGTCTTTTTGTCTTGTTTGTCAGCACCTTTTGTATTGCATCATACATGTATGAGGAGTTTTAACTGTGATCTTATCCTGAGTTAAACTTTAGATACAGTATACAACCCTAAAATACCCTAAAATGTGTGCTGTATGTTTGTTCCATATCAATATACTGTCATCCTTATTTCTTGTTGCTGTACAAGGCTTCAATACTTGAATCATTTGGTACTCTTCAGAATACTATAACCTCATCTTATTTCAATAAAGACAAAGTTGTGTGAATTTGTTTAGTTCACGAACATATCTCGATTTTGTAACTAGTTTTCTTAATTATGTTATCTGTGACCCTTAGACCATCAAATTAAATTATTTTTTTTACCTTTTTTAAAAATAATCTGCTTTTTAAAAAATTGTTTTAAAAAATCCAAAATTTAATTAATTAATTAAATTACATATAATTATTGTAAATGTTGTACAGCAATTGGGGCATTAGGCAGGAAGCCATAATGAATTTTTCTAAATTTAGTTTTCTTTAATTTTCATAAATAGGAAATATTTCTGGAAATAACATGTCAAAAGTTTATAAACTAATAGTAATCAAAAAAAATCCTTCATTCTTGTAATCAGTCTAAAGTATTTTTAAAAATGTATTCATTAAAGTTTAAGACTTGTTCATTTCGCAAGAGATATGTATATACTGCAAAAGACAAAAATGAACTTGAATTTGAAGTCACGATGACTTTTGCAAAACTATTTTTTCACTCATTTTTTTAAGTCATCATCCATAGCAAAAATTACAGTACATCTACAGCTAAAAAACAACTTTTTTTTTCACACAGAATGGATTATGGAGAAGAACTTCAAAAAATCAAAGCATTGCCCCAAATACCACCACAGTGCCAGGAACTTTATACAGGGAGAGGAATTAAATTACCACCGTGAGTATGACCTGCTCACCCCTAATTCTGTAGAATGGACTATCCCTTCTACAACCAAACAATGGGACTGTTCCATGATACAAGGAATTCTGGGGTGATAAGGTTACACTTTGGTATGATTTACTCTCTTGTTTTCCGTGGAGTAGATTGCAGTGGAGTTTCAAGTTTTCTGATTGCTGTTCTCTTCTATGTGCTTTTTATTTTCAAAAGTTTTTGTCTAAAAAATATCTAATTTTTTCTTGCATGCTTGAAATGCACTTCTGCCACTTTTTCAATATATTCGGATCATGTTAATCAGTAATTTCATATTTTTTTAATATCACATTTTTGTCAAAATATTGGGAAACATGCTTGCCTGTCCAGCATGCCCATTGTTCCAGCAAAATTAAATTGTAAAATCTTTTGACCAAGCAGCAAGACCTTGCAAGTCGCTTTGAAAGAAACATTTATTGGGAAATGAGCACAGCATTGTACAAGCAAACAACACCGCTAACGCTGCTGCTGAATACTCGCAGAGGGCGCTCTAACTTGAAACTCTGCTGTTTGACATCTACAGAAAACAATGGGACTAAACCATTGATTCATGGGGGTGTGAAGGTTTGTCTGATTGTCATGCCTGCTAACCCAACACGTTAAATGTTTTCCTGGTAACTGTAAAATAAAAATTTGCCTTTTACCTTATAGTTGTTCACTTTCATTAGTTGTACTGTAATTATAATTCCCATTATGTGTTACTTTTATTTGTAATAAACTACTACATGTATTATGTAAGTATAACATGACTTGCAAAAGGCAACCATCTTCAATATTAATGTGTGCAGCAAATACCGGTAATTGTTTTCTGAAATTAATATTTCTAAAAAACTGGCGGAAGATGCAATTTGTTGTAGCCATGGCAATGCTGATATGATGATTGTTGTATCAGTTGCTTATTATTTTTCAGTATGTTTGTTGCATCATATCATTGAATTTGTGTGCCCTTGATAATACACCCTTGGATTTCCTTCACCTTTCCTTTTTAGAAATACATAAAAGCACTATGTAATGCTGTATAATTGTGTGAAAACGATAATCCTACATAACCTGTTTTACAAACACACCTACATACTTAAAATGTACTTTGCATGATAGAAAACAATTGATAGTGAAGGTAGATCCTATTTATAAATAAAGACATCCAGACAGTTAATGATAGCCAATTAAGTGCTGCGGTCATTGTAAATTGTGTTTTTGAATTTGTGAAGCCATGTTGAAGACATTATGATATAATGACTCACTCGAACTAATGTGTTGCAGCAACTGTGACACTACCAAAGACATTGCGATGAAATGACTGTGATCCTTTCAAACGTGTCATGTTGCATTGACTGCAGCCTGTTAATTGTGTTTATGGAAACTTCTATATAATAATTGGGATGGTTGGTAATTTCTAAGATTATATTTTGTCATATACATTAGCAGTTCTGGTGAGGAGTCAAGAAATTTGAATAAAAAATATGCTTAGTTTCATGGAGCCCAAAATGATTTTATTGAACTGAAAATCTTGAATATTAATAAGAAGTTTGGAGACCAAATTTTATTTCTTGAGATTCAAAAATTTAATAAATGGAATAGTTTAGCAACTTTTACTGTATTATTTTATGATACAGATAAGATAGTGATATAGATTGTTTATTCTTGTTTATTTACCATGCCATTTATTGTTACAGAAGCCACTCATCCAATCGGCAACCACTCACAAAAATTGTTTCTGCACCAATGCCTGCTTTGCGCAAGACGGCATCATTTGCCGTGCAAACTGAGGACCCAATGCTCCAAGAACGAGAAGACAAACAGGAACATTTTAAAGTACAGCCTCCCGCAAAGATCAAGAGACAGTCTTCAATTGTCAGGAAGTCGGTGAAACGGAAAGACAGCATAAGTTTGAAACCTGAAAAAGAACCCAAAACTCAGATGGAGAATGAACACATGGAAGATGATGAAATTCCTAAAGAACCAAGGTGTTTATTTCTGTGAATATCATTAACCACATAACAGCCACCATAATTAGCATGACTACCACATAACTTCTATGAAAGCCAAATAAATACTACAAAACTTGATTGCCACAAAACAGCCACAAAACTACATATTACCGATAGCCACTATAGTTTCATGACTACCACATAGCAGCTACCATAGTTGTCATGACTACCACATAGCAGCTACCATAGTTGGCATGACTACCACATAGCAGCTACCATAGTTGGCATGACTACCACATAACTTCTATGACAGCCACATGAATAGCACATAACAGCCACATGACTACCACATAGCAGCTACCATAGTTGGCATGACTACCACATAACTTCTATGACAGCCACATGAATAGCACATAACAGCCACATGACTACCACATAGCAGCTACCATAGTTGGCATGACTACCACATAACTTCTATGACAGCCACATGAATAGCACATAACAGCCACATGACTACCACATAGCAGCTACCATAGTTGGCATGACTACCACATAACTTCTATGACAGCCACATGAATAGCACATAACAGCCACATGACTACCACATAGCAGCTACCATAGTTGGCATGACTACCACATAACTTCTATGACAGCCACATGAATAGCACATAACAGCCACATGACTACCACATAGCAGCTACCATAGTTGGCATGACTACCACATAACTTCTATGACAGCCACATGAATAGCACATAACAGCCACATGACTACCACATAGCAGCTACCATAGTTGGCATGACTACCACATAACTTCTATGACAGCCACATGAATAGCACATAACAGCCACATGACTACCATATAGCAGCCACATGACAACCACATATAGACACTGAACCACCAAATAAAAAACACATGACAGTACAGGTATACAGTCAACTCGGTTGTGTTTGTCAAAATAAGAATTGGTTGATTGCTGTCTTTGATCAAAGAACATTGATTCAAGATGAGTTGAATGTAGATTTTGATTTACAAACTCTCTAAATTGATATTTCATCTGCATTTTTCTCTAAATTGACTGTGCAGTTGTTATTTCATTTGGCACTACAAAAAAATGTTTTTTTTTGTTTTTTTTGTTTTTCTTACATCAATTTGAGTTCAATTCAGCTTTTCAGTTATTATTGTACATTGGTCTTTTGGACTTATTTGCACAAAATAAAGATTTTCTTTCTCTAATAATTTTTTTGTTTTGTTTGCATAGTGTTGAGGTAACAATTAACGAACATGATACTATGGAAACTGAAGACATACCACCATCACCATCACCACCTCCGCCAGAAGACAGGTAACTTTCCATTATAATACATTTCAGTACTTTATAACCTTGGACAACAGCTTGGCTTCTGTTATTTATTGAAAACTATTTGTTTGTAACATTTCTTGATATTACCATGTGAGGGTGCTATTCATTGACATCCACCTGTTGATAACATTTCTTGATATTACCATGTGAGGGTGCTATTCATTGACATCCACCTGTTGATAACACTTCATAATATTACCATGTGAGGGTGCTATTTATTGACATCCACCTGTTGATAACACTTCATAATATTACCATGTGAGGGTGCTATTCATTGACATCCACCTGTTGATAACACTTCATAATATTACCATGTGAGGGTGCTATTCATTGACATCCACCTGTTGATAACACTTCATAATATTACCATGTGAAGGTGCTATTCATTGACATCCACCTGTTGATAACACTTCATAATATTACCATGTGAGGGTGCTATTCATTGACATCCACCTGTTGATAACACTTCATAATATTACCATGTGAGGGTGCTATTTATTGACATCCACCTGTTGATAACACTTCATAATATTACCATGTGAAGGTGCTATTCATTGACATCCACCTGTTGATAACACTTCATAATATTACCATGTGAGGGTGCTATTCATTGACATCCACCTGTTGATAACACTTCATAATATTACCATGTGAGGGTGCTATTCATTGACATCCACCTGTTGATAACACTTCATAATATTACCATGTGAGGGTGCTATTTATTGACATCCACCTGTTGATAACACTTCATAATATTACCATGTGAAGGTGCTATTCATTGACATCCACCTGTTGATAACACTTCATAATATTACCATGTGAGGGTGCTATTCATTGACATCCACCTGTTGATAACACTTCATAATATTACCATGTGAGGGTGCTATTTATTACCAACCATCGATTGATAACATAGCTGTGATTTTGAACATTTTGTTTTTGTTTAAATATAACCACATGACCAAGACTACCAAATCTTACTGAAATATTTTTTTAGACACAATTGCGTATGGTTGCACAACCACATTCTATTAACCATAACAAGACATAATGCATTTTTTAGATTGTTGAATTGAATTACTTTCTTTACTATTACAAGACCTGAATCTGAGATGGACATTGATGTACCAGTAGCAGATGAGAAAGAAAATACATTAAAGCCACCACCCAGTGTTAGTCCTGTTAAGAGTGTCTCACCTAATCCATTGAAATCTGTGGATTTATCATCCCGCATCTCAGATGAAAGGAAAAAACAACTTACCCTTCAATTTCAAAAGCAGGATTCCAACAAGGATGGGTAAGTGTGATATGAAACATTCCTGTTATGTCATCTGTGTTTACACTGCCCTCTAGTGTCATCTATTTATGCTTTTACACTGCCCTCTAGTGTCTATTGTTTGTGTTTTACACCACCCTCTAGTGTCTATTGTTTGTATTTTTACACTCCCCTCGAGTGTCATCTAATTATTTGTGCTACACTGCCCTCTAGTGTCATCTATTCGTGTTTTTACACCGCCCTCTAGTGTCTATTGTTTGTGTTTTTACACTGCCCTCTAGTGTCATTTGTTAGTGTTTTTACACTGCTCTCTAGTGTCTATTTGTGTTTTACACTGCCCTCTAGTGTCATCTGTTTGTGTTTTTACATCGCCCTCTAGTGTCTATTGCTTGTGTTTTTACACCGCTCTCTAGTGTCTATTGCTTGTGTTTTTACACCGCCCTCTAGTGTCATCTGTTTGTGTTTTACACCGCCCTCTAGTGTCATCTGTTAGTGTTTATATACCACGCTCTAGTGTCATCTGTTTGTGCTTTTACACTGCCCTCTAGTGTCATCTGTTTGTGCTTTTACACTGCCCTCTAGTGTCTATTGTTTGTGTTTTTACGCTGCCTTCTAATGTCATCTACTGTGGAATACTTCGCTGAAAAGGCTTTTTGGGCGTTTTGTGTGGAATTTATTTTCACTGATTTTTGATGAGTTTAATGTGAAATATAGAAAAAAAAAAGTATATTCGCTGGATTTTATTTTCATGGAATCATCCCTTCAGCAAAAATAGCAAAAATAAAATCCAAACAAAAATAAAGTATTCAACAGTATTTGTGCTTTTACACCACTCTCTAGTGTTATCTTTTTGTGTTTTTACACCGCCCTTTATCATTGTCTGTGTGTTGGTTGTATCAGACTCAAGATTATAAGCCATTGTTCTATAATTCCTCAATTTATGAAAGATATTTTTTTGGTTTCAGCCATGTCACGTTTCCTGAGTTGTCTGTACTATTATCCAAAGATCTGACTAAATCACAGAAAAAATACCTGAAAGAGGTAAGAGACAACAAACCATCAAACAAATGGAATACAATTACTAAATTGTTGTAATTCTGGTTCCATGGGAGTAGTATGAAAATGACTTGATTTACAACACTTTAAACATTTTGTGTGCATAACATAAGTTTCAAAAAAATTTATGTTTGGAGAAAATATCATATCATTTACATCACCCAATAATAACCATTCAATAAATGTTGCCAAATTCTTTGCAAACTATTCTTTTTCTGTCAAATTTTCAACAAAAATATTTTCTCTGACCAAGTTTATTTAAATAAAATTGACATTGTGCTTTGTATTTATATGAGTGCAATACTAACTTACATTTGCTTTTAAACATCAATCTGCAATAACAATTACTATCAGCTTCTATTGTTGTGTCGTCATCTTTTTAACTGTGATAGTCTATAAACAACTGTACAGTAAGTGTGTCTTCTAAGCCCATATGACACATTACTGATGTACAAAGATATGTTTTCTAATTCACTTGTGTGTCTTTGATACAACATACATTGATATAATGATCTTAACATCTTACTATAGTTATGTAAATTGTAATTTGGTTACAAGTCACCTATACAGTTGAATACAATTATGTTCTTAGAAATCTACCTCCTCAGCAGTCAACAACTGACAACTTAATTTTGGGGATTCCATTTTTACTCAGAATCAGCTTTAGTGAGATTTCTGTCACCTGCCTTTATTGGGGGGGGGGGGGGGCTTGATGAAGGAAATTGCTGATACACAAGTGAACAATGCATTTAAAGTGTATATTGTATAATAAATGCTACACATCAAAAACATTAGAGAATTTAGGATGCATAATACATAACAATAATTTAATGTTTTTTTATATAAAATGAAATACCTATTTGATAGTTACATCAAACACATTCATAATTAATACCATTTTTGTCTTATATTGAAGCGTCAGATGGCCATAGCGTGTCATTGTTTACAAATAAGTGTCTACCCATGAGCCTTTGCGTTTTTAACATGTATTGTTATTGTCGCTTGGGACTCGATTCCCGTGCATGCACAGAGGATGACCCCCTCGCTTTAACACCATTCAAAAACATCCGGGTGAGATTTGGGCAAGTGGGTGAGGTTTGGGCAGGTGGGTGAGGTTTGGGCAGGTGGTTGAATTTTAGACAGGTGGGCGGGGTTTAGGAAGGTGGGTGAGGTTTGAGCGGGTGGCCGGGGTTTGGGCAGGTGGGTGAAGTTTGGTTTGGTTAGGTGGGTTAGGTTTGGTTTGGGCAGGTGGGTGAGGTTTGGGCAGGTGGCAAGGGTTTAGGCAGGTGGGTGAGGTTTGGTTTGGTTTGGGCAGGTGGGTGAGGTTTGGGTAGGTGGCCTGGATTTGGGCAGGTGGGTGATGTTTGAGTAGGTGGGTGAGGTTTGGGCAGGTGTGTGACGTTTGGGCAGGTGTGTGAGGTTTGAGCAGGTGGCCGGGGTTTGGGCAAGTTAGTGAGGTTTGGTTTGGTTTGGGCAGGTGGGTGAGGTTTTGACAGGTGGGTGAGGTTTGGGCAGGTGGTTGATGTTTGGGCGATTGGGTGAGGTTTGGGCTTGTGGGTGATCTTTGGGCAGGTTGGCGAGGTTTTGACAGGTGGGTGAGGTTTGGTTTGGGCAGGTGGGTGAGATTTGGTTTAGGCAGGTGGGTCAGGTTTTGACAGGTGGGTCAGGTTTTGGCAGATGGCCGGGGTTTGGGCAAGTGGCTGGGGTTTGGGCAGATGGCTAGGGTTTGGGCAAATGGCTAGGGTTTGGGCAAATGGGTGAGGTTTGGACAGGTGGGTGGAGTTTGGGCAAGTGAACGGGATTTGGACAAGTGGCCAGGGTTAGGGCAGGTAGGTGAGCTTTGTGCAGGTGGACAAGGTTTTGTCATAAAAACAGCCCAGGTTTGGGCAGGTGGTTGATGTTTGGGCGATTGGGTGAGGTTTGGGCTGGTGGGTGATCTTTGGGCAGGTTGGCGAGGTTTTGACAGGTGGGTGAGGTTTGGTTTGGGCAGGTGGGTGAGATTTGGTTTAGGCAGGTGGGTCAGGTTTTGACAGGTGGGTCAGGTTTTGGCAGATGGCCGGGGTTTGGGCAAGTGGCTGGGGTTTGGGCAGATGGCTAGGGTTTGGGCAAATGGCTAGGGTTTGGGCAAATGGGTGAGGTTTGGACAGGTGGGTGGAGTTTGGGCAAGTGAACGGGATTTGGACAAGTGGCCAGGGTTAGGGCAGGTAGGTGAGCTTTGTGCAGGTGGACAAGGTTTTGTCATAAAAACAGCAACAAAATTTATTGAATAAACACTCAATCATTTAATTATAAAAAATAAACATGGATAGTTTACTAGGATAATAAAAAGAATTTATTTTGTTCCCCTCTTTGAAATTGATCTTAGCTGAAGGGACAGCAATCCTGGTACTGTATGTATGTAGCACATGTTACCAATAGTTACTTTGAAATCAAATAACTGCTGAAAGAGTGCGCTGAAATTGTCACGAAAGGGTACTGTCGCCATGTTAGACTGAGTACACGGTTTTTTATTAACAATAATTACAGTATCATTTTTTTGTTCTTTTTGTCTGCATACTTGATGATGCCATCAATGTGCTATAGCTAAGTAGGGTAAGTCCCCCTAGCTTTATGATTATTTGTTACATTACCTCGTCTGAGGAGAACTATACATTGACCCAGAATGCATTGCACAAATGTCCTCATTCTTTAGTGGTAAAGAAACAGTTCATTTTTTAAAAACACTTATCAAAAAGATATTGTAAATTCTACTTCAAAATAAATTATCGTCAGTACATAAATCCCTTCCTGTATTAAGATCTTCCCAATATCATTAAATTAATTTACATATATAATTACAATCAAGTCAGTTAAACAGTATGTAAGCATTATCATTCCCTATTTTTAATGCATGCATTTACAATAATAAAATCATTGTTAAATAGTCACATATTAATGTTGCTGGTTGCCAGAATAAGCGTTCATTGATGCTTTCCATACTAATACACCAGTAATTTGCATTCTCAACCCCCTCAAGCCAGGGACAAGCCATAATCTTGTTTCCTGTTATATGCAGGAGTGTACAAAACTGTATTATTCCTACTACCAGGAAACATTTCTGATTATAAATCTTTGTAACAATCTGGCTTGATGAAAGTCTTGAGCTTGGGGGGGGGGGCATGGTTGCAGTTGACTGGTGCATAACATGTCTTTGCATTGGTTGATTCCATTCAAGGTGCAGGGGTGTAAAGGTTTTGGGTATCCACTGGTACTGCCTTAAATAACACTGACTTGCTCCTATCATGTTGAAAGAAAGAAAAAAATAAATGAGCATATGCAGAAATTTCATGATTGATGAAACATTTATGTTTAAAAAAAAAGTAACAGTTTTATTAAAGATGAAATGAAAGCTTTTGATGTGTCATGTTGGATTGTAATTTTGTGAGTTTTCAATCATTTTACAATTTTCAATAATTTTATTGAAATTTTTGGTGGTGCTGGTGGATATTTTAGTACTCTTGATCTTTATTTAAATTTTTAATTATATTTTTTGCATTAAATACAGTAAAGTCAGGTAAGGAATGAATGTAACAAATTATTTAAAACCCTAACTATTTACAAACTCAAAATAGTAGTTACACACTGTAAATTATACGCAAAGGGAGACACCTGCTTATAGTCAATCCATTTGTTTTATTTGGATTTCAATGGGGTCAATTTCAAATAAAAATGTTTGTAAGTATGTTTTTAAATAAAAACATGCCTTACCTGACTACATTGTACTGCATGTAACAGAGATCATGTTGATGAGATAAAAGAGTCTCAAGATGTCACCTTACTTGAGACATAATAATTACATTCATTATTAAAAGAAATCACTACACTTTGTGTCTCTTTTTTATTTTATTATTCAGTACAGTCAAAATCCTGTGAATGAGTGACATTCAAATTTTCATTTGACCTCCAGTCTTTCTATCCATCTGATTGGCCCATTTTACCTCTGATTTTCCTCTCTGTCTGATTGGCCTATTTGACCTCCAGTCTTTTTCTCTGTCTGATTGGCCTATTTGACCTCCAGTCTTTCTCTCTGTTTGATTGGCCTATTTGACCTCCAGTCTTTCTCTCTGTTTGATTGGCCTGCTTGACCTCCAGTCTTTCCCTCCATCTGATTGGCCCTCTTGACCTCCAGTCTTTTTCTCCGTCTGATTGGCCTATTTGACCTCCTGTTTGTTTCTCTGTCCGATTTGCCGACTTGACCTCCAGTCTTTCTCTCTGTCTGATTGGTCTATTTGACCTCCGTTTTTTGTTCTCTGTCTGATTGGCCTGCTTGAACTAAAGTGTGTATATTTGTCAGATTGGTCCATTTAACCCCAGTCTGTCTCTCTGTCTGATTGGCAGACCTGATTCCAGTCTTTCTTGCTGTCTGATTTGCCCATTTGACCCCAGTCTGTCTCTCTGTCTGATTGGTCCATTTGACCCCAGTCTTCTCTCTGTCTGATTGATTCATTTGACCCCCAGTCTCTCTCTCTCTGTCTGATTGGCAGACCGGATTCCAGTCTTACTTGCTGTCTGATTTGCCCATTTGACCCCAGTCTTTCTCTCTGTCTAGTAGTAGTAGTAGTCCAGAGTTTTAAATCCGGTTTGGTCCCCGAAGACTAGGGTGGCCGGATTCACCTTAAACTAGTGGCAATCGCTCTTACCCCCTCCCTCCACTTTGCACGATTTAAAGCATCCCTCATCCTCATCCCAACCTTCCCACTCTCCTCCTCTACTTGCATCTTCCACGTCTTCTTTGGCCTTCCCCTTTTCCTTGGACCACTCACCTCTAAATCAAGGGCCCTTCTTAATACATGCCCATCCTCCCTCCTCAGCACATGCCCATACCAACGTACCCCATTTGCCTTCGCCAACCGATCTACCGCTTCCTTCAAACCCAACATCTGCATCTAGTCCTCAGTTTTCTTTCTGTCCATCAACTTCACCCCACACATCACTCTCGCCAAAGTCCTTAAAGTACCCAACTCATTTTCACTCAAACACCATGTCTCGCTCCCATACAGCAATGCTGATCTCACACAACTCTTATAAACTATTCCTTTCATCTCCAAGGGAAATCTCTTCCCATATAGTAACTCTCTACATTCCCTAAACTTCACCCAAGCAAACCTTGCTCTAGCTGTCACAGCCGCCTCACACCCACCTTGTCCCCCAGGTATGTAAACTCCTTCACTGTCTCAACCTCATCACACAACTTTTCTTCCTGTTCCACCACCCTTCCAGCTCCATTCTTACATCTTCCACACACAAAATCCCTTGCCAATCTTTGGGTCACCCTCTTTATCTTTGCACATCTCCCATGTATCCACTTCCCACATTTCACACACCGCACTGAATTTACCTTTACCCTCTTTCCACACATGCCACATGGGTCAACCTTACTCACCAAAGCTTTCTCCTTTGTCCCACTCACCATCACTTTTGTCTTTCCCAGATTTACCTTCAAACCCTTACTCTCAAATGCTTTTTTCCATTTCACAAACTTCTCCCTCAATCCCTCCATTGTGTCATCCATCAAGACCAAGTCATCAGCATACAACATCTCTCTCATCAGCCCTTCTCTTGCACTCTCTGTAACTACATCAATGACAACTGCAAATATCAATGGTGATAGTACAGAGCCTTGATGCACACCCACCTTCACCTCAAACTCCTCTGACAACTCCGATCCTACTCTAACTCTTGTCTTTGCTCCTTCATACAAACTCATCACTGCTCTTACCATTGCCTCTGGTATACCTCTCTTCCGCATTGCCCACTCCATCACCTTCCTCGGGACTCAAAGGCCTTCTCCAAATCCACAAAACACATATACAGTTTCTTCCCTTTTGCACGATATTCCTCTTGCATCCTCCTCAGAATAAACACTGCATCAATTGTTCCTTTCCCTGGCATAAAACCAAACTGCATCTCATCCACTTCCACTAATTTCCGGATTCTATTCACTATCACCCTCTCCACAATTTTCATTGCATGCTCTAATAGTTTCACACCCCTATACGCACCACAACTTTTTGCATCCCCTTTTCCTTTAAAAATTGGTACTACCACACTCACCTCCCACTCCTCAGGCATTCCTCTTTCATCTAACACTCCCTGGCATAACTCCATTATCACACCAATCCCTATGTCTCCACTTGCACAAATCATCTCCGTGCTCACTTCCGAGGGTCCAGCAGCCTTTCCAGTTTTCATGTCTCTGATTGCCTTCACTACTTCTTCTCGACTCACTCTTTCAACTGGCCCTTCCACCAGATCAGCCTCCACATCCTGAACCCACTCATTCTCCTCATTCATGATTTTTTCCATATGTTCTTTCCAGACTTTACTTCTATCTCTCTGTCTGATTGGTCCATTTGACCCTAGTCTGTCTCTCTGTCTGATTGGTCCATTTGACCCCCAGTCTGTCTCTCTCTCTGATTGGTCGACTGGCAGACTAGATTCCAGTCTTTCTTGCTGTCTGATTGGTCCATTTGACCCCCAGTCTGTCTCTCTGTCTGATTGGTCCATTTGACCCCCAGTCTGTCTATCTGTCTGATTGGCAGACCTGATTACAGTCTTTCTTGCTGTCTGATTTGCCCAATTGACCCCCAGTCTGTCTTTCTGTCTGATTTGCCCATTTGACCCCAGTCTGCCGCTCTGTCTGATTGGTCCATTTGACACCCAGTCTGTCTCTCTCTCTCTCTGATTGGCAGACCTGATTTCAGTCTTTCTTGCTGTCTGATTGGTCCATTTGACCCCCAGTCTGTCTCTCTGTCTGATTGGCAGACCTAATTCGTCTTTCTTGCTGTATGGTATGCCCATTTGACCCCCAGTCTGTCTCTCTGTCTGATTTGCCCATTTGACCCCAGTCTGTCTCTCTGTCTGATTTGCCCATTTGACCCCCAGTCTGTCTTGCTGTCTGATTTGCCCGTTTGACCCCCAGTCTGTCTTGCTGTCTGATTTGCCCAATTGACCCCCAGTCTGTCGCTCTGTCTGATTTGCCCGTTTGACCCCCAGTCTGTCTTGCTGTCTGATTTTCCCATTTGACCCCCAGTCTGTCGCTCTGTCTGATTTTCCCATTTGACCCCCCGTCTGTCGCTCTGTCTGATTTGCCCGTTTGACCCCCAGTCTGTCTTGCTGTCTGATTTTCCCATTTGACCCCCAGTCTGTCGCTCTGTCTGATTTTCACAATTGACCCCCCGTCTGTCGCTCTGTCTGATTTGCCCGTTTGACCCCCAGTCTGTCTTGCTGTCTGATTTTCCCATTTGACCCCCAGTCTGTCGCTCTGTCTGATTTTCACAATTGACCCCCAGTCTGTCGCTCTGTCTGATTTTCACAATTGACCCCCAGTCTGTCGCTCTGTCTGATTTTCACAATTGACCCCCAGTCTGTCGCTCTGTCTGATTTTCCCATTTGACCCCCAGTCTGTCGCTCTGTCTGATTTTCACAATTGACCCCCAGTCTGTCGCTCTGTCTGATTTTCACAATTGACCCCCAGTCTGTCGCTCTGTCTGATTTTCTCATTTGACCCCCAGTCTGTCGCTCTGTCTGATTTTCACAATTGACCCCCAGTCTGTCTTGATGTCTGATTTTCACAATTGACCCCCAGTCTGTCGCTCTGTCTGATTTTCTCATTTGACCCCCAGTCTGTCGCTCTGTCTGATTTTCACAATTGACCCCCCGTCTGTCGCTCTGTCTGATTTTCACAATTGACCCCCAGTCTGTCTTGATGTCTGATTTTCACAATTGACCCCCAGTCTGTCGCTCTGTCTGATTTTCACAATTGACCCCCAGTCTGTCTTGATGTCTGATTTTCACAATTGACCCCCAGTCTGTCGCTCTGTCTGATTTTCTCATTTGACCCCCAGTCTGTCGCTCTGTCTGATTTTCCCATTTGACCCCCAGTCTGTCTTGATGTCTGATTTTCCCATTTGACCCCCAGTCTGTCGCTCTGTCTGATTTTCTCATTTGACCCCCAGTCTGTCGCTCTGTCTGATTTTCACAATTGACCCCCAGTCTGTCTTGATGTCTGATTTTCACAATTGACCCCCAGTCTGTCTTGATGTCTGATTTTCACAATTGACCCCCAGTCTGTCGCTCTGTCTGATTTTCTCATTTGACCCCCAGTCTGTCGCTCTGTCTGATTTTCACAATTGACCCCCCGTCTGTCGCTCTGTCTGATTTTCACAATTGACCCCCAGTCTGTCGCTCTGTCTGATTTTCACAATTGACCCCCAGTCTGTCGCTCTGTCTGATTTTCACAATTGACCCCCAGTCTGTCTTGATGTCTGATTTTCACAATTGACCCCCAGTCTGTCGCTCTGTCTGATTTTCTCATTTGACCCCCAGTCTGTCGCTCTGTCTGATTTTCACAATTGACCCCCCGTCTGTCGCTCTGTCTGATTTTCACAATTGACCCCCAGTCTGTCTTGATGTCTGATTTTCACAATTGACCCCCAGTCTGTCGCTCTGTCTGATTTTCCCATTTGACCCCCAGTCTGTCTTGATGTCTGATTTTCACAATTGACCCCCAGTCTGTCGCTCTGTCTGATTTTCTCATTTGACCCCCAGTCTGTCGCTCTGTCTGATTTTCCCATTTGACCCCCAGTCTGTCTTGATGTCTGATTTTCCCATTTGACCCCCAGTCTGTCGCTCTGTCTGATTTTCTCATTTGACCCCCAGTCTGTCGCTCTGTCTGATTTTCACAATTGACCCCCAGTCTGTCTTGATGTCTGATTTTCACAATTGACCCCCAGTCTGTCTTGATGTCTGATTTTCACAATTGACCCCCAGTCTGTCTTGATGTCTGATTTTCACAATTGACCCCCAGTCTGTCGCTCTGTCTGATTTTCTCATTTGACCCCCAGTCTGTCGCTCTGTCTGATTTTCACAATTGACCCCCCGTCTGTCGCTCTGTCTGATTTTCACAATTGACCCCCAGTCTGTCGCTCTGTCTGATTTTCACAATTGACCCCCAGTCTGTCGCTCTGTCTGATTTTCTCATTTGACCCCCAGTCTGTCGCTCTGTCTGATTTTCACAATTGACCCCCAGTCTGTCGCTCTGTCTGATTTTCACAATTGACCCCCAGTCTGTCTTGATGTCTGATTTTCACAATTGACCCCCAGTCTGTCGCTCTGTCTGATTTTCACAATTGACCCCCCGTCTGTCGCTCTGTCTGATTTTCACAATTGACCCCCAGTCTGTCTTGATGTCTGATTTTCACAATTGACCCCCAGTCTGTCTTGATGTCTGATTTTCACAATTGACCCCCAGTCTGTCGCTCTGTCTGATTTTCACAATTGACCCCCAGTCTGTCGCTCTGTCTGATTTTCCCATTTGACCCCCAGTCTGTCTTGCTGTCTGATTTTCCCATTTGACCCCCAGTCTGTCGCTCTGTCTGATTTTCACAATTGACCCCCAGTCTGTCGCTCTGTCTGATTTTCCCATTTGACCCCCAGTCTGTCGCTCTGTCTGATTTTCACAATTGACCCCCAGTCTGTCGCTCTGTCTGATTTTCACAATTGACCCCCAGTCTGTCGCTCTGTCTGATTTTCCCATTTGACCCCCAGTCTGTCTTGATGTCTGATTTTCACAATTGACCCCCAGTCTGTCTTGATGTCTGATTTTCCCAATTGACCCCCAGTCTGTCGCTCTGTCTGATTTTCCCATTTGACCCCCAGTCTGTCGCTCTGTCTGATTTTCTCATTTGACCCCCAGTCTGTCGCTCTGTCTGATTTTCCCATTTGACCCCCAGTCTGTCTTTCTGTCTGATTTTCCCATTTGACCCCCAGTCTGTCTTGCTGTCTGATTTTCCCATTTGACCCCCAGTCTGTCGCTCTGTCTGATTTTCCCAATTGACCCCCAGTCTGTCTTGATGTCTGATTTTCCCATTTGACCCCCAGTCTGTCGCTCTGTCTGATTTTCCCATTTGACCCCCAGTCTGTCTTGCTGTCTGATTTTCCCATTTGACCCCCAGTCTGTCTTTCTGTCTGATTTTCCCATTTGACCCCCAGTCTGTCTTGCTGTCTGATTTTCCCATTTGACCCCCAGTCTGTCTTTCTGTCTGATTTTCCCATTTGACCCCCAGTCTGTCTTTCTGTCTGATTTTCCCATTTGACCCCCAGTCTGTCGCTCTGTCTGATTTTCACAATTGACCCCCCGTCTGTCGCTCTGTCTGATTTTCACAATTGACCCCCAGTCTGTCTTGCTGTCTGATTTTCTCATTTGACCCCCAGTCTGTCGCTCTGTCTGATTTTCCCATTTGACCCCCAGTCTGTCTTGCTGTCTGATTTTCCCATTTGACCCCCAGTCTGTCTTTCTGTCTGATTTTCCCAATTGACCCCCAGTCTGTCTTGCTGTCTGATTTTCCCATTTGACCCCCAGTCTGTCGCTCTGTCTGATTTTCACAATTGACCCCCAGTCTGTCGCTCTGTCTGATTTTCACAATTGACCCCCAGTCTGTCTTGATGTCTGATTTTCACAATTGACCCCCAGTCTGTCTTGATGTCTGATTTTCACAATTGACCCCCAGTCTGTCGCTCTGTCTGATTTTCCCATTTGACCCCCAGTCTGTCTTGCTGTCTGATTTTCACAATTGACCCCCAGTCTGTCGCTCTGTCTGATTTTCACAATTGACCCCCAGTCTGTCGCTCTGTCTGATTTTCACAATTGACCCCCAGTCTGTCGCTCTGTCTGATTTTCACAATTGACCCCCAGTCTGTCGCTCTGTCTGATTTTCCCATTTGACCCCCAGTCTGTCTTGCTGTCTGATTTTCCCATTTGACCCCCAGTCTGTCGCTCTGTCTGATTTTCACAATTGACCCCCAGTCTGTCGCTCTGTCTGATTTTCACAATTGACCCCCAGTCTGTCTTTCTGTCTGATTTTCCCAATTGACCCCCAGTCTGTCTTGCTGTCTGATTTTCCCATTTGACCCCCAGTCTGTCTTTCTGTCTGATTTTCCCAATTGACCCCCAGTCTGTCTTGATGTCTGATTTTCCCATTTGACCCCCAGTCTGTCGCTCTGTCTGATTTTCACAATTGACCCCCAGTCTGTCGCTCTGTCTGATTTTCACAATTGACCCCCAGTCTGTCTTTCTGTCTGATTTTCCCAATTGACCCCCAGTCTGTCTTGCTGTCTGATTTTCCCATTTGACCCCCAGTCTGTCGCTCTGTCTGATTTTCACAATTGACCCCCAGTCTGTCGCTCTGTCTGATTTTCACAATTGACCCCCAGTCTGTCGCTCTGTCTGATTTTCCCATTTGACCCCCAGTCTGTCGCTCTGTCTGATTTTCCCATTTGACCCCCAGTCTGTCTTGCTGTCTGATTTTCCCATTTGACCCCCAGTCTGTCTTTCTGTCTGATTTTCCCAATTGACCCCCAGTCTGTCTTGCTGTCTGATTTTCCCATTTGACCCCCAGTCTGTCGCTCTGTCTGATTTTCACAATTGACCCCAGTCTGTCTTGCTGTCTGATTTTCCCATTTGACCCCCAGTCTGTCGCTCTGTCTGATTTTCACAATTGACCCCAGTCTGTCTTGCTGTCTGATTTTCCCATTTGACCCCCAGTCTGTCGCTCTGTCTGATTTTCCCATTTGACCCCCAGTCTGTCGCTCTGTCTGATTTTCACAATTGACCCCCAGTCTGTCGCTCTGTCTGATTTTCCCAATTGACCCCCAGTCTGTCGCTCTGTCTGATTTTCCCATTTGACCCCCAGTCTGTCTTTCTGTCTGATTTTCCCATTTGACCCCCAGTCTGTCTTTCTGTCTGATTTGCCCAATTGACCCCAGTCTGTCTTTCTGTCTGATTTTCCCATTTGACCTGTATATTTTTCTCAGCAAAGTCACCAGAGCATTCACTATGAACTTCAAAATGTTGTTGGTAGTCCATTGCAATTATGAGTCAAATAATGCAGTATGTGATTGTATTCCTTGTGTACAAAAAGTGAATCAATATTTATAAATACTAGATCTCTGTCTACCACTCACTATAACAACTCTTGGGGTTTTACCTTTTATCAGCTCCGCAGTCGACTTTGTCAAGTGGAGCTTATTATAGATTGATTGTCATTCACTGTCCATGTCAACTTTTTACTTTTTTCGACTTAATACTTGGTGTATATGTACCTTGGGTAGACCTCTCTCAGTTTTGTTCATTTCATGATATCTTCAATTCTCTAATTTTGATGAATATTTTTTGTAATTTTTGGTAAAATAGTGATATTTTTGACTTATAATTAAAAGCTGCAATTCTGATTGATTTGATATTATACATATAGATTTGTTCATTTTGTAATGGTATCGTCAATTCTCTAATTGAAGTGCATTGTTAACAGCAGAGCTATCTCAGCCTGCTTGTTTTAGTTTATTTCTATATAATACAAAAATACATCAATAAAGGCGATTCAGATTTTACGGAGCTCATAGGAACCCAGACAATTTTATGTTTCTACCATTTATACAGCACTATAGACACAAATAAAAAGATGGAAATATAATGCATACATTGTAATAATTTAATTAAGTAAAATACAAAATATTGTAATAATAAAGAATGAACTAAGATTGCATGTTTACATTCGTAATTGAGGTTGTATGGCCCCTAGATGTTTAATAATCCAATATTGCTAAATTTTTTCTGATAGGTATATGAGCTGACTAGTTCAAGTACATTTTTTGGTCTTGAAGAATTTATGACTGTTATGTGTTTAGATGAGAACATGGTGAATCAAGACAACATATTAAACCAAGCGTATGATAACCTTGATTTCTCAAAACTACAGGATGATATAACACACTTTGTGGTAAGTTTGAGTTTTGTCACTTCAAGGCATTAAATTATTTATACCATGCAGATATGTGCAGATGTTTATGGAATATTGCATGATTATACGTCTCCATATAGCTTGACATAGACTAGCAGATGTTTATGGAATATTGCATGTTTATACGTCTCCATATAGCTTGACATAGACTAGCAGATGTTTATGGAATATTGCATGTTTATACGTCTCCATATAGCTTGACATAGACTAGCAGATGTTTATGGAATATTGCATGATTATACGTCTCCATATAGCTTGACATAGACTATCAGATGTTTATGGAATATTGCATGATTATACGTCTCCATATAGCTTGACATAGACTATCAGATGTTTATGGAATATTGCATGATTATACGTCTCCATATAGCTTGACATAGACTAGCAGATGTTTATGGAATATTGCATGATTATATGTCTCCATATAGCTTGACATAGACTAGCAGATGTTTATGGAATATTGCATGATTATACGTCTCCATATAGCTTGACATAGACTAGCAGATGTTTATGGAATATTGCATGTTTATACGTCTCCATATAGCTTGACATAGACTAGCAGATGTTTATGGAATATTGCATGATTATACGTCTCCATATAGCTTGACATAGACTCGCAGATGTTTATGGAATATTGCATGATTATACGTCTCCATATAGCTTGACATAGACTAGCAGATGTTTATGGAATATTGCATGATTATACGTCTCCATATAGCTTGACATAGACTAGCAGATGTTTATGGAATATTGCATGATTATACGTCTCCATATAGCTTGACATAGACTAGCAGATGTTTATGGAATATTGCATGATTATACGTCTCCATATAGCTTGACATAGACTATCAGATGTTTATGGAATATTGCATGATTATACGTCTCCATATAGCTTGACATAGACTAGCAGATGTTTATGGAATATTGCATGATTATACGTCTCCATATAGCTTGACATAGACTAGCAGATGTTTATGGAATATTGCATGATTATACGTCTCCATATAGCTTGACATAGACTAGCAGATGTTTATGGAATATTGCATGATTATACGTCTCCATATAGCTTGACATAGACTATCAGATGTTTATGGAATATTGCATGATTATACGTCTCCATATAGCTTGACATAGACTATCAGATGTTTATGGAATATTGCATGTTTATACGTCTCCATATAGCTTGACATAGACTAGCAGATGTTTATGGAATATTGCATGATTATACGTCTCCATATAGCTTGACATAGACTAGCAGATGTTTATGGAATATTGCATGATTATACGTCTCCATATAGCTTGACATAGACTAGCAGATGTTTATGGAATATTGCATGATTATACGTCTCCATATAGCTTGACATAGACTAGCAGATGTTTATGGAATATTGCATGATTATACGTCTCCATATAGCTTGACATAGACTAGCAGATGTTTATGGAATATTGCATGATTATACGTCTCCATATAGCTTGACATAGACTAGCAGATGTTCATGGAATATTGCATGATTATACGTCTCCATATAGCTTGACATAGACTAGCAGATGTTTATGGAATATTGCATGATTATACGTCTCCATATAGCTTGACATAGACTAGCAGATGTTTATGGAATATTGCATGATTATACGTCTCCATATAGCTTGACATAGACTAGCAGATGTTTATGGAATATTGCATGATTATATGTCTCCATATAGCTTGACATAGACTAGCAGATGTTTATGGAATATTGCATGTTTATACGTCTCCATATAGCTTGACATAGACTAGCAGATGTTTATGGAATATTGCATGATTATACGTCTCCATATAGCTTGACATAGACTAGCAGATGTTTATGGAATATTGCATGATTATACGTCTCCATATAGCTTGACATAGACTAGCAGATGTTTATGGAATATTGCATGATTATACGTCTCCATATAGCTTGACATAGACTAGCAGATGTTTATGGAATATTGCATGATTATACGTCTCCATATAGCTTGACATAGACTATCAGATGTTTATGGAATATTGCATGATTATACGTCTCCATATAGCTTGACATAGACTAGCAGATGTTTATGGAATATTGCATGATTATATGTCTCCATATAGCTTGACATAGACTAGCAGATGTTTATGGAATATTGCATGTTTATACGTCTCCATATAGCTTGACATAGACTAGCAGATGTTTATGGAATATTGCATGATTATACGTCTCCATATAGCTTGACATAGACTAGCAGATGTTTATGGAATATTGCATGATTATACGTCTCCATATAGCTTGACATAGACTATCAGATGTTTATGGAATATTGCATGTTTATACGTCTCCATATAACTTGACATAGACTAGCAGATGTTTATGGAATATTGCATGTTTATACGTCTCCATATAGCTTGACATAGACTAGCAGATGTTCATGGAATATTGCATGTTTATACGTCTCCATATAGCTTGACATAGACTAGCAGATGTTCATGGAATATTGCATGATTATACGTCTCCATATAGCTTGACATAGACTAGCAGATGTTCATGGAATATTGCATGATTATACGTCTCCATATAGCTTGACATAGACTAGCAGATGTTTATGGAATATTGCATGTTTATACGTCTCCATATAGCTTGACATACATTATCTCACCTGAATGCCTTGATGCCTTTCAAAATAGTCAAGAAGTTCCAGGATGTTCTCTATACTCATTTTTTAAACAGTCAAAGCAAGTGTGTGTTTCTTGCTGAGTAAATATTAAAAGGTGGTAGTCGTCTCGCCGCGTCCTGTTCGATATGGGACCCATAGTAACGTATACAACGCGTGTAAAATACATTGTTTATTTACATGAAATTCGAACACGCACAGCGCTACGACCACTGCGCTTTAATCTCAAAATTACCTGAGTGTATTGCACTCTGTGTCTGCAAGATAACTCATTGAGTGAATAAACTATTCAAGACTCAATTTGGTCTTTCTTTCTTTCACAAAATAATAAGTTTACATAATAAATGTTTTGTCAGAAGAATACATATTAAAGGGCGGTAGTCGTTGCGCCGCGTCCTGTTCGATATGGGACTCATAGCGACGTATACAACGCGTGTAAAATACATTGTTTATTTACATGAAATTCCAACACACCCTGAGCAACGACCAGCACGCTTTAAACTTATTTAACATATGTAGTACTTAATGGTATTGGATGTTATGAAATCTTAACATGTATAAATTGTGAAAAAAGGATAGGACATCTTAAGAAGTGGGTGTTAATCAAACAAATCACAGAATTTCTCCACTTCAAATCTTAATAAAGTAAGCAGCTTTAGAATGGCATCAGTTTTGTTTGGGACTTGATGGACTTAAGATGCTGAAAACTTGATCACATACAAATCTACGTAAATACTTGGCTGATTTTTTTAAAACTTTGTGACCTAGATATCTTGTGAATATCATAGTTGTTGTCCACAGCACATACTAAGTCAAATTTTTACAAACAAAATATTTCCAAGTAGATGCTTGCTACTGTTTTTTTTTAATCTTGTGATTTTGATTTCTCATCAAATTTTTCTAAAATTTGAGTGCATTATCAACTACTGTACATGTATATATCTCAATCAACTTATTGTTGTTATAACAATGTTAGGAATATGTTTATTTCTAGGAGTTGTTTGGTTCTGTGGATCGCCGCCAGATGGGCAGTATTTCTACAGAGTCATTACAAGGTATTTTGTCAACTGCCCTGGATCAGGAAATCAAGGACAGCACATACAAACACATTTTGTATGATCTTGGAAAGGTGAGAATTGAACAGAATCTCAGTAAAAATGGAAATGTAATCACTTACTCAAAAGTTTACTCAACTTTTTATATATTAATAGTTTTCATATATGATTGGTAAGTTCTCATTCAATGATGATAAATTGCTGGTAATTTCACCATTAATGCTTAGAATATTTATATCAATGGCTTCTGTCTTCCTAAATGAATTAAAAATGATATTCTACTGTTTTCTAGTAGAACAGTGTCAAACATTCAGTCATTCCAAAACAACCTGTATGATCGCTACAATAACACTCTGCAGAAAATTGTGTGCATGGTAGCCTGGCAACGAGGAAACAGGTTCTACAGTTGCTAGGCAGACTTGTACACAATAATTAGCATAACTATTTTTCGTACATGTTTTTCTCTAATAATTTTCTTTCCATTTTCTATTCATATTTCAGGATCAAAATTCCAGTATTGATAAAATGGAATTTTTGGCTGACATACCATATTTCTTGACATACAGAAATTGAGAACACAGATCAGTATCAGGTGATGCCACCCAATGCTAGATCGGGTAGCCAGCCCATTTCAGTGTGATCATCAATTATTCTTTTCAGATAAGTTTACAATACCTACAGTCAGTGATAGTGTTGTCTGTTTTTATGGTCCACTGCTTAATAGGATGC